>NC_063229.1:4492500-4795530 GCF_020740725.1 Corvus hawaiiensis | reverse complement strand
ATTCCTGGCTGGTGCTGTTTGCCCACTGGTCAGTCCATGCCCAGGGGAATGTTCCCAGCCCAAACAAGCAGATTGAGCTGCATTCTATGCACTTGCTTTGGCGATGCTTGGAGCAGGCTGAGGAGATTTAATTGGGTTTTAAAGAGAAATTACCCAGAATATCTGGCTTGAAAAACATTTCCTGAAGCAGCTCCAAAGGTTTCTTAAGAGCATGTCAAGCCATCAGAGACAAATTAATGGGTAAGTTTCATGTGAGATGGTCAAAGTACATGAAAAATGCAATTAATAAGGCTCTAGATTAGATTTTGACATTCAATCTTGCACAGTAGATAGAGTGGGAAACTATTCTTCTGTGCCAGGAGAGGACCAGCAAACAAGGGGCAGCCGTGCTGCTTTCCTTCTCTTTGCTCTGGAGCTATCTCCAGGAGGAGCACAGCCTTTCCCTGGACATGCTGTCTTTTCTTGCCTCTGCCTTGCCCCAGTGCAGCTCCCTTGGCAGTGGCGTGGGAGGAAACTGCAGCCCAGCCTCCTCCTGCTCTTCTCCAGGCCTTTCCCACTTTCCCAGCAAGTTCTCCACAGCCAGAGGAAGCAAAATATTATGGGGAAATACCTGTTCTTCCCATCCACAGTCTGGACCAAGTAGTCCAAAACTGGAATCACTCAGAAGTTTTTCCCTTCCTCTCAGACTTTTTTCTCATGTCCTATTTTCCTTCACAGATACTAATGAAACTAATAGGAATAATTTCAACTGAACATGAGCTATTATATTTACTACCATCAGCAAATACTCCTCAAGTGAAAAGTAGGCTGAGGAGGAGAAGTAGCTGGGGCAGTAAAAGTTGGCTGGAGGTAGAAAAATGGAGCAACTGCCCAATTTTATGTTTTATGCAAGGTAAGCAGGAGTTCTGCATGTGTTGTACATGATCAGGGTAAAAAGTCTTGTGCTGGATGTAAACCTGCCCTGAACACTTCAGCTGTGCACAGGTGCAGCATTTCCCTTCAAAATATTGCCCAGTGTGGATAGAAATATTTCTGCTAGCAAGAATTTCTCTTGCTTCTCTCCAGTCCTGTGAGATATTTTTCTCTTTCACTGAAGATATCAGCAGAGTTCTATAAGCTATGATCACCTGCAACCTTGCCAAGCTTTGTTTATGGTACAGTAGGAAAATATTTTGACAATGGATGTTTTAGGATTTTAGCCAATCACCCCAAGGGGTGGCTGATCCGTTGACCAATTAGACTATGAAGAAAGAAGTCTATAAAAGAGTTGTAAAATAATTAAATAAAGGAATCTTGCTGCACAATGCCTGCCTGCTGGATCTCTCTTCTCCTCCCTTACCACTGCGGGATACAGCCCAGACTTGGCAAGGGACTGGAGGAAAGGCATCAGCAGGTTCCTCATCAGGGGAATTCACAGACTGAACTCCTCGAGCTGACTCTGGCAGAATCGGTGCCTGATGGAGAAGCGTGGACAGTTCTCACACAGATAGAGGCCCCTGCCTGCCCTCCATTAATATCTGAAGCATAAATACACTCCTCATGTTCCAGCATGAAACCCAGTCCTGCAAACAGCACTACAGATCTGCGTTCAAAAATGTACCAACATTTCAAAGCTACTGAAAGTCACTGTAGTGTTTTGACAGATCCCTGTAAACACTGTGGCCATTTCACGGTTACCTCAGGCTATCTTTTCATCTCCAACATGCTTCAGCCCTTTAATGTAATATTTAGACCAATGTTGTTATTAGATTTTCCCTGGATGAAAGGATCCATAAACACAAATGCCAGCTGCTAATTCTTGGTAGTACAAAATAATAGTATAAGTACATCACACAATAAGAAAAAAATTAAGCTGGTAATTTATACTGCTGAATTAGATACAGCAACAAAAGAGACAGGCAATTATATACCACAGTAAAATCCTCAGTGCACAGACTTAAGCATTCCTCAGTCTTTAGTGTTCAATTAGGGTGAAATTTACTTTCAATACAAGACATAATGCCAAGGGCTTTCACAGCCTCCATAAAAATATAGGATTTCTTCTCATCTGCTCTATGCAAAGTCTTTTTTATTCTGGCAAAGATGAAGGTTTAGCTCTAAAGAACAATTTGATTTGCATTACACATTGCACTAACAGGCTGCAGCGAACAGATTTATCTGCCAGATGAATATATTCTAATAGGTCTGATGATCTGTCTTTATGGTATCATTTGATTAACAACAAATTTATTCACTTGGCAGCTGTATTCCTTAATCAGGTATTCATTAAGCAATAGCATATAAATATGTATAAATGTCAGATTTATGGATCCGAGACTACAATAATTCCATTTAAGAAAGGTGGATTGTCTATACTTCTAATTAGTTTCCCTTTAAATAGGCTCATCAAATCTACATATTTGTACACGTCCAGGGCCTGATTTTCAGAGCTAAGAGTGCCTGTCCAATTGGGCAGAATTCCCTTCCTTTGGAGCCTCATCCAAGTCCTCTGACAAACCCTTCCAGCCCTACTGCTCAATTATATCGGATATCAACCACCATCTCCCTGTCTTAGCTGTTTTTATAGAGGGATCCTTTCCAAATCTGAGTAATTCACCTTTTTGCACACACACCTATTTTGCACCTGGCCAATCTCTGCTTGTCATTCCATAACCTGGCCATGCAAAAATAGGTGCTGGCAATGCATATGCACTGGCAAATAGCATAAAAAGAAATTGCTAAAGAGAGTATCTTCTATTAAATGGATCCTGGTTGTGATAATAATGAAAAATGACCATAATTACCAGGGAGAAATATTCTGTCTGTGGGATTCAACCCAGCCTCTTAAGGTAGGTTATAGACTAAGTTGATGAAAGTGCTTTTACCTTTCTTTTTTTGAGCACACTTCCTAGCGCTGCTTTTGCACTTCATGGGAGGCTGGAAGAAAAAAAAAAAGTGAATGTGAAATAATCCTCAGTTTATAAGAGATAAGTACTGTTATTTTGATATCTGTACAGGAGGTAACAGGACTGGAGCTGTCAGACCTCAGTTAAAGCAAAAAGTGAACTGGCTGTGAAGACACAGACAATTTAATGGTGTTGCTGGCCACTACTTCAGCACCCTATGAGAACCTAAGCTGAAATTTAGAGCACCTAACACTCAAAAGATCAAATTGCCTACCAAGAAATATGGATACCTGCAGAGAACTGCTCCGAGTAACTATGCTAAAAACCTAATGAACGTCCTCAAAATTACCCTTTGCACTTTACTTGCTCTAAACAATTTCTGCATTTGATTTAAATTTTTCTGGAAGAAACCTGGTGGCTGGAAAGGAACATCAGCCTTATCTAAGTGCTTCCATGGAAGAGGAACCCACCGCACGGCACAGGCGCTCGGCCCCAGCTCTCTCTGTGCTGGCACGTGCCATCCCCAGAAGCTGAATGACAGCTCTTGGCTCTCCAGGAGCTCCCCAGGAAAACGTGGGAGCTGAGGGCAGGATGAGTGCAGACACAGATGTGTCGTGGCTGGGGTGGTGTTACTAATAGAGATGAGAGCTTGGGCAAGTCCTGCCTTCAGATTTCTGGCAGAAGCTCTGTTTGGGGCAGCCTGCGCCCCAGATTGTTCTCATTTGCAAGTTCTTAATAATGGCTGATTAGGTCTATTGCAAAATGTATTATTTATTGAATAGACACAAAATTAACAGACATAAGACTTTGAACAGACTACTCACTAACGTAGGATAAAACAAAAAGAACTACTAATAGATAAAAAATACAGTGCATGATAAAGGTGCCTATATTACAGCTAGCGAAGAAATAGTATAGGTTAGGATTCAGTGTAACTTACCACCAAATTGATGATGGAGTACACACAGAATTCTTTTGCTCAATTCCCAGGAAAGTAGCCACGGAATTTGCATCCAAACTCCGTTGGAGAAGTCCTACACGTTTCCAGGGTGTGTGTAGGAAGCTTCTGCCTTCATAAAAGTTTGTGTAGCTTGTATAGTTTGCAAAAGTAGTGTTTCTCAGTCAGGAATTCCAGCTTACCTCCCCACATCTTGTTCTCACGGCCAGTTGTTCATTGGGAATTCTGCCCCTGGTGCCAGAGAAGAAATAACTCCCTAGCCAGTGACCACTTGCTAGTCAGAGGAGCTGGCCTGGATTCTCTCATCAATTCATGTGGGGGGAGCATGTCTGGAGCTATCGCACCAGCTGATGGACAGAGCAGATAAGCTCTTCTGCGCTAGGGGGGATGTTCTGCCACAGGTGGATCCCTGCGAGGCACCCTTTGTTCCCCTGAGGCTGCATCATCTGCTGCCTCCAGCCCTGCACAGCAGTGGAGGTGACAGGCTGGCACAAAGCATGGCAGATTCATGCCACATGTTTTATTTTAATCACGCACCAGACACAAAACCCAGGGGAGAACAAAGATGCCTCCCCTCCTGCTCCAAAGACTTACCCAGAGCGTGTTAAACTGGCACTGTGTGTTGAGAACACTGTGTGTGCTGGAGCAGCATCTTTGTGGTCATTTTCCCCCGGTCTGTCCTTTGAGCACAGCATGTCACACACCCAGTGGTTCTGTACACGGCATCTGTGCCACTGCTGAACTGGCACGGACCTGAAGCCAGTCTCCACCAGCAAAAGGAGTTGGACTCCCAGTAAGAGGTTCAGCATTCACCACGACTCCGTACAGAACTGGAATGTGGCTCTGGAGCAGAAGGGATTAAAGGTCCAGTGTAGATTCCCCGACTGTGTTCTCCACACATGTGACAGGGGGAGACCACTCTCTAATCCTGCTTTCATTTCTAGCTGGAATAATTTTAGTAAAAAATAGAAAATTACATTCAAGTCTGAGAGATCTGAACGACGTCTCTGCACCACTCTGGTACATCCAGCTGTGGCTGTGTTGCCCCCACGGAGAGGAAGCAAATTTTGCTGCACAGAAGTAATGTGCAAATAAATTAATAGCCAAGAATCATCCTTCATGCAGTTCCACTTGGACTGCTTTTTTTTTATTATTATCAAGTTACTGATCTATTGTCTTTGGAATATGTAAGAGGCAGAGGGAAGCTGATCCATTGCCATTTAATATACAGCACTGTTGTGTGTTGAGATGGATATGGCAGTAATAGTTCCTTGCAATATTTAAGTCTACTGAGCCCTGAAGATCTCTTCTAATATCACTTGATTTATCAAATCTGATTTGGGACTTATAGCCTATATAGAGAGAGTGCTCAAATTCCTAATCCATTTGGCAATAAGTATCTTCTCTGCTTTACTACTTCATCTTCCTTACTCACTGATCTGAAGGGTTGGAGTTTTAAACTCGTTTATCAAGGACAAAAAAAAAGGGGTTTTATGATGAGTTTTGACAATTATATATGTCCCATTCCAGGGAGTAAATAAAATATGAGTGCTATTTGCTATGCCACTTAATGCAGGCCACCAAACTGATGCCCTGTGATGGAAGATGTACAAGACTTGCTGCTGAGAATACAGGATTGGAACCACTTTGGCACTCCTCATGAAAATCAGAGCTTCCAACCTAATTTTTCCTACCCTGTGCTTTTCTGCAACAGAGAGTTTTCTGCTACAAGTGGTTTCCAGGCAAGGTAAGAGCCCCATTAGGTTCTAGTCCATGCCCTTGAGTGCACTCAATCTAACATGGTCCTGCTGCTCTGTTCTGCCTGCTTTAAACCATGCCAAGTCATGGAGCTCATTTTGCCTTCCTTGAGACACTCTTCCATCATCCACTTGCTCTTTTAAAAGCAATATTCCAAGGCTGACTTCACTTTTTCACTTGAAATGGACTGGGTTTGAGTGAGTCGACGTCTGGCCCTCTGTCTTTCACTTAATGACTTAAAAAATCCAATAAACAGAGCAAGCCAAATTACAAATACGGAATCAAGAGCACCAGGCCTTTATTTCTTGCTCAGAGGCAAGTTGTGCAACTTTAATTTAACAGAAAATGATCAGCTTTATGACTAGATGTGTTGCAAATAAACTGACAACCTTTATACAATACAATTACTTTATTTTATGTGATATTATTATTATCTGAGCCATCTGACACTCTTATGGCTCATATAAAAATTCCTATTTTAGTGCAACTCTCTGCTTAAATAGATCTTTTTGTGCTACATGAAATAACCCCTTCCTCTCACCTCAGCATTTACAGCCTCCAAAATATACAGAGCTCTATCACATCCCTTCCTCCTCAAACAGCTGGATTTAAAATCTTGATCCAAGAAAGGGTTTCCATTGATTTGAAAGGCTATTGGATCATCCCAAAAGTGTGCCTATGGGAACAATTCAGCCCCATGCTACTGGGAAGAAGGTTTTCCTTAAGCTAACTGACATTTTTGAGGGAAAAAAAAGGATGTTTCTGGATGGAGAATCACGGCAATTCAGCTATTTTGCTTCTGTTCCCTAAATAAATTCATTCAAGTGGCTGGCACGGAGCAGCACAGGCAGATATACCCATTCATTATCATCTTTCCTCGCTACATGTCACATATTTAATTCTTCTGATCCTTCCTCTCAAATCTCTCCTCAACCCTGGGATCCTGTTAGCAGCTCTTCCCCTTGTTCAGTACAAATCCCTCAAGAAAACAGGCAGGTAACTGCCATTATGTTTGACAATTACTTAAAAGCAAGAAAATGTTACCTGCTGTGTTAATTCACTCTTTGCCACTTGGCAAAGGACAGCCTTGCCCTCCCTCTCTGCCCCGCAGCCCAGGGGCTGAACACAGCCCAAGGAGACAAGGTCACCTTTCATTTGACCCGGCACAAGGTGCAAAAGTGCCCCTAATTTCCAAATTTCCAGCAGCTCCCCACAGCAGCATCCTCCAGGATGGAGCGTGGAGCTGGGTCCCTCCGCAGCCAGGATCCACGGAGAGCAGGGATGCAGATAAAGGTGCCTTTATGCTCTGGTTTCTTTCATCCTCGCTCTGACAGTGAATCATTCAGAGCACGAGGGAAGGAGACAGGCAGAGGCAAACAAGTTGCATTCAATCAGCCATCCAGAGGCGGTGGCACAATCCCTGGCACAAGGATCGTGTGCACCTGCTTCGAAGGACCCACAGGGGTTTTTTCACCACTGCTGGGGACATTGCCTGTCCTACCAAGAGCACATCTCCCGAGGTGATCACCTTCCCAGCACGTGGGGAAGATGTGTGACATTTGCCATTGAACTCTTCCACCCCAGGACTACAGGATCCCAGGATGGTTCAGCTTGGAAGGGACCTCAGTGGGTCATTTAGTCCAAGCTCCCCTCTCAGAGCACGTGGCACAGGACTGTGTCCAGAAGGTTCTGGAATATCTCCAGTGAGGGAGACTCCACACCCTCTCTGGGCAATCTCTTCCAGTGCTCACAGTAAAGAGGTTTTTCATCATATTCAGGTAGAACTTGCTGTGCAGCAGTTCCTGCCCTTTCCTCTTGTCCTATTGCTTGGCACTACCTCCACGTGCCCCATGGTCTGACCTGATGTGGGGGTTGGATGTAGAAAAGGCAGGAATTACAGATCAGATGAAAACTGTCATCTCTAAGAGATGTGGTGGGGGCTGGGGGAGGCAATGGATGGCCAAACCCCCCAATAGAGGCTCCTGCCAGGCTGGGTGGAAGAAACCTGGTTCTAGTAGAAAGGAAAAAATGGCCTCAAAAACAACGTGAGCCATCAGAATTTGGGTATCTTATCAAATAAAATGAATAAACAAATAAATAAAAGGGAAAGTGACCAAATATTTTCAGAAAGACATGATAGAAAGACATGAAGAAGAAGAACCGTGTTTACCATAACAACAAATCTTATCATTTCCTAGATCCCTGATACTCTTGCAACTCCATGTGATCCTGTAAAACATCTTGCCTGATTCAGAGAAATGATATCTCTGGCTCCAATACATGACTAAACCCTGAAGCCACCCTCAGAAGAGAGCTCTGGTTCCTGCCATCACCACTTGCCATATGGCTCTTCTTTCTTCCTCCACCTTCTCAGCCTCATTTACTATGGAAACAAGGCTCATGTGATCCCGCTGGCGTTCTCATCCCTTCACCTCACACACAGCTCCTAAGCCTGTAGCTCTGTCTTGAGCAGAACTGACAGTAGAAAGCTCAAAGACAACTGGATCCTCCCAAGTGTGGTGAGGATGGGCAGCTGGGAGTAGGGGAAGGAGGAACAGGAACACATTAATGCCCCTAGAAGTGCTCAGCAAGGGGTGAAGGGTGGCTAATGCTGCATGAGGTAGTAGTTGTGAGATCACAGAACGGTTTGGGTTAGAAGGGACCTTAAATCTCATTCCACCCACCCTGCTCCCAGCAGGGAAACTTTCCACTAGAACAGGTTGCTCAGAGCCCCAAGATAAGGGGCTTAAACATGCAAGAATTTCCTCTGTAATCTTCTCAGGCAGGAAATCCGGTCAGCCGCTGGACACACATCGGTAGAAAACAAGGCTTCAGTAATTTTTACTCCTCACAGATCTACTTATATTTTCTATTCTCCTCTTCTATTTTCTTCTCCTATTAGAACTGAAAAAGGCAGGGTCAGCCATGCAAGACTTCACTATCTCTCTGCAGCACGGCTGTGTTTGCTACTGGAAATGAAGCTAAAAGCAAAGTTTCAGTATCCCCACGTGAGCGCTGGAGAAGCTGATCAGATCACAGGCTCTGTCTGCTTCTCTACAAGTATAACTGCCAGGAAAGATCTGTCCCACAGAAGACAGAGGATGCATCTTTCCTTTGCTAATCTCTTCTTGCTCCTGTTGTGAGTGTCTCAGGTTTTTTCTTTCTTTTTTTTCCCCCAGGCATTAGAATTAGATTTCAACAGGAACAATAGCAGCAGCAGTAACATCAGCTCCCTTATCTCTACTAACTGCTCTTTTCTCCCAAATATTCCTCTTTTTTCTTTTTTTTTTTTTTTTTAACCGCCTGAAAGTATCTAAACCTGAGTTTTCCTCAGAAATAGCTAAAGGAAAAAGGATTAAGGGATATTGTTAAAACGAAAACCTTGCTTCCTACCTAACATCTTCCATTCTTTAATTGTTTTATTCTTTTTCCTGCATCTCTAATGACAGGTTAAAAGATCCTTAAGGCTGATTGTTGCCATGGGATTAAGGAGCCTGGAGCCTACTAATTCAACTCCCAAAAGTTTGTTTAACTAGTTAGTGTGCCACACTGTGAGGGTCATGCTGACATCCTTATTTCAGCCCTCTTTTCAAAGAAAATAATTGGTCCACTCCCAACGACTGACGATTCAACTGGAGTTCACAAGTGGAATTTCTGTCTATTAGCCTGTGTCAAGAAGGTTTGCATTCTGGATCCTAAAAAATGAAAACCGAAGAGAAATGAGAACACAGAATGTCTCATGATGAGGTCAGACTTCTCCTTATTTGGGGCTCATTCAAAGTAATTTTTCAGTGCTGAAAATTGACATTATTCCTTTCCATGGGTAGTGGGGCGAGGTGGGTCTGGAATTCCATCAGCCTTTCCTTCTTCCTTACAATGCTTTCAAACCTTTTTAAACTATGACCAACTCTGAACCTATTTAACTTCTTTTCATCTTCTGAATGACTCCTTCTACCTTTTCAAGATGTGTCTTGATATGTTGGCTCGCCAATGATCTGCTGAGGAGACTTATAGGATAAATAAATTTGCTAAAAACCACCTACCTGTGTAGATTTACTCTGTGCTATAACAAGTGACGTAAAATAAAATTGCTTTTACGTAAAGGATAAAAATTTGAATGTGTTATACAGGGGAAATGGGCATACAAAGAATATAAAGACACCTGGAAGTACAAAATGCTGTTACTACAATCTTTTTTTTGATTTGTGACTGCTGGGCTGGAAGTTTATTCTAGATTAGAGCTCTTGGAGAAAAGGGTTACTTGTTTGGTTTTAATGTTCTGCAATAGTTCAGCCTTTGCCATTTCAGAAAAAGATCACAGATATCTGAAATATTTCATATGAATTGTGTACGTACCCTGTATTCAAACTGGGTAAAAAACCATTGTAATTAACTCTGCCCTTGTAAATAACTCATGAAAATGAAGTTAAACCTGTAGCTGTCGACAGATGCATAACCATGAACCAGGTAGTGCAATCATTCATTTACAAAATATATAAATGTCAGCCAGGAAAAGTAAGTCACTTCTGTTGGCACAATAAAGGTCATTAGAATCAAGCAGTGCTGGACTTTCTAACACCGAAAAACTTAACTGGAAAGCCCCTGTGTGGAGGGGTGAGCAGAGTCAACAACCATGGGCTGAGCTCCCAGCGCTCCCAGAGCACTCCCTGCTCCACAGGAGCTTGTTCTACAAAGGTACCAAACCATTAACCCCCAATTTAAACCAGACAACAGGCAGAATTTCAGCCAGGATCCTCCACAACAGCCTTCCCCTGTGTGATTGATGAAGTGTTGAGGAAGATGAATGCACACAGGCTCTGAGTAAAGCGAGCACCACCTTGGAGAAAGCTTTTGATAAGAAGAAATGCTCTGCTTTAAGAGCTCTCTGAAGTCAAGGCAGAGACAAAAGTTACATTAATTTCTGCTCCCTGCCTTCACTGCTTTAAACAGGAGAAAAGAGTTGAACAGAAGACTTCGTACCCTTGAGACTCCATAATTTGCTTGATGAATGCTTTAAAAAGAGATGGGCTGGGAGAGAAGATCATTGAATTTAAGGAAAATGTAGTATTCACTTCACTTTTGGTATTGAGAGGCAAGGCAGATGATTCACAGATGAGAAAGGAGCTCGGCTGTAAAGGTAGGAAGCTGGAATAAAAACGAGGAAACGTTCTGTGACGAACGTGGTCCTCAGCGTAGGAAAAATACTGCCTGTCTTGGGAGAAAAGAAAGAATTCCAGAATTGGTCACTAGCTACCAATTACATCAGATATTTGCAAGGCAAGGGGAAGAAATTAAGATGAATAATCTTACTCAGGACAAGACCATGAAAACCACTTCATTTGGTGCCCTTGGATCCAGAGACTGACACAGAATTTGTGGTTCCTCCCTTTTCTTCTTGTACTAAGGTTTAGTTCCTCAAGTTCTCAGTCCATCCCCTCTCTTTCACCTGGAAATTTCTGAATTTTGTACACTAGCTCCTAGTCTAATGAAATTTTTGCCACCCGGTGTTCAGCACTGTGTTGCTGTGAGGGTAATAGACTACAGCAGCATGGAAAAAAATCTTTGCAACTCCTGTTTTGGAATTACTGCTGAACCTTTCTTTCCCCCTTCAGTTCTGTTTTTAATCAAGCCTGAAATTTTCTTCCTTTAAAGAAACCTTTAAAATCTTCTCATTTTCTCTGGATAATGCCTCTCTGAACTACATTGTTATACTCTAAGAAAAGGACTATTTTCTGTCACTTGGAAACCCACGCCTCATTTTGAACTGAAATAAACCCACTAATAAAATTAATCAGAAGCACTATTCCTCTGGAGAGAGACAGGGAAAATATGATGGGTTATAAACTGAACCACAGGTTTCCAATAACACAGCACAGTCAATACCAAGGAACGAGACCTCCACTAGCTGGGACACATCATACCTCACCAGAAGGTCGTGAAATTACTGCAGGAAAACAGCACAGATGAAGGACAGGAATAAAAATATAAAAAAAGATATGAAGGCCAGATAATAAAAAAGTTGTAAGCACATTGAAATTCCTGCAGAGGATCTGCAAGGCTTCTTAAGTCCTTGTCTATTGTTCAAGAGAGAAGCTTCAGTTTTTAGAGGCGCTAAAATTGCTATTGTGTGCACATCCTTTTGGGGCATCCTGCTCACAGTGCCTTGTTTCCAGGAGAATAAAGCACACAGGTATCCTGTTAGAGTTGATTATTTAACAGCAGTAAAATTCAGGCTGAAGTGCTGAGAGCACAACTAACAAGGCACCTAAATTACGGTCCCCGAACGAAAATTGGGGTATCGCTTCTGTCTGAGTCTCCTTTAGAGCTTTTCTGTAAAATAGAGATAGTTATGGCAATTTCCTAAGCGTGCCTGGGGGGTCAGGTAGTGTCAGCAAGGTATTTTAGATTTGTAAAAATTTGTAAAACACTATCTGTGCCAAAAGTTAACGTCAGGTGCCTGCAATGAAAGTGCAGGGCATGGCTAATGGAAGGAATATTAAACAACAGACAGTAGACTTTGTTTTAAAATTTTTATGACTGAGAGATGAACTGACAGAAGATGACAGTGATGAAAAAAAGGTACTGCTCTGGAAACTGGCCAGGTTTTCTGAAGCTGCTATCAACAGAAAGGTAACAGATGCAATAGTTCTGTAACAGGCCATGAGAAAACACAGCCCCTGCTTGCACTAAGACACCAACACTTGGTTAACCTCTTGCAGAACACTGAAATTACTGAATATTACTTAGCTACAGAGAGAGACCTAATTTAGGATCACAATAAACCAAAGTTCACGAGGTAACTAATGTTAGTTTCTGCTATGAATTCCACACAACTGTGGTAGATTTTATGTGTGTGTGTGCAGTTAACCAAGCCATAAACAAGTCGTGATGCTGTAACAAGCCTGACAGTGTTCGTGCTGTTGAGAACCCTTTGTAAATTTATGACACATGCCATAATAAAAAAAGGAGCAGAACTCCTGACTTCTTATTCCACAGGGTTGTTTCCTTCTGCTTTGTCTGACTGAGAAATTGGATAAACCCCAGTCCTCTGGCACTCCAGCAGCTCGGAGTCCATCCAACAAGAGGGCCACGTTCAGGATGATGTGATTTACCTCACACCACAAAAGTGTTACGAGGTCTCTCACTCAGTGTTTTCCCAGGTGAGAGGCGCTGCAGAAGTGCCAAGCACTGAGTGGTTCAGGGCTGAGTGCTGGAAGGCACTCTAAGAAATTTCCTTTTTATAAGCCAACACCTCCTTCACTTGACAGACATAAGAAAGAAAAGGGCTCTGCTCTTTGTTTGGTGACTCTTGACACTGATGCTCCAGTGATGACTGATTCTAACTACTTATTTTAACTTTCCACTGATGGCTCCTTTATCTGGGCACCCAGACTCGTTATATCACAGCCTCCACCTCATGAGTAGCTGAATTTTCCTTCCTTCATCTTTCCATCTGCTGGCTGGTGGCCGTTTGCCGCACATTTCTTTGGTCTTTTGCTCCATGCCCCAAGCCCTGTTTTTCCTTCAATCCCCAGAGGCAGTGCAGGCAGCAATTCCCTGAATGCTACCTTTACATAGCTATGCTCTCACAACCTAAAAACTGGGCAAAGTCTTGAGGGATAAAGGTGTTTTATTATTATTTTCTATGTTAGCACAGATTTCAAGTAGCTTCTTTCAAAAGCCTTGTCAAAAGCTTGAAAAAATGGACCAGACAATAAAAATAATCCGGGTTTTTTTGAAAGAGTCAAGGCTAGGAAGGAGAACAGACTCAAAAGTTCAGCTTTCCTGTGGAATGGGGAAGACTGAAAAGCAAGTTGTGTAGATACATTAAAAAGGACCTGATTTACATCTAGGACAATCTTAAGAGGGTGACTATTCCCATAGTTGCACATTCAGAATGGAAATATTTGAGTAGATCTTTTAATCCTGTTTGCACTCGATGACACACAATTTAGTGATTAACAGAACAAAAAAATTATTCCAAGCTCAGGTTGGACGGGGCTTGGAGCAACCCAGTCTGGTGAAAAGTCTCTCTGGCCATGACAGGGGTTTGGAATGAGATGATCTTTAAGGTCCCTTCCAACCCAAACTATCCTGTGATTTTTACTTTTCTGTAGATTCCTTTATCTGGACACCCAGAGTGTTTTCATTACAGCCTCAACCATAATAATTTTCCTTTCTTCATCTTTCCTTCTCCTGGTTGGTGGCATCTGCTACATGTTTCTTTGGAATTTTTTTCCGTGCCCCAACTTCTCACCCCAGCTGGGCAAAAACACCCAATTGTGTCTACTTACTTCCAGACAATTCATCTCAACAAACTCAGCCTTTTTATCTGACTTCCCGTGGTACTCTCATAGTCCCTGTGGATCTGGGAGCACTAACATTCTGCTGGGATATCAGAATCTTGGGAGAGTCCTGGACCCTTCTCAGAATATTCCCCACACATCTCTTTTGATGGACAGCACAAATTCTGTTGTGTTCCTCCAAGGCCACAACCCAATTTCAAATACCAGGAGGTGTTTGCCTCCCCACAGAGCCACTCACGTTGAACTCTCTGCCATAGCAACTAAGCCAACAAATAGACAATAAACTACTTTTTTTTCTAAGCAGGATCCTGGTATTCAAACACAATGACTAAAATACTGCAGAGATTTCAGTATTGCCACTTCTGTGAGTGCATTAAAACATTTCCGTCTGGTGTATTTCTTTATAGCTGAGCTCTTGGAGGGAAAGGATTAAATTAAAGAATCCTTAAACCTTTCTTTTTCTTTTTTTTTTATCTTGGTGTTTATGAGGAAAAATGCAAAAGAATGTAAACTGCAGTTATACATAGGAGTAGTTTTTTTACTTTACAAATACTTAAGAAAGATAACAAAAGAAAACTAAGGCCTTAGTGAAATATCTGGATTGTGTTTGATGTTAGCAAGAATTCGTGTACTTTGTAACTATTCTGGTTTTTATTATTTTGTAATGTCCCAGTGCATTTTGGGGATTACTTCTAATTTATTAGCACGTAAAAAGCCTCCTTCAGAATCATGGCCTAGGCAGAGGAGGACAACGTGGTGAGTTGGGGCTTTGGATTTCATCTTTGAAATTTTGGACAGACGAAGTGAGGAACTCCAGGAGAGAAGGGCAGATAACGTGTGGCACAGCCCACCAACCAGAGCAAGCCTCTCAACTCCAGCATGGGAAGGTTCTGGCCAACAGTGAACAATGAAACCACATCTTGCCTGCCATATATCAGTTTCTTGATTTGCTTGTGAAGAGCTCGTTGTTGATGTGCCTAAATAAGATGATGATCAAGAGAATGGAAAACTGCCTTCCACATGGTATTACCATCAGTGGGTTGGTGCCAGACTAACTTTCTGTCCTGTGAGGCCTTGAGCACTGGCCCAAGTCAGAGGTGACATTGCTGACAGCCTCCTAAAAGCTCTCCCCAAGAGCAGCCAGGCTTTGACTCTGACTTTAGGCCATTGTCTCCCCCTTATTCATTTTCTGCTTGGTTTTAGCGCTGCAGAAACTTTGCTGCACTGGCCAGAGCCAGAGGATCAATAAAGCAGAGGAGGAAAGAGCTGCATTCCCACCTGCGTCATCCATCACTGGCAAACCTGGCAGCTCAGTTCTGCTGCCCGAATCCCATTTTTTCACTTGACAGAAAGCCTCTCTTGGAGACCGCTGGGGGAGATACCTAAAACCTTATATACATTAAGGCAAGTGAATTGATACCCTGTCAGATGAAGAGAATCTCTCTTCATCTGCTGAGAGTTAATGATGATTTATTAGGCAGAACAGACAGGTCCCAGGACATATTTGCAAGGACTTGTCAATCAGAAAATATTCCTCCAGGGATTTGGACTAAGCTTATTTCATACTTTTTACTTAGAAGACATGAGAGGACAGTGAGATTCAGTTTGAAGTACTTCTCAGATAACATGAAGCTTTAGAAAGATAAAAGGCTAGATGAAAAAAGACCTCTTAAGACCTTGGTACAATCCCATGTCATCCCAGAAATGCCACTAAGGAAACATGTATAAGTGAATAGGATTTGGAGAATGGTAAAATAAACATGACAGCTTGAAGGGAAGATTCCCAATGAAAAAGAAAGTCTGAAATTAAATCAATGCCAGGCATGCAGCCTTAGACCTCAATACAGAACACATCAAAACACTTTCAAATAACTGAATCTGGGATCTCAGTGTGTAAATTTCTGACATTCACACATCAAATTCAGGGACCTGTTGATCCATCAGGGAAGGACTCTTTGCCCAAAAGGAAATGTCTTCACTTCTGCAAGCCAACTTGAAGTCAAGGGAAATAAATAAGTATTTTTAGAGTGTGGTTCTCACAGTGTTAGCACAGCAGAGAGGTGAATCACCCTGGAAAAGCATTCCCTCCTCCCTAGGGAGCCAGGGCTCACTCAGTCCAGTAAGATGCATAAGGACCTCTGAAGCTCAGAGCAGGGAATCCTCCTCGGTGACCATCCCACTATGTGTCAAAGACTGGGCCATGGGAATCTCAACAGGAGGTGGGACAAGCTTAATAAGCCTCCCTGAGCTTTAAAACTGTCTCATCTGTCCTTTAACTTCATCTCTCTCAACCCATAGCTGTTGTTCAAAGGAGGTTGGAAGGCAGAGGAGCAGTGCCAGAGTCATCCTCCTGCAAAACAGGGTTTGAAGGAAGCAGGGGCTGTCTGAGATGTGCTTCAGGATGTGCATGAGATACAGCACCAGAAAACTACCCCCATTCAGACTTTGAGCAGAGAGCACCTGCAGCAAGGACCTTCTCCTTGACTATGTCCAGATTCACAGTTAAGAGGCCCAACAGACCAAAAGTGGACGGGAAATGCTTCCCACACCCAGTAACCTCTCTGAAAGACCAATTCTCACAGTTATTGTGACCCCTCGCTATCTCCCCAGAAGGATGGGGCAGAAGGGTGGACAGAGCAGTCTGCCTGCAGTAGCAGTGTTTACAGCTCTCAGCTAAGAGGCTCCACAGGAGAGGAAACCAGCAGATATTTAACTTGGACACAGGTTGTGCACACCTCCAGCTCTCTGACCACGGGAAGCTGCTAGTGCCCTGCTCCCTAGGGAAGCTTCTCCAGCTCTCACCTATCCCTTCCTTTGGAATGGCCTTGCAGACAGCGAGCGGGTGGCTCCTCGGGGTGTGGGAGAGCAGCATTATTCACCTTTGAAAAATCCTCATATTTTCTAATGACAACAGCCTGTGCGAAAGCAGAGCTCTGGCTGCAGCACCCCTGTTTGCTGAGATTTATAGCAGAGCAGCAGGAACCTGCTTTGGGCTGCTGCAAGGCCTCTCTCACACCGTGCTTTTAGCCTGGAAACACAGCAGAATCTGCCTTCCCTGCTTGAATTATAAATACAAGCTTTCTCTCTGTAGTCCCTTAAAATGAAAATCAAGAATTTCACAGAAGTGGGCCAACATTTGCAAGCCTTTTTTCACTCTGAAAGACAGAAGAGGTGAACCTTACAATGGCAAGAGACACACACTATGGGATTTGAAGTGAAGAGAAAAAAGCAGGGTGTCCTACCAAAGGGACTTTGTGTGTGTTCTGCACTCTGCAACCATCCAAGATCTCTCTCAGCAGCAACACAAGATCCAGCTCCCACAACAGCCCAAATCATGAGAGAAAACTGCCTAACATCAATTTTATTTTCCTTGCAGGACTGAGTGTTCCCCTCATAGCCACCTCCCCAAAGAGCCCTGCAGTGACAGCAGTTGTGATCTTCCCTGCACCCATGGGGAGCTCAACCCTCCCACTGCAAACCAGAGCTCAGCACTCCCCATGATGGGAAGTTATGCCAGCCCCAGCACTGGGTTTTGGGGTCAGGTGCCAACCACCAGCTCCTCTAAAAATGAAAAGAGCTCATTCATACTCAAACCACAGTCTCAGTATGTCCACACTATGCTGCAAGGTAATTAAAAAACCTGGAAAATCAGTAAAGGATGAAAAAAGAACAGCAATTTCCTCCATGGCCTGATGGACAGATGGGTTCTGCTGTATATCTCTCTCCTCTAACTGGATTTACTTGTGCAACCTTAACATTTTTGTGTCTGCAGTAGAGATTTTCTTCTACCCTTGCTCCCTGCAGTTCCCCAGCCCATTCCTCATCGTCATTTGAGCAGAACTATACTTCCATGGAAAGTTTGTCATCACAGAAAGTAAAAGGCAGGGAGGAGAAACACCCACTGTTCAGACTAATGGCTCAGCTGATTGATGCCAGAATGCAGCATCAGCTTAGTTTGGTTGCTTCAGTGTTTGCTGTCACTGGGCAGAAAGTTCCCCCACCCCAAAAAGTTGCTTAATAAATACACGCTCCTTCCAGCTTCCCATTAGCGGGCATTAAAGGGGATCTTGTGGGAGCACTTGTCCTATAATGTAAAAATATGAAAGCAATCTGTTCACATCTGTCTAATCTGTAAGCACCAAAGGTGAGCCCAAGCTCCAGGAAAACAACCCTCGTTACCCCTGAGCCACATTTGTTTGCCTGCATTGCCCATAATTAATGATTATTACCTTGCTCCTCACCACCCTGTAGGTAACAGCACCTTGTGGGGAAATCCCTAGTGAGCTCCAGCATTTTTATAGACCCCCAGGAGCTGTTTAAAGGGAAATCTATAGGGGTGAAATCTCACTCCAGCCAGTCTCTGATCCGTGGATGAGCCCAGGATGTGCAAGAGAGGGAAATGCAAGGAAGCAGCCTCGAGGGAGCAGCACAAGAGCTGGACCAGAAAGAATGACATGACCATGTATAGGTAACATCTTATGAGCCATAGAATCTGCTCCCCTATGTTAAATCTTTTCAAGGGAAGACAAATCAGTCCCTGTGATAGTATTACACCAGATAATCCTTCCAGAGGAGGACATCCACATCACCGTGCTTTAAAAGTTTACAGGACTTTCCATAAAGAAGACACTGCCATTGACCCAGCTATAATAAACAGCTTCCTTCTGGCTTGGATGGATCTTTGTAATCTACACTACTTTTCACTTCATGCTTTTCTTGTTTTTGTTTTAGATTTAGTGCACATTATAAACACCTTGCAAAGGAGAAGTGTGTGAGCCCTGGGATTTAACACCTTTGGTGCTCCTGCAGCTCTGCCATAGGGACAAAGTCAGGTATTGTACAGCACATTTGCTTTTCTCTCCCTTTTTTTGTTTAAATTAAACTCTTTGTATAAATAGTCATTCTGTCTGATTATATAATCTCCCACATTTAGATCGTCTGTGTTGCAACCATGGCAACTCCCAGAGCTGAGCACATTCGGTTCAAATTTCTTTCTAAATTTGCTGATGAGGGTGAAGAAACAGCTTTGGAAACCCTTCTCAGACAACCTACATTTGTTCTTTGCTCGTGAAGCTCAGTCCAGCTTGGATTGACAGGAACCAGTGCCCTAAAAAAGTTCAGAGCAAGTGTCCATCCCCTTCCAGCTTAACTGATTGCATCTCTGGCACTAGCTATGGATAAGAGCAATATCATCAAGGAAAATAAATATCTAAAGTTTGTTTAATAAAAATTAAGCAGGAGGATTGAGCAGTGGTGGAGCAGGAGAATGACATCTCCCATGCACAGAGCAGGCAGCACCCACAGTAGCTGGGCAGGTTTCCTTGCCTTGCCTCTCCAGTGAACTTCAGCTGTCATTTGAAAACCAACACTGAAGATAAAAGGTTCCAAAATTATCTTCTAGTATGGCTAAAAAGCCATCTGAGAGTGATATTATCTGTCTGGAGTCCTGATACTCGGTTCTAATTTTCTCACTGCAGAATGTGACTCAGTGGTTGGGTGAAGTGAAGCAGCTCAGCCACACAACTACGGAGTCTTTGGTCACACTGAAATAATTCCAGATTATAGTCTGATACTGAAAACCCACCTAAGGCTGCCAGCCCCCACCTCTTCTCATGCTCTGCAAGGAGTTTGCAAAGGGAAAGTAAATCAAGGCCCCACACTGTATGCAAAGTGAGAAAAGCAGAAGCAGATTTTTAAAAACAAGTTTTTTTTAAAAAAAAGGTGCAATTAGGTAACTTTTCTAATCAACCATTGTGATCACCTACTGTATTTTGCTATTTATATCATAATTCTTGGTATTGCCTTCAAAGGGGTGAATCAGCACAATCAGGTCTTTGTTTTCCTTATGGCATAAATACCCCAGATGAGACACGGAGTCAGATTTTGAAGTAACGTGACTGCAAATGCTCAATACTGATCACAGCTGCCAAAACGTGCCATAAGCAACAATGAAATGCAGTGATTTTGCACTTGAAGCACTTCCAAATTTACTGGGACCAAAATCCTCCTGTATTAAGTATTGGAAAAATCCTGTGGTCAAATTGGAGAATTTTTGCAAGAAGTTAAATTTTGCATATGCCATTGCCCATCTGTTTTGCAGAATTGGCTTCTTCTGCAGCAGCCCAGGCTGGTGGACACTGCCAGATATGACCTGAGAGACTGCAGATTGGTTTTAGTCTGGTTATAAAGCTGCCTCACAGTCTAGAGATTGTTATCCTTACACAAATATGACAAGACCTGTAATCCAATTGAGGGAACCGAAAAATATTCCTTCATACTCTATTTAAATCTGCACAGCAACGAATGAAAGCAAAGGTTTCACACTTATTGCAGGCACTCTAGAGCTTGTACAGAATTTAATCTCTTGCTTCAGCTGGATATTTACAACAATGAAAGGCCCAGCCATGCACAGACAATTCATGCTACAATTACACTTACAAAAGCACGTGGCAATCAATAGCTCATGTAGACACTGATTTTGATTATACTTAATAGATGGTGCTGGTAATGACTTACTTATGTCAATTAATTTCTTTCCATTTACATCTTAATCACTATACCAAAGAGTCCTAGAAACCATACAGCAAGATCCCATCTATGTTTTTGTCTTAGGTTGACATGAGCTTTGACACCATCAAGTGCTGGTTTGATGCTGCAGGCTGGAGGGAGAACGGAGATTAAATGCAATAATTAATTATGTACATTTGAAACTGAATAGGGGAAACATAGGACAAACAGGTTGCCAAGTTTATGCATTAACAGTAACTTGTTGCATTAATTTGGTTTCTCAATGATGGTTTCTAATTCCTGTTTCATTACATGAGGAGAAGGAATACATTTAGCCAGAGCTAAATACTTTTGTGGAGATGCTGGACTCATTTTAAATGTGCCTATTCTCCTACCTGTAGACAATGGACCTCTTTGTTATCTTCTTCCTTGCCTGATAATCCCATGGAGAACTGAATAAACTCAGACATACAAGGGAATAACAGTAGCAGAATCCGCCTGGCATATTCACAACCCACCGGGACTCGGCACAAGGTGGGGAAGGCGTTTAAATAAGCAAATAAAAAGCCACCTGAGCCTCCTTTGCAGGATAATGTGGCAGGAGCTTCTCTGGGAGCCGAGTAAACAAATGAATTAATAGGAGTCGTAGCCTCTCGTTGGGTATTATTCATTCTTCTTTATTAGGTTGCTCCCTGGAAACCTGGGTAAACTTTGGCTGTGACTTTCTTTTTGATCTTCTGTGCCCAAATCGGCCGCTTTAATGTAATCCTGGAACCCTTTCAAGAAGTCTGTATTCACAGGCCACTCTGTACTTATTTCCATTTGAAAGGGCAGCTGGTGCAAATCCTGGCTGGAGCAGCTCGGTGGGGTGGCCATGGCTGATTCGAGTTTCGGCCCTGAAAAGGAAAAAAGGGAAGAGATAGGAAGGCTTGTTCAAACTGAAAATGCATTCCAGGTATCCAGGCTCGTGGGTCAGGGGGAAGAGGGAAGAGAGAACCTCCTCCATCCCCAGTGGTGCCCCCTGCCCAGTTTGCCACTGCTCACAGGGAGACACCTTTACCTTTACCCTGGAGCTCTGCTGCTTCAAAATCAGGAAGCAAATCCTGCTGAGTTTGGGGACTTTTGCTGCTAACTTGTCTAGGATAGATTAAACAATATAAAGTCACTTTGCCCTGTTGCTGGTGGTGTTTTCTGGACATTTTTTCAAGCCTGTATCCTTCCCCCTGTACCCTGCATGCAAAGTATTCTCCAGCCACAAACTGATGGAGGGGTGTTTAAAAGAAATACTTACAATGTCTGTTCACAAGTGCTCTGGATGTAGGTCTGCAGCATTTGTTTAGCCAAGACACAGCCCTATTTTAAAAACTTTTTACATAAATAAAACCTCTCTGGTTCATTTCTACCCTTTATATTGCCTTGGATCCCCACTAGTCTGACACCTTCTCTTTTCTGGAGAAATTCAATTATAAGATAGCATTATGATGGTGCTTTTGATATTTGTGTCATTTCTTCCACTTTTTCTTACTACACACACCCTTTGCTCTTGCGCGAGCAATGCCTTCATAGGGCAGGGCTCTGTGAATGAGATGCCTCATCCAGCACATTGTCACCTGGTATATGAGGTAAATAAGCAAGTAACAAGCATAAGTGTGAGTGTCCAGACCTAATGCAGTCTTTTGGCAAAATCTGTATTTTTCTGTGCACGTGTCAGAGCAATCTCATGTTTAGCTGCAGAAAAACACGCTCGTTGGTGTCCCTGGGGAAGCTGCCCTGCACTTCACTGGGAGCCAGCTCACTCCTCTCAACAGCTTCACCTGCAAAGAGCATTTCACTGTGAAATATTTCAGTGGTGCTGCTTCAGATTGCCTCAGCCACGCTGGCAAAGATTCTGGAGTGAACACAGCTCAGGAAGAGTCCAAGAGCAAACTGCTCCTTGACGAGGCAGAGGAGAGGATGCTGCAGGGCTTGGGTGCTGAATTAGCTCAGTACCCTCACAGAGTCATCACAGCACCAAAATCCTGCTGTAAACAAATTATAAAATACAACTAAAAAAACAAACAAACAAAAAAAAAAAGCAGTGGCTGTTGCCATCAGGAACTGAACATTTTCTGCTGTAATCAGTGCGGTAGAGAAAATACCGGACTATTCCCAGAGTTTCTCACTCTGAGAGCAGGAACAGAAAGAACCAGTACAATTACTATGGTAATTTCCTATTTTCTAACTACACAGAGGCCATTTGGCTATCCTGGTATCATAATAGTTGGTAATTTTTGAGTTTTTAATAGCTACTATAAGGTTGGCCCAATAATGCTGCCAAAATCAGCAGGCAAAGACTGGAGCTGTTTGGACATTCACTGCTGTCACGAGAGGACCTTACAAAAGGAATTAGTTTATGTAACTCATATTTCATGAAAGCAAATGAAATCTCAAATGTCCTGTAATTATAATAATTATTTCTACTTGATGTTTAATTACTCTGTCTAATGATCCAGCAGCACTGTAATGGACAGGTAAAGCTCGGATGAAATTGTCTTTCTCATGTAATTTAGTTTCTAAAGGAGGACAAAGGTTTTGGTGCTTGTGGCAGCAGCTGATTAAGTAATGTCACAATTTCCATGAATTGCAAAATGTGATTAGTTGTGGCTATCCTGCTCCTGCCAATCACTGCTCATGTCACAGAAACGTGGCTTGGGCTGTGCACTAAACTCCTGCTCCTTGAAGTATTTCTGTTGATGTTGAGTAAAGCACAAGTAAATGGTCATTGCTGTGATGGATGATTATAACGAGAGATCTGGGGAAAAAGGAACAGTCCATTAAGATCACCCAGAAACAGCGTTTAAAGCAATTTGTATGAATATGTGAAACTGATTTAAATGAAGCAAAATGCATCGTTTTGGTTTTGGATACTTTAAAAGGTGAATGATAAATGGAGAGTGGTGGAGCTAGAAAAGGACCTTGCCACCATTTACAAGGCAGCAGGGAAAGTAGGATACAACTCTTCTGGTCTTATACACCAAGTGTTAAAAGATTCATCCAAAATTACAGAATTTCGGGTTCAAACCCTCCATTACTCCAATTTAAGGCAGCAATTTTACCCAAATAATCCTGCTTTTTATGAGAACATCCCTGTCACGAGATTGACAAAGCCTCTGCCACAGTTCTGTGCCTCTCACCATCCATGTCTCCAGCCCGGGGGCTGGGCACTCATGTACAGAGAGTGCATTTTGCTTCAAATCAATGTTCAAATAAAGAACAGCTAAGTCAGCTTTTATCCTCCAGGCCAAACAGTCCAGTCATGGTCACAATCTCACCCTAAGACCCAGGCCAGGATAGATGATGAATTCCCTGATGCTTCCATGAAAGGAAAGCTTTGATGGTGTCTCAACACTCATGTGATTTGGTGTGGGAGCCAGGACTGGTTTTAACTGTGAAAAATCCTCATCCCAGGCAGCTCAGAATGTGCACAAGCAAGATTCCTAAACCAAAAACTGACACTGGAAAACCACAGACATTGATTTGTTGTGATCCTGATTTAAAATGAATCACAGAACCACAGAATCCCCAAATGGTTTGGGTTGAACTGGACTTTAAAGACCACCTTGTTTCACACCCCTGCCATGGGCAGGGACACTTTCCACCATCCCAGGTTGCTCTAAGTCCTGTCCAACCTGGCCTGGAACACTTCCAGGGATGAAAGAGAAGCAAAGCACAGGAATTCTTGAGTCAGAGATCAGGAAGGTTAAGTGTCAGAGGAAGCAACAGCAAAAGTAGGGCATTGCTCAAATTTTCTCTTCTAATTCTGGGGGCAGCACTGAGGTTCAGGCTCATTAGCACGTTGTGTATGAGGCTGGTGATAATGGCAAAATGTCACATACTTCAGCCTAAGGAAAATATGAAATACGGTCTGTATGTCTATCTTTTCAAAAATCTGTCCTGAAGCCCACGGAGCTGGGGGAGGACCAAGGACCACACAGCCAACGTGAGCAGGAAAAACACCCTCCCTATGCTCCAGAACCTGAGAAGCTGTTGCTTAAGAAAAAGAAATAGACTCTGTTGAGGACCTGCTGCTCAGTTCCTCAGGCCTGGGAGGAAGCAACCTGTTTGTGCAGAATGTACCCCTGCAGCTGGCTGGCATTTTAGCAGTACAAGACTCTAATTTTAATACCATCAGAATTCTCCCAGGCTGCAGGTGAATCTAAGCTGCAGAAATGGAGCCAGGTTTCATTTTAGTTTGAAGTATCAAAACTGCTGACAATTAAACTTAATTGTATGAATAAGCTCCTTAACGGAATGCACTGCTGGGCTTTCATCCAGCCCAGGGCTGGCAGGAAAAGGGATATCTATATGCAAGGAGCCTGCCAACGTCCCACAACCTGGGAGAGCAGGGCTTTATCACCATTTAATAGAAACACACAAGGACCCTGATCTCCCTGCCTTTCCAAGAAAACTTCATTTTTCTTTTCCGTGAAGTGTTGCATTAACGGTGCTCATCCTCTACAACCTGCTTCTCCCTCGCCACATTTTCTTGAAGTTAAGTTTCTAGCAAAGCATTAAATCTTTTCGTAAGGTGTAATTATTGGCTTTGGCTCTACCTGCACTAATAACAGCAATGAACACTGAACAAAAAAAGGCCCAATATAATTTTTTTTTCTGGAGATATCCTTTCTGAAATATTAATGTTTGTTCCCTCTAGGGTGGCACCTTTATTTGCTGTTTCTTATGCAACCAAGTTTGTTACTGTAGCTGCCTCTGCAACCAGAACTGCAGTGAGCAAATCTGTCCCTGGGGTCCAGGGGTCAGTTTTTTCCTATTTTATTTCTCTTTGGTATAATTTTAATTTATTTTCCCTTACTCTAACACTTATGGAGATCTAAAGGCAACTACTCCGGTTGAATAAATCTAAATACCATTACCAGTAGTTGGATATAGCCTCAGCATTGAATTCCATAACACTGTGAAGGCACCTATTTTCATTTTTTCATAAAGCAGGCTTTAGGAAGGGACAGCTGACCAACACTGTGTTGTGAAACTTGGAATTTTTGATCCATGAATCAGCAGATTTTGTCCCAATGTCTTCTCATACGCTGTGATTTTATCACATTCTTATAATTACTAACGGGACAAGTCCAAACCCCAGACCAAATGTCACAAGACTGTGCAAGATTCTTGTGTTAATCAGTGATTTGTTTCTCACTCTCATGGTGAGAAATGTCCAAAACATCTATTTCACATCTGTGAACTGCAGCAGAACTGAATCCATTTCCACTCAACAAAGAATCCCAGAGCCCTCACCCAACAAGACAAAGGTTTAGATGGGAACAGGGGATAAAATATGGTCCGTGGGGAAGTTTGAGGAGTTCAGAGAATGCTTGGATGCTGTGAGTGCTACAGAAAACATTAAATATTCCAGAAAGAAAAGCTCAATTCCAAAGAAAAAAAATCGCACAACGTTGAAAACTGAAGCCTTTAACCCAGGATTACTCAGGAAAGAGCATAAAAATATACAAGTCCAGCCCCACCACTGTGCAGCCTTCCTGTAGTGGTGGATTTATCTTTCCTTTGCCTTGCACTAGTGTATGTGCTACCTGGAATTTCAGTGAGCTTTCAGCTTGATTTTAACGTGTTTTAGAACAAATCAAACCTGCTAAATTGATTAATGAGAATTTACAGCGTTTTAATTATGGAGTGTGGTTTTGAATGATTTAAAGTCTGATATGAGCTCAGAGCAGCCCAAGATTCGGCGAGGAAATGAGAAACATGACATTTTGAAAAGGAAACCAATTTCCCTTAACTTAAACCGTTGCTCATATAAACCAAATTATAAATATACTCTGTGACTGTAATGCTACAGAGGACAGCTTACGAAAATATGATTAGTGGTGCAATTTCCTTAGGTTTCAGATCCTTTCTTCTTTTCTTTGCTGGCTTTAATGCAGGAAAAATCAACATCCTCCCTCCTCACCCACCCATCTTTCTCAATGAAAATAAAACAACAAATCAAATTCTGCAGGAGAGCTTGGGGATATCCTGACAAAACTCCACTGTACAAAGAGAACTCAGGACAAGGGGGTACAAAAGAAAATACAGGTATATAAAGGGTCAAGAAATGGCTGTGATCCCAAGGTTATGCCTCACCTAGTGCCACAGTTCAGCTTGGACTGACATCCACAGCTTCTAAGGGAAGCAAATACAGAGAAGTGGCAACATTTTTTTGTGCTTCAAAGACCATGCCTCTATAATTTGGCAAAGGGGCATCAAATGGGGCAAGCACATGAAAGACACCAAGAGCTTCCTTTGAAATACCTTCTGGTGGGTCAGGCATACAAAAGCAGAACCTAAAGGACCACCAATAAAACCTATTTTGAGCTGCAGGATCCTTCAGTACATCAATATGTGGGGTGGTAGTGGGACTGCAGGGCACCTGAGGAATGGCAGCACTTCCTTAGGTCATTGGTCTACTCCAAAAGCTTTGTTGCTTTGGTGTTAGAAAACTCAGCACTGCTAAATTTCAAGTTAAAAATTAAAAAAAGAAAATCTGGTTTACCTCATCTAGCAACTGGCAATCTGATGCTGCCTCTGCCGAGAAATTGGGCTTTATTCTCATGTAAGCAAAGGAAAAAAGAATGAGTTCATTGGCATTCTCCTTGCACAAATAACATGTGCAGCACTTCACAAAGGCAGCAGATAAAAGTAACATTATTTCATTTATCAGAAATGATGGGAAGGAAAATGCAAGGGAAGTACTTGCTTGGAAGTGTGTAGTGAGATAACTGTGTGTGAAGTATTGGTTTCTTGGAGTTTGGCAGCAATTTATTTATTACAGAACTCCCTTCTGAGTGCTACTTCCAACAAAACATGACCATCAGTGACATGGATAAGGATTTTGGAAAGCTGAGGCTTTGAAAATTCATTTGGGAGCATCTCCATTAGGGATCATTAGAACCAGTCCCTGCATGTACAAGGAAGACTCTGGACCCAACTCCTGCTGGCATAAGTATTTTGTTTTTACACAAAAATCTCTAGTGCTGAGAGCAGCAAGGAGACACAAAATATAGGGCAGCAATATCCTTTTTAAGTATTTTGGTGGTTGTTTTTTTTTTTTTTTTTTATCATCATTTCTCTTTGCTGCTTCTTTTCTCTCGTGGTGCAGTCCTGGAGAAAACAGTATAAATTCCCCAGTGCTCAGTTTCTAGTGTGTATTTAATCTGCCTTCATTCAAATGGTAATAGATCGTTACAGGGATACCTTCACACAGGTGCCTGGTGTGTATAATACCTCTTCATTACAGCGCTGAGGGAACTGGATCCTTTTTTTTTTAAATATTAATCTCTTTAGGTTTTCACAAGCCGTGCCACACATCATAATTTTAAGGTCCCATCTGATGACTCATTCTATTACTCCCAAGCCCATGCAGAGCAAGGCAAGAGACTGTCTGGCTCTCCAGCTCTGCTGTGTGGAACCCTGTGTGGAACCGGAGCTTTGTGAGGATTCAGGGGAGGAAGCTTTGTTAAAGGCACAAAGAAGGCAGCTGAAATGGAATGAACAGTTTGTCTCCATCCTTGGAAGTGTCCAAGGCCAGGTTGGACAGGGCTTGGAGCAACCTGGGATAGTGGAAGGTGTCCCTGCCCATGGCAGGAGGAGGAACTGGATCAGCTTTAAGGTCCCTTTCGACCCAAACCATTCAGAGATTCTGTGATTGTCTCAGCTCCCTCACAGCCTCTACTGGGTTCACCAGCCCTGTGGCATCCACTGCTCACTCCCAGCGCACAGATGTTGAGGTTATGACGTAAATAAGTTTGGTTTCATCCCAGGATCCCAGACCTGATCCCTTGGCACAGCTGCATCCACAGCAGTGCCCTGTGTTGGTTCTTGCCCCGTGGGCACGTTGCAGGGAGCAAAGCCAAGCTGTCCCTCCCTGGAAGCTGCAGCAGCGAGGGAGCACAAGGGATCTCTGCCCCAGAGCAGCCAGGTGGTGACCAGCATCTCTCACCTCTTGCCACAGATCCCAGCCACTGGGTTTATCATGGGAATCACAGCACAGCCCAGGGAAGCCGCCGAGGCTGTCCCTGCAGCTCACCTGCACCAAGGCAGCCCAGAGTGGATTAATGCAGTGGAGCTTGGACAGCTTTGCCACCCCATGGCCAACATCTGCCCAGCTCCTCCTGGAAGTGTCACACAGAGTTGTGTAGGACATTCAGCTGATCTCTGTAGGACAGACTGAGCTATTCCCGCTGCCTCCGTGAATTTCTACAGATGGAGCAATAAGGCACCAGTCTGGTGCCTACAAAATTTGTACCTGATCTGAAATGACCCTGAGACTAAAGAATTTTATGGCCTTTTTGTTCTCCCCAGGAGAGCCTTAAAAACAACCCCCCAGCATAAAAATGGAGAAAGACAATTATTAAAGGCAGTAACTACAGCACTGGGGACTGTAACTAAGAAAGGTTCTCAGAAACAGGGATTTGGAGCATGACGTGCTGAGGAAATTCATGCTCCTTTAAACAGGAGCAGTTGTAAGCGTGACAGTGCATTCCGAAAACATGTTTCAAGCATTTGGGACCCTGAGAGATTATTGAATACTGCACATTACCAGGTGTGAAGAGAAATTAAGGAAAATATCCCAAATGGAAGACGGGAGCTGCAGAAAAGTTCCAGCAGAGCTGAAATGATCTGAAAATAAGGAAGAGAACTAGGAGGGATTTATGCAGCTCTCCATTAGCATGAAGAATGCTGTCAGCAGAAGGGAAGGAAGAGTAGATACATTTCTGACAGGAACAGGTCCTTACAAACTCCAACTGTAAGAGTTTCCTGTTCTCTCCCGCCACCTGTTTTCAGCTCTAAGTGAAAACTAAAAGCAGAACAAGAGAAGTTGTAAAGAAACTCAAGATTTGTCCAATACTCCATGAGCATGGACCATGTCAACCTCTGTTGGAAACACAGGATGGATTGCTTCCATTCCTTTTCCTTAAGGAACTCAGCCCTTTTATTTTTTCCATAATTAAAATTATATATATACGCCTCCCCCCTGCCATATATTTATATTCTTGGAAACATTTGCTTGGAAAACATAATCCAGACTTATTGATGGCTAAAATGCAGAGCATTAAGAGAAAACAGGGAACTTGATTGCTTAAATCTTTAAAGTCTGGAGAGAGAACAGAGGGAGTTTCTGTAAAAGCAAAAAGACACACAAAACTTAGTGTTGGAAGAGCTTCCACATCTTGACTGATTGTAATTACTTGGAACTTGGATTTTAGTAATTTTTGTCTGTTAAGCAAAGTTCTGGCTGGGAAAAGGAAGGTATATCATTAGGCTTCTTCCTTGAAAAGGTTCTGTTTCCAAGATACTGGAAGTATGGAGAGACTTCCAAAGGCAAATTTCAGTTCGGCACAGTCAATTAAAGCTGAATAACAGGATAAAAAGTCTCCTTGGATAACTCTTGGCCCTGGTGGTAGGTGAGCACTATATAATTAGCACCAAGCTGGCAACTGTTCGTAGAACATTTGACAGAGGAATGTGCTCCCTCCCCGGGGATCCCTTCTCCCAGCCAAAGCCTGCACTGCCCTTTCCTGGGTGTTGGGGAAACTCAGAGGAAAAAAAAAAAAATTTTTTTTGCTTCCTACATCCTCATGTCCTTCCTGGAAGGAGCTTGGGAGCCCTTTCTCCTCTGTCGTATTCAACTTTCTCTGCTCACCCAGGCAGTGATGCGTGGCAGAGCTCTTCAGAAAGCTCAAGCAATCACTTGAGGCCCTGGGATAGCAATCAGCTATGCAAAATGACTATCATCTATCACTCTGTGATGTCTTCGGGAGACAAGTGAGAAAAACACGATCTTGGGTGTTTTGGTGAAGAAACCACACGATAAACAAAATCTCTGCAGCTCCACACAGCATAACCTGGCAGCAGAAATTCCAGACACCACGCTCCAAACTTCATCTGGAGCAGCCTGCATCCTGAAAACAAATCTGGGGAGTTACTATACACTGGAACAGCCCCAAAAACCAAGAAAAATAGAGAAGTTACCAGGAAAATATACATCTTGCTTTCCTCAAGTCTGTGCATAACATAAGACATCTCCAGTATGACAGCACTTCCAGCCAGCAGGGAAAGGAGTGGATGAATGAAAAACCATCTCCCTAAGCTTTGGGTGGTGAAAAAACACAGATTTTTAAATAGATGTTTCCCCAGCAGTGTTCAAGGCCAGGGTGGACGGGGCACTGGGCAAACTGGTTTAGGGTGAGGTGACCCTGCCCATAGCAGGAGGGTGGAAGGAGAGGAGCTTTACGGTTCCTTCAAACCCAAACCATTCTATAACTTTGTAACACCGAAGCCGATGTATTCCTTTGTAGTGCTCTTGCCACAAATCATTTCCAAAGGGAAAATTGTAATGTGACAAACTGAATTTCTGGTGTTGGAATGAATTCAGCTGGAAGAAATTGGTAAATCAATAAACCAGCAAAACTCCTGTGTGCAAATAGCCAGAAATTACCTACAGAAAATCACTCTCGAGCCTGCTGGTTCTCAGTAGTGCAGCCACCACGGCAGCTCCAGTGGCTGTGAATTTACAGCTGCTGTCTTCTCCATAGTAACTTAAGAGTCTGCCTGCACACAAAACAACAGAATGGTTTGGGTTGGAAGGGACCTTAAAGCTCATCCAGTTCCTCTCCCCAGTCATGGGCAGGGACACCTTCCACTAGCCCAGGTTGCTCCAAGCCCTGTCCAACCTGGCCTTGGACACTGCCAGGGATCCAGGGGCAGCCCCAGCTTCTCTGGGCACCCTGTGCTAAGAATCTCTAATCCCGTGGTTTTCTCTAAAGAAATTTCAGACATTTTACTCAACAGTTAAAAAAAAAATAAATTAAAAAGTGAGCTAGATTGCATTTGTGAGAGGTTAAAAGCAGGTACAAGGGCACTTACAACAGACGAGAACAAATTGCAGGTCTGCAGCCTCGCTCATCCACACTGACACCTCCAGGTGCTCAGCCTCGCTGGGAAAGGATAAAACGTTTCCCTTAAGTACGCTGCTAATGGCAGTAATTGGGAGATACCATCCTGAGTGCTGAACCAGCAAAAGCCCCCAGCTGGCCACAGGAACATCTCCTAATGTTCAATTAAGATAAGGCTCAGTATATCGTTCTGCAGTGTCTTTTTTATTTTTTCTTTTGCTGGGTGGAAGCTTTTGAGATCGATATATTTAAAAAAAAAAAAAAAATTAATATAGCCCATGGTTTCAGTTCCACTGGAGCCCTATTAAACATCTCTCTTCACTCAGCCCTCGTGCCTAATTGCCATCAGCCCAAGCACGTCACTTCTGGAAACCTCTCCTCCTGTTCCAGTTCTCCTCTGTTCTCAGCTCAGAGCTGTTGACTGGAAGAGTCCCTTTGACACCACAGGAGACTGGCTGCCAGTCAGCAGGGCTGTGGCTGCAGCAGTGCCTTCCCAGGACATGGAATTAGGTCTCCATATGGGGTCTCTGCCGTGGGAGGGGACAGGGGACAGTTGTGCCATGGGTAGGTACTGACCCAGGCAAGGCTTTGAGACAGAAACCCGCAGGGGCTGGGTTTGGGATGGTGCTCCCAGGTGCTCCCATGCTCCTGACTCATGAAAAGTTTACAGAAGCCCTGACACATTCCATGAATTCAGGTTTTACTTGGGAAAAATGGCCGTAATAAAAATAAACCAAAAGCAGGGGCAAAGCAATCTGAAAACACTGGTTCAGTTACACATTAGCAGTGGCAAGTTTGGCTCATTTTTTAACATGCACTCAAAGTGACATTTAATCTCCAGATTAATTCAAATTTTATTTCAAAATATGAAGGGAAACTTGGCATTTAAATTAACCTTCCATCCCAAAGTGATGTTTTTTCCTCTACTCTCATTCACTGGGAACATCGGCACACCTTTAATTACAGTTTCACCCCAGATGATTATTCTGCTCCGCTTTGCAAACTCAGCCAAGAAATCACCTACTTATACAGCTTTTGTGTCTTTACACATCTCAGGGCACCTGAAGAGCAGAGGCAGCTCCTCTCCCTGCTCCCCAGCCTGCTGTCCCCACTCAGGACAGTCCCAACCTTGACTCTGGGGGCCCCTGAGAGCTGTGGGATCCCTGTGGAAAATCCAGACAGGAGATGACGTTTCCTTGCTGCCCTCCCGTGGACATGCCATGACCACAGTCACTGGTACTTACTAAAAATCCTTGGCTTTACATGAAGATATTGGGCTTGGCTCTCCACCTGGATTGTTTTCTCTCCTCAAAAATAGTTGCATTTACCAAGACAATCAGTGTTTTTATGTGGAGGGAACACAGAGATGTTTCTAGATCATAAATTGTAATCCAAAATCTCTCTGGTACACAAAGATTAATATTTAATGTCTGTTCTATAATGTAATTTCTACAGACCAATCTTTCATCTTCAAAACTTGATCATCATAGACCTACAAAAGTTAGACTTCAATATGATAACAATACTTTATGGACACAGTGATTCCTGAATTCCCTCGCTGTCTCCCACCGGCAGTGATGGTGTTTCTGTGAGTCTTAAAAAATGAGCTAACACTTTTAATTCTCTATTTTCTCTTCAGCTTATATTCAGTACCGCTGAGCATCAAGTGTGAAATGCTAGGAGGAGCCAGATCAGTGCCAGGACAAGATGAGAAGCAGTACCTTTGCAATTGAGGTCATCATCCAAGGATTAAAAACAGACTGTGATCTAACTCCATCTGTTAAGTGTCTAGGGACTCCATGTCTAGTACACAAGAATGCTGTCCTCATAATAGGAATTTTGGAAAGATCTTCAAGAAATCCATCAACTTTCCAGTTGGTTAATGAATCTTTTTTTTCCCAAATGTTAGTCAAATACCTCACATGCTCAGTGTGATATTATGTACAACAGGCCCATGAACCAAATTCTTCCCCTGTTTTGCAGCTGCTGTAATTTATATTTCCCAACAAATCACGACTTTGCCTTTTCTCCTCCTGCCTTAAACAGTGAAGGAAGGGAGAACATGACCATTCCAGGCTGCCCAGAGGAAAGAAGGACAAAACTGCTAAATTGACTCAGTGTGAAAATGTCACACTACCCTGGCGCAACCCCTGGTGTTCTCAAGAAGCAGAGGTGGAAGGAGCCAGCTCCAGATGCTGGGTAGTTTTTCTTCCCTACAGGAAAGTAACATCAAATGCTGCTCTCAGGCACAGGAATTGCTCTGGGAATTGAGAGCCCTCCATCCACAACCTCCTTTCTGGTGTCTTGACATAATGCAAGTTAAAATCTTGCACCACAAACTCTGAAGAGCTGCCTAAAGCATCATAAAATCATACAATGGTTTGGGTTGGGAGGGACCTTAAAGATCATCCAGTACCACTCGTCTGCCATGGGCAGGGACACCTTCCACTGTCCCAGGTTGCTCCAAGCCCCGTCCAACCTGGCCTTGGACACTTCCAGGGATCCAGGGGCAGCCACGGCTGCTCTGGGCACCCTGTGCCAGGGCCTCCCCACCCTCACAACAAAGGACAAGATACTGGCCACAATTCCAGTTTGGCAGCCACTTCTCTTTCCTAGCTAAAGAATTGATTACTTCCCTAAGAATAGTTACTTTTCTCTTGCTAACGCTGAGATGAAACACTGCAGACATCCAGAAATTCTGCAAGCCCCATCTTCCTTAGATTTGCAGTAGGAATATTGCCACTGGTTTTGAATATGCAAACCTCCAGATAGTGAATGTGAGTAGTGAGGGCTCATTTCTAATCTAGAGTGAGTTAATGGACAAATCCAGCTAGTAGAGGATAAAGCTGCTTATACACTGACCTGTAGTCACAGAGCTGCTGCAATCATCTGAAAAAATAAATCCCAGCAAAGCCAAAAGCCAGCTCATGGCTCTGGTATCAGCTCACCTTCCTTGAAAAGACTGCAGCCATGTGAGCATTTTGGTCCCCGTGATCTATTAGGTTCACAAAAAGGTATGTGCCTTAACTTGTGCCCTCTGCGAGGGCGTTTTATGGGCTGTTATTTGAGCAGGTATGTACAGGTAACCCTCAGGTGTCTCTGGGGGTGTGGAACACAAGCCTGTGTGGGACAGTGATACCCACACAGGCACTGAGCTTTGCAGCTTGTTCTGATTTCCAGTACAAGCCTAACTGGATTTCAGTGATTGATTTTTGTCTCTCCCCAGCCCGCTTCACTGCCTCCCCTGGAAACCTACAGCATTTAAACTTCCTCAGCCAAAGTTAGACCATGAAGATGTGGATCCTTGGCTTCTGTACGAGGTCAGAGGCATTTGGCAGTTTTACCCATCTCAGACCCCTAGAGATGGGAAGAATCCAGGCGTTTCATTCCTGAGTGTATCTGCAATGCACAGTCTTTTCACACAGCCATATAAAACCACTGCTCCCCTTGTGTGTTATCAAGGTTGCTCAAACAAAGGACATTGTATCTAAGCTAAACACACACGGTGTTTTCAAACCAGGAGTGTCCAGGAAGCCAACAGCAACCTCGCTCTTGAAAATATGATGACAAAGAATGAGTTAATTTTGTTTAAATTAAGGTTCTACTGCATTAGAGGTTAATTGCCAGGTGGGAGCAATATTTTGGTTAATTGTTCTTTACTCAAAAGGTGGCACATCTTAACTGAAATGCCAACTGCAGGACCACAAGTTGCATGTAAAATTATCCTTTCTTTGACAGCCATGTTCCCTGGCTCCTTATTCCCCAGATTTCCTGGGAGCTTGGGTCTACCTTAGAAGCAGGAAGGCATTTCCAGAAATCAGGAGCTTTGCTTACTGCCAGAGCACGATCCCTACCAGCTGCTTCCCTTGCTGAGCAGGGAGCACAGGAACGGCAAAGACATGTGCTGCACTCCCCAGGCTGCCTGTGAACCATGACATGTCACTTTTGAAGTCACCTCCTTTCCAGTATTTGAGGTTTGATTGTCCCAAGGCAGGAAGCAGGAGCTGATTTTAGCTCCTGGAGCATCTCGAGAGCTTTAGGAGATGGAAGGCAGAGAGAAATAAGGGACAGGGACTGCATGTTCCTCCATCAGGGCCGAAGCTCAAGCCTTCAAAAGGAGAAGGAAAGATGACAGAATAAGGATATACCTTTCAACAATCACTTAAAGAAATTCCTTATCAATCTGTTTTTGTGGGAATCAATTGTGTCCCAAAGTCAATGACAATTCCAACAAACCCACCCTGAATGAGCCCAGTTGAGGCCAGGTGCTCATCTATGGATTCCCCTCCGGTTCCTGCAGATGTCTCTGGGATGTGTGTTTCTGTAATGTCTGTCTGATGTTATTTTTTTTTCCTGTGTGCATAATATTCTTTTTATCCCCCAAATTTAATTTTCTAACTTGTTGGCTTTATTGCTTAAAATTTTAGTAGAGGTTTTGGGTGTGCTGCTGACAAAATAATAATTTATATTGTATCAGTCAGTATCACTCCATTGTCTTAATCTTTCATAATGGTTTTTCTGCAGCTTCCAATTTTCCTCTGAATAAAACAAATTACTTAGCAAGTGGAATATCTTCTTGTCATAATAATTTAATATTAAAATGTCAATAAGATTTGGTACACACAGCAGAGGGCACAGAGGTACAGAGGCAGAGCAGAAATGAAGTAAACTTAATAAAGTGAGTGAGAAGGTACAATAGGGATTGAGGTTGGCTCCTGCACTGGATATGAAAGAACCTTTTTATCCTGCAGTGCAGTACAAACATTGTGTAAGCAATAAAATGATTGCAGGAGCACTTCTTGCTGCTGCTGTTTGCTGACACTTAGTGCAGCACCAGTCCTTGTGGGGAGGGAGCAGCACTGGATGGGGACAGCGGGTGGCACAGGGTGGGAAGGAGGGAATGGCCAGAGGCTGGTGGCACACCCTGCCCTCTGCAAGGCCATTCCGTGGGGTTCCTGGCTTGTGCCTGGGTGAAGGCTCCGGTCTGTGGTTCAGCATCCTGATCCAGCCTTCGGGGCAGGATTCGTGCTGGGAAGTCTGAGCCCTCCATCAGCAGGCAGACCTCAGCACTCACTTGTGAATGTTCTCATGAAACTCAAGCCTTCATTTTGGTCAAATTCTCCTTCTGATACAAACTTAACAGATTGCATTGGCAGACGAGTGCTAAATGCTGTGAATTTATCTAGAACATAATGAGTTCCCTAAAAATGTCTGGAAGCCTCAGGAACAGATATGTCCCTTCCCCCCTGCTGAGATGGTCAGCAGGACATGCTTTGGGAGCAGTCCTGATCTTCCTTGGGCAGCCATACACGTCTTTGTGAGATGAAAGTGCAGCATTACAATGACAAATCCAGAATAATTCAGGTTGGAAGAGACTTTAGAGGTCACCCTGTCCAGCCCACTGCTCAGAGCTGGGCTAGCTTCAAAGTAGCATAAATTCAAAGAGGAAGCACATTTGCATGAGCTCCAGGACCTTATTATCTGTCTCTGTTCTGTCTCAGGCTAGAGGGAAAGCTGTTCCTGTATCTAAACCACCCTTTTCTCTCCTGCAGCTATGGAAATGGGTGTCGCATTCACAGCTGACTCTTTCCACACAAATATACCACCGTTTGAAGTCCCCCTTTTCAGCACCTAAGGTCTCCTCCTGCAGAAACACGACATAGGGCTTGATTTAAGTGTGCAACTTTTCGTAATTCCTGGGAAGGAACAAAAAGGGAGAGCTGGAGAAGCCGTTTTCCCTTTTCACAAAGGAATGTCTTAATGTCTTACACCATAGTTCCACCCTGCATAGCAAGTAGGCACCACTTTGATGTCATTTTAACCAGAGACTGACAAGAGTCAGCTGAAATATGTCTTGCTCTATCCTAAAGCCTTCCACAAATAATCCCAAGGGTGCCTGGGCCACGCAGGATGGCAGCAGGACACCAGGGAGCTGCAGAAATGTTCCCAGAACTCAGAGCATCAGAAAGTTTGATGAAAGTTGGTTGAGTCTTCTGCTCACATTTTTTTTTTACCAAGAATGAATAGGAAAGGTCCTTCATCCACTCTGGGAGGTTTTTCCTTATTAACTGCTGCCCTCCTATGTGTAAAAATGAAAGTGGTAAAGACCAAAGTCCTTCGAACAGTCACAATATCAAATGTCAGGGTGATTTAACTGTCAAGAGCTATAAACAAAGCTCCTAGAAAAGGAGGAATTTTTGAATCCCTGTGCCAGTGAAAGGCTCTTTGCTGCTGTATGGTTTGTTTCCCAGTTCTCAGACTGTACCAGTTTAAAATCAGTCAGCACTTTTCTCCAGGGCTCATTCCACAGGACTAATTGCTCGGATAATAGGGAACTGATGCTGATGTTCAGCCAATATTTTCCTCTCTTCCCCTGTGGGCACTTTCTGGCTGCCGCCAGGAGTCCCTGCCTCTGTTTCTATCTACATGTTAATGCTCCTATCTACAGCCTAAATACCTGTTGCTCACTGTAATTGTCCCTCCTCAATTCAAATTTTAGCTCAGCAACACTGCCATAATACAGCTTTTATTTATCAGATTACTCTCTGTCATTTCTTCTTAATTGTTTTTCATTTGTTGACTTCTTCCTGGTGTTGAAGTGGTCGTAACAGAATACAATTTTCTACATGTGCCCAGCTGCTCTTTTATGGACAATATTCTCATCTTTTCTCCCTCCCAAGCCTCTAGTCTTTCAGCTCTAATTGTCTGGTGGACTTACTCGCAGCCGTGCTGCATTGCCAAAAATATATTCTGAAATATCAGATATTTTGGTTTTTCCATATTCTCCAGCCCTGCTGAGTGTGTCCCACCGACCAGCACCAATCAACCCCACCTACCAACCCATCCATCCATTGGTTTCATCTCATTGTACATTGCCTCATTGCTTTTCTCTCTTGGTCCATCAGAGTTTTTCCCAGAATGGTTTTCCCATTGTTGTTTGCTATGCCTTCCAATTTAGGTATCACCTGGGAATTTAATTACTGTGCTTTCTACCTGTTTTTCCAGGTCAGTAAGTGTGATTTTGAGCAAGACTGGACATAACAGAAGTCCCTGAGGTAGCCCTAGCACAGCTTCCCCCAGCTAGGCCTTGCCTGCTGATGTGGCACAGCTCACAGCGTCCTGGCTATGCTCAATCCATGTGGAATGACTTGCCTCCAAGGAACTGGACTGAGTTAGTTTTTGAGTAAGGTTTTGTGAGTCACTGTATAAAATTATTTACCAGAGTGCAAAATGACAAATAAAGGTTTGGCATCCAAATTTAACAAAACATCTAACCCAGCAAGTTCCTTTCAGTAAGAAACAACACCTGCTCTCCCTTCTATATCCTCCTCTCCTCTGGGGTTTACACAGGTCCCCTTATCTGTCATTGCATCATTTACTTGAATAGGTCACAGAATGCTTTGGGTTGGAAAGAACATAAAGACCACATAGTTCCAAATCCCTTCCAGAGAGAATGTCAGCTTCCTACCAGGCCTTTCCAGGATCTCCCTCTCCTGTCTGCATCCTGCCCTGTCGGGTCTGTCTGGGAGCAGCAGCACTTTTGGTTAAAGGGCAATGCTGGGTTTCTCCTTCAGAGAAAGAACCCATGAGTGCAGCCCATCCCATGCCAAGCCCACCCTGTGCATCCACACCTCCAGATCCTGTGGTGGACTGAGTGCAACAAAACTAAACAGAATGGACCTTACATCCCGCTCACCAACAAATTGCTCATTAACAAGACATATTTTTTTTTAAATTTAAAAGTTCTTGTACTGGACTGTGTCTAAAACCTCTCCACTGTGTAGTATTGTTCATTTTCAAAGAGCTGGCCTATATGTGAACAAATTCTCCTTAGTTCCCCAATCCTTCTGCAGAGAACTGAGAGAAAAAAAAAAAAAACAAACAGCAAAAAAGAAACCAACCCAGAAATTATTTGTAGAATTGTTTAGAAAAATCTTTTCAAAATATGAAGTGAGTTGAAAATTATTTAAAAGCTCTAGAGGGCAAGATTGATAAATAAAGTATAAATTATGCACTATTATCTACCGAACCCACAGAGTGGTGCTGCATCCTACAGGGCACTGCATGCTCATCCATGGGCCAGGACTGCATCTGGATAAAGCTATCACCTATTTACAGCGAGGCCTAATGAAGCAGTATTTGTAAAGCACTTGGGACCTTCAATTAAATGCATTACTTTTGATTATTTCCCCTACTTCCCTAACACCTAGGGGCAAAAAAAGTCAGGCTGGAAACCAATTGCAGACCAATTAAATCCAAGTGTGTGTCCGCGCAGGAGGAGCAGCAGAGGTGGGTAATTATGCATTGCTGACAGGAGGAACGTGAGCTGGAGATGCCACAGTGCTGCCTGGGCTTTGTGGCATTCCCAAATGGCATTCAGGAAACATTTCAAGGGGATCAAATCTGCCTCACGGGCGCTATACAAATTCACCATCATAAACACTGAATAATACATTACGCTAATCTGATTGCTATTGACTGTTACAGTTGCATGTGTGACCTTGGGCATACATTAATCAAAGGCAGCCGCTCGTATTTCCATCCTGCAGCGATGAGCAAAGCTCATCTCAAATCTCCTCTTGTCCCTGCACCTCTTTCTGTTCTGTCTGCTGTCACATGGAGATGGAGCCTGGTGTTTGGAGGGAAATAGCTTTCTTCAATGCTCCCCTCTTCGTTTGAGCAGACACGGGAACGCTCCGATAGGGAGTAACAACAACACGCACCTTTTTGTCCACCCAGCGCTCCCTGAACCCAATTTAGCAAGTGTCGCAATCTGAAAGAGCATTGGAGCTTGAGAGTAATTGGTTTCCCAGCAGACTACAACTAATCCCAGAAGCTCTTTGGAATTTCAGCAGAGTGTTTATTGTTTACCCTAAGAAATGAGGCATCGTATAAATGAAAGAGCCCATTGCTGACACCCTTCACACAGTGACGCGTGTGTGTGTTTGCTCACATGAGCTGCAGCAAGGCTTAAACCCAAAAAACCCAATCCCTCATCAGTTCCCTTTCCCTTTGTCATTAACAGGAGACAGGGAATACAAGAAAGAGCTGACAGTGTGTTGACAACAAACTGAAAAGGCATTGCTTTGCCTGCATTGATTCCCTTCTCTTTCCCCAAGGCTATGAGATGATGCTTGCTGGATTATATTGCAAAAAGCTCCTGCAGGTGCTCCCTGGTTTGCTGCCTCCTGCCCCAATGTGGCCTTTGTGGAGAGCCTTCCCCCGGGGAGTGTTGAAGCCCAGCAGCAGGGCTCTCTCAAAGCGTGGTGTAACAAATACAAAATCAGACAAAACCTCAAAATAATCTGTTGAGGTGGGTTTGATGTGGTCTCAGACCATTGGCATGCAAATGCATTCCTTTAACAGCTTTACTCCTTCACTTGAGGGCTAAGCATGATAGTCAGTAATTTAAAGGCAAAGGACTGAAAGAGGCTGGGGTTAAGCAAGTGTTGTAAATGTAGACCATTTATATTTAAATGAAATTTAAGCAAGCTATGGCAATACGGATACTATATGAATAATTGGCTCTACACCCACAGGTACCTGCTTTTTAACTGTTGGGTTTAAAAAAAAATAAAATTTTTCAAGAAACCTCTCAATGCTTCTACTAAAATTCCACTCTGCGCCTTGTCGGAGAGGGCCGAGAGGGAGGTGCTGAAGAATGCCTGGACATGAAGGAGAAATAAAGAGGAGCAGGTTGCATGGCTTCTCCTGACAGGCCAGCACTTCTACCTCCCAGCTATGCAAAAACACACAGAACTTAATTAAGAGGGTCCATTTTCTCTACAAAGCCTTTTATGGTCCCTGGCCTTTGCTCAGATACATTTACTTTTTCCATCAGTCACATCAGAACCTCCGGGCTGCTGCCAGGGGACCCCCTGGAAGCTTTCTCCTTTATAAATTTTTCACACCAATTCTATTACTTGGAGTGGACTTTCACTCCATGAGGATGCAGCCTGATCCCCCCAGACTTCTCTCAACCCTCTCTGCATTTGCCACAATGAAGAATTATAGTGCATGCAGACCACTCTTCCTCCTTTTTCCATTACTCAGCAGCTCTTCAGCACACGAGAGTTTCACGATAAATTAATGGATATTTTAGGACATCTGAAGAGTGGTCTTAGAAAGATGCACCAAATTTTGTAAAGAGAATCTCCAGGCCATATCAGTCCCTTGAATATGACCATGAATGGCCATCGAAGACTCCCTTGGAAATAAAAACTGATTACAGAGTTTTGGTGTCTTTGTGGGTTTTTATCCGAATGACTCAACACGAAATGGTCACGCATTGGAAATCACACTGCAAAAGTACATTTCTTGTCCCTCCTAAGATTCCTCCTCACATCCCACAAGGAAATTTTAATTCAGCTCCCACATGGAGGTCCAAAAGGGAGGATTGCTGGCTACTGCAGACAAGGATGTTTCAAAACTAACTCTAGGAAAGAGACTCCATGAATTCTTTCACCTGAAATCCAGATTCAGGAAATAAAATAAAGGAATGGCTGAAGACTGCATCCTACACTGACTGGCTATTTCATATTCCCACGAGTCAGGCAGGGGATCTTTTTACTCTGCCCTCCCTTTTCACCAGAAAAGCCTGGAGTTAAGGAAGCTCAATTTCACTTACACAAGTTTAAAGCCAGCATAACTTCTGACTCTTGTGGGCATTACTTTTGATTTATACTCATGACGCCAAGGAGAAAATCAGATCAAGGGAATATAAATCAAACAGAGATCAATACCGAGCATCAAGGTACTAATTCTATCTCCTGAAACGGCCCTTACAAGCTGCAGGAGGCCGGGAGACAATTCCCCCGGCACAGGCACAGCAGATTTATGTGGAGCCGTGGTCCTGGAGCAGGGGAGATGTTGGAGGTGGAAGGGGATGGGTCTGCACTTCACGCTATTAAGAATCTCTGTCTGTCTGGGCTGTCAAACAGTCTGGGGGCAGCTTTGGGAGGTTGCCATAAATCAGCACACCCTTGCACTGGGGACTGGGGATGACAACCAAGTTGGTTTAAAATTATTTTTCACTGTGGCATTTTTTTGCCTCCAGGAACCGCTGCAGAACCTCAGCCTTGCTTCTCTTGATGGGAGGACCATGGAATAAGAAGGAGTAGTGAGGGACTGAGAGCTCTTCCCCAAACCCAAACCCTCCTGAATGGCATGGCAATGTTCTCTTCATCTTCCTCCAGTGACACAACAGCACTAAACCTGGTCTTTAAAGTGTACTGGGAAGTTTCATGACTGCACCAAACGTGCACTGGGTGGAAAGGGCTGAGCCACTGATCCATAGGAGGACACAGTTCAGGGGTTGGGAATGTTCTACAAGCAGCCCACGAAGTGCCAGGCAGATGTTCACACAAGCCAACAGCTTGTCTGGTGGAGTCTTAATTTGTTTTTAGGAGATGTAGTAAAAAGGATGAGGTGCTCTGGCTGCTTTCTGCCAGCGCTGGTAAATGCGACTACATATATTATCACAGCCTGAAATCAAAGGGCTCGGGAGTGGAGGAGTGGGAGAGACACAGAAAATGGGCAAGGATTTTGTACAATGGAAAACTTTACACCTTATTCATCAAAGCACAAATTTGGCAGTTCTTTGCTTAGTGGAAAATTTTTGAGAAATGTGATTGAAAAGGGAAACTTGTTTGGGGGAATATCAGGGGGCCGGTGGGGAGGGATTGATGGCATGTTAAACAACAATAGCTGATTGCATAATAAAGTAATAAAACTCTCCAGGTAGTAAATGTAGGATATGCCAAACAGAGTTATAAGGCAGGAGGCCAAAAGCCAAGTGATTAACCCTTGGAGAAGTGTAACAGTTCCCTGGAAATGCCGAGCCCAGAGTACTGCTGGCGCAGTGAAATACACTTTATAATAAATGCCAAAGAGTAGGACCAGCTTTACACTCTGAGATGATGGCAGTGCCTCCCATCAGTCTCCCATCTCTCTTTCACCATGAAAAAGAGTCAGGGCAGCTGCCCGGGGCCCTTGGAATGAGGCTGGGCACAGGATTTCTTGTGTTGTCCCTGAGAAGCCCAGCCTTGTCCTGGCTCGGAGAGGGGCCGTGGTACCTGGTGTGATGTCAGCTCCCCTCTCCCAGCACTGGCTGAACTGATCCACACAGAGCCATTTGATTTTGTGCTGGACAGCTCTGGAAGTGTTTTAGAAATCTGTTATTCGTCATCTTGTAGCACTTAGAACAGTCTGCTGGAGAAGGTGTGGTGTCTGACTGGAACGCGTCTGATTTCTACTGACACACGCACTGAGCATAATTCCTGTTGCTGTAGATTTCACAGAGAGAGGTTTCTACTTCATTAATTCCAAAGAAATAAAAAGAAGAAGAAATCCAACCCTGATCTCTATCTCAGTGCAGAGATATGTAAAACTGTATTTGTCTCTGGAAGTCATTCTGCCTGCTGCTTCAGGAGCAGACGCAGTAAATCCGTTATTGAAATGAGTCACCTCCCAGTCATTCAGACTTCAAGAACTCATGGCTGAGCTGAGCTCAGGACTGTGATGGTTCTTACCTGTTACAGGTTACTGTTCCCAATGTACACTTGGACACAATTTATACAGATGCCAGTCTTCTCTTGAGCATCACTAAGTGTGTAAAGAAGGTCTAAACTATTGATTTTTAATTTTGTCTTATACACCTCCTGTTCAAGGAATAGGAGTTCTTGACTTACCTTCTTTAAACCTTCCACTTTTTTTATATCTCTATCATCACTTTCACTATTTTTTTATTTCTTTCTGTCATCTCCCCTTATTCCTCTAATGTCTAAGATATATAGTTCTAATATTTTAATCTTTCCACACACTTCAGCTTTCTACTCACTTAATCATTTTCATTGCCTTCCCCAAACCTGTTTTATTTCTGCTCTCTCCTCCCATAAGACTGGAGAGAGAGGCTGAGCAGAGGATCCATGGTGTGGTGTCACTTCATATTAAAGATAAGGAATAATTCTCTGCTTTCCTCAAGCTTTTTCTTAATGCAAATGAACGTTTTGTTTGCTTTTCTGGCCACCACTTCTCACTGAAGAGATGTCTTGTTGGCAAAGACACTTCGTTGCTCTCCTGACTCCCTACAGTTAATTTAAGACTGACTCCACACATGAGCAGTTTAAATTGTTTCCTTTTTCCTTTCACTACGCTTCACCTTCTGCTTCCTTGAACTGAGCTGATCCCTGCAATGCACTCCACCCAGCTCTTTAGGAGACTCCTGAAATGATTTATAATTTCACTGATGCCTTTGGCTGTCAAAATCCTTATTTTGGCTCACAGGTCCTGGAGCATCCCACCGCCAGCCTTGCCCTGACGCTGTCATTCCCCTCCCCTTCACAAGGGAGCTGGTGCCCGTGCAGCTGCTTACTCTCCCAAGAAATGTTTGTGTGAGACTATTTAAAACCTCGTTGCAGATGGAAATTTTTGAAAGCTCCTGCTCTCTCCGCTCTGCTCCAGGAACACTGAGAAGTGTAATAGGCTGGAGAGAAATTATTATTATTTTTTACAGCACAGTGCAGTTTTGTCCATGAAATCAGATTAAACAGCGTTTTATCACCACGATATTTTTAACTCATTTATTTGATTAAAGTGAGTATCGTTTCTTGTTGCTTTCCAGGTATTTCCTAATGAGAAATTCCCACCTGTGATGTACCTGCCACTCCATCAGCACACGGTGACACTGCATTGCATATAACCCCAGAGAAGCAGCACACTTTGGCTCTGTTTTCATATTTGAACAATGCAGATCATGATATCGACCTCGTTTTGTTAAGGATATTGAACCCACATGCAGAAAAAATAATGTAAAGATCTTTTTCTCTAACCATGTGATGAAAGTGCCACCAGATCTTTCTGGTTTTTCTGTAAAATCCATTCTTAAATCATCATAATAACAATTTTCCATTAACCCTGCTGACTGTAAATAAACTTTAGTGCTAGAAAAACAGATATTTTTATTGTCCATTTGGAAATATTCATAAACACGGCCTTAGGAGCATCCAGAGGTGTGTAGGCACAAAAGCCTGCCTGTACACTTCCAAGGAAGTGCTCAGAAGGTGTGTGGATGTGGCACTAGGGGTCATGGTTTAATGCTGAACATGGCAATGCTGGGTTAATGGATGGAGCTCATGATCTTAGAGGGTTTTTTCCACCAAAATATTCCATGATTCCATGATTCCAAGAGCCCTGGAACTCATCACCTGCATAATCCCATACATGCCAGAAGTTCTATGTCCCTGGTGTCTGAGGGTGCTCCCTGTGAGACCTTTATCCCATTTCTGGAGTGTTACCAAACATATTGACATTAAAATATAACCAATTATATCAATAAGTGAAACGTGTTACTCCTTTCAATTAACTCCTCACTTCACCAAGTAATAAAAATGCCTGCCTTCCTCTCCCTTCAGCCACACTCTTCCTCAGCCTCAGAACCCTTTGTTGTTCCAGCCAAGAGCCAGAGGAATGTTATCTCCTGTGCTATTTCCTTGCTGTGTTTGTATGTGCATAAAACCCCTTTTTCTTTGTCTCTGCTCTCTCTTGGGTCCTATTAAACACGAACTGAGTTGTGGGCAAGGCTGGGGAGGATGGAGAAGTGCTGCACCTGTGTCTTACAGAGAGCTTTGTGGCAGAGCTGATGGCTGCAAAGAGGCAATAGTTATTCCAGCATTGTGGTATTTACCTCTGTGAAGGTAATTCTGGAATCTGTTATGTGAGAATGAGGCAAGGATTCTTTAATAATGCACAAATTAAAGGAACTCGAAGCATTGGCATCATTGCCTGCTAATAACATTACAACACACCTGTTATGAAGTGTGTGCATATATCACATTTCCAGCTTCAAAACAGAAGCATAAACACCATTAAATAGAAATTTAATTATATAACACTGTTTAGTGGCTGGGTTTATGCTTTGGCTGTGTATTAAGCAATGTTCCTGAAGTACCTATCTTCACAAGCACTGGAAAAATTAAACCATTAAATTGATTTCACAAATGTTTACTGTGCAAACATGACAAAAACTCTGCAAATACAGGGAATTTATTATGGGGGCCAAGTGCTTCGCTCAAGTGTTGGACACACTAAATACCCTCTTTTAAGTCTCAAATCTGTATTTTAGGAGATACCTTTCCAAACAGGGGAATTTGCTGAGCTGGACATCGAAGATTAGGCAGACAGGCAACCCAATATAAATGCAAGGCTTGTTGAAAGAAATTTCCAACTCTAGAGCTGGGAGTAAAATTTTAAAAAAGGTATTTAGTGGAGACAGGCTTCAAAATTCAGCATTTCTTTGTTGTTGAGAATACCGAGACTTTCTAGAAGTGCTCCTCTTTTCTAGCACAGAGAGACTGAGTGGGTCACCCTGTGGTCCTGGCATTTAGAAAATTCCACGTGGTACTTTTGGTTTCTGGGAAATGGTGAACTCTTCAGAACAAATGGGGTTTTTGAAAAGCCAGGTTTTCCACCGAAATGGTAATTTCAGGTACACGAGCTGGGTGTATGGAGTACTCCGGCTGTTGCAGTCTAAGTGCTCCCCCGTGTGTTTGCTCTCATCCTCCTGCTAGAGTTTTGGCTAGAAATTCCCTACAAGCTTGAAAAAAATTAAATAAAGCTGGGGTGGGGAAATCAGCAGGTTTCAGCAACATTTCTAGTTCATGTCTGTAAAATATCAGATGTGTCACAGAAAAAAACTCCTTAGATATTTAGGATTCTTAGTCATTGTCACACTTCTGTCTCTCTGGTCTCTCAGGAATCGGTCTGAATTGCTCCATGGGATGATTAAAGTGGCTTAATTACAAGATCGGGTCTGTGTGGGATGGGAGAGGTGCTAGTGGGATGTCAGCTCCAGCTGAATGCCCCCAGGACCCTCTGGTGACTGGGAAGAGCTCAGAGGAGTGAGGAGGCAAAGGGGCATTTTCCCCTTGCCTTGGGGCTCAGAGGGGCTCTCCAGGAAGATCTTGTGAGGAATAAAACCTTCTTGCCAAGGGCCTGGTCCAGAATCCTGAGCAGCAAAGGAAGCACCATAAATTGCACGGGCTGCTCATTTGTGCCACAAGCAGATGTCTCAGGGATCCATCAAAAATTAGGCTGTAGCTGATAAACGGGTTTTTACTTTTGTTCGTTTGGGGAGGGGGCGTTTTTTTGCTTTGCTTTTGTCTTTAGTTTGCTGCTCGTTATTGATTCTGGCTCCAGAGGGTGGGGATAAGGGGAATGGGAAGTTTCCAGGCTGTGGTGCAGTGTCTGTTCTGCAGGACCAGGGGCTGAAGCACTCACCGTGAGTTACCTGGTGCAGCCGGAGGTGAGAGGTAGATATGTCTGAATTTTCTGGCTGATGTTCCCCATGGATTTTCCCAAGACAGCCTAGGCAAATAATTTAAACTCGGTGCCTGAGTTTGCTTATGCCTTCGATGAGCAATGGATGATATAAAGTGGCTGCCTCCCACAGACCCCACGAGTCTTTAATTTATGTTTGTGAGGTGACTGGAGCTGTTTCGCTCCAGAGCCTGTAACTGCAAGACGTTGCTAATAATTCACCAGCAACAAGTGAGCCCTGTACCTGGGGATAAACATCTAGATTTGTAGCAAACATTTTTCACCTATGAAAATAAAAGTAAAATTTGCAGCTCCGAGTCCATATACCTTGGAAAACTCTTCCACCATCTCTCGCTCTCCTGTTCTGCTCCTGTCCTGCAGACTCCAGCTCTCCATCCCTGAGCAGAGCTTTGTGGTGACTAATCCTTTCCCTCTGCATGGAATTACATGGATAATTGTGCAGATCTCATGTGTTTTTTAGCAGACTTACTGGGATATCTCACACCACCGTGCAGAAGATCCCTTTTATTTAAATCTTCAATCGATTCACTCGGGCGAGTTCCTAAGCAAATGCAGGAATACATTTTAGCTGAATTTCAGGGGGTACTTATTGCATGTTAAATACCACTAGGCAATTATTTAATGAGGTTTAACAAGTATGTAATAGATAGATTACTTATGACCTAGATGTGAAACCTCAATGAATATGTTTAATCAATTGGCATTCAATTAACATACATTAGGTTTTCCTGCAGCACGGTGCTTTATTTTAGCTCTCTGTCCAACAGACCAGCCTTGCAAACATGTTAACCACTTGCTGTCGATTATTTACATCCAACATGGTACCTAGAATATACCAAAACCAAAAAATTAGGATCCAACTTGCTCTTGGTGAATTTATTGACCATAATTACTCATTTAGAACTGTAAATCCCATTTGGCACACCAGTAAACTCAATTATCTTCTCTGCATTCCCAACTCCAGGGACCTTTCTGTGCCCCAGGCTGTTGACCTATCCCTATTTCCTGATTCATCAGAAGAAACTGGCTTGTCCCTTCTTTGGGATGTCAAGATTTCCCCTGGCTCTACAAAGGTAATATGGGATTAAAGTGGAATATAAATGAGCCTTGTTGATGGATGTCCTAGGGTGGAATTACTCTCTTGAAACATCACAAACAACCGAGAAACTCCACTGACTCTCTGTAGTGCTACAGTTCAATTAAAGCTTAATAAGGAACTGCTGGCTCTTTGTCCAGCTGTATTCATTAATTTCAGTGTAACTTGTGCTTTTTGTTCTCATCAGCAGTAGGAAAAAAATTCCTCTCTCCAAAAGTTGTCAGAAATACATGAAGCACTATTAAATAATATTGAAAGCAAGCATAGCCAGAGGACTGATGAGAAAGGAATGAATTTTCAGCCCCGCTCTAAAGGTGCCTCAGCCATGCACTGTGTGGTGTCTCCAGCTGCCTGTGGAGGTTTGGGAACACCCCCATCCTTCCCCCACCAGTACAGGCAGCTAAATCTTGTGCTTCACGTGGCTGAAAAGAGCAAAGGGATGTTAAAGATTATAGGTAATGTGAATAAGTTCTGTAACCTGGTTCATTTTGCTATAGACCTGTCCCTGCAGCTTCCTCAGCCGAGTGACACACTCTGCGATATCACTCCTAAGCTGTGTCCTTTGATCCCGGTGTCACTCCCCATCACCATGTGCTGCACGAGGAATAAGGCAGAACTTTTTTAAAAAGGGAAAATGGTTCTGTGAAGACAGTGGGAGAAGTGAGAAAACAACCCAAATCTTGGCGGACTGGCTTCAGAATACTTAAATACTTGGGTTAAGAGTACACGAAATACAGGTTTGGGTACAATTCCTCATCTTTCAGACAGATGGAGCCTCGGTGCATTTTCAGGGAAGAGGAGCAGGGGTAAAAATATTGCAGATCCTCACGCATCCTCCTGGAGCACCAGCGAACACAGCCCACGTGCAGCACCGCAGCTGTGTGCCTTTGTCCAATTTTAATTAATACCTCTATCTTGCAGTAGGTTTCTTTGTGGAAATTCTGTGGCTCGGGCTGATTTGCCATGTTCTGTGCTTTCAAGCTCTGCTTCCACCAAATCTCAGAGTTGCAGGCAAAGTTTGGCGTCAAGATCTGAAGGGCTACAAAGCAAGAAGATACATTTTGTTCTTTTCTTCGGCAGAAAGGACACCCCGGAAGATTAAAGTAACTGGATTTTGATCAGCATTTCCCATTTGCACTGGGCTCTTTACGAATTGAAATGTAAAAGGTCAAAGCTCCAAAAGCATTTTTCATTTCTAAAGAGGTTTGTTCACCACTGTAATTTAATAGCCATGCCAAAGCTGATAAGATTTTGGAATCTGTCCATGGCATGTATTGATGTCACAGGTCAAAAATAAAGGCTTCAATGTAATTTATTTCTCCAAGCACAGTGAAGATAATAACTCAAGCACAGAGCAATATGTTAAAACTAAATTATATTCAATAAAGATGACTTATGCCAGTCTTCTAAAAACTAAATACACTTGGCTCAATTTGAATGTGCTCATTACTGTGGTTTGGCGGCCTCCAGGAGGTACTTGGCCATGGCACAGTGGCCAGTGGAGGATTCTGGATGGAGACTGTGGGGTGTGAGGGCACTGCAAAGGGCAGGAAGTTGCTGTTCCTTTCTCTGTTGCAAGTCTGACTTGAGGGAACATTTTCCTGCATCAGCTTCTCCTTCTGTTTTGCTTTCTGCTGGCTGGAATGATGCATAAGAACAAAAATTCACTCCTGCTATAAATAGAGGCCGTGCATGTGATCCAAGGGGGAGGAGAGCAGATGCTGCACACACAGCTTCAACTGGAATGTCAGGATTTAACACTCCCTGAGGGGTGGGAGAAGGGGGCACTTCCAAAACACTGGGAAAGAAAATTACCAACAGAAGAGGTACAGCAGAGGCAGCCAGGAAAAGCCTTTCTGCTGCTCCCTGGGCTGTAATTTAAAGCATCTGCCACTGAGGTTCAGCAGTTGGTCCACTCTTAGTCTTTCAATCAGTGGTCTGAAGGAGGAGGCTGACAGGGATGCTGCTCTCCCCTGTGGATATTTACTGGACGCAGGAAATCCAACGTCATCATCAGTTTAGTGTGGAACTTTGGCCCTAGAGCAAAACAGAAGTTTTAGCAAGTTTTGGTACCAATCCCAGCACAACTTTCAGCTTTCACCCTTTTTTATAATTGTAGCGCATTGCCTCTGCTTTACAGGAGTTTCTTTAGATGACTGAGAGTTTCCCTGCACGCTGCAAAGATGGAGAGGGACTTTTTCCACCGCCAGGTAGTGAAAGGATGAGGGGGAATGGCTTTAAACAAAAAGATGAGAGATTTAGATTAGATACTAGGAAGAAATTCTTCCCTGTGAGGGTGGGGAGGCCCTGGCACAGGGTGCCCAGAAAAGCTGTGGCTGCCCCTGGATCCCTGGGAGTGTCCAAAGCCAGGTTGGACAGGGCCTGGAGCAACCTGGGCTAGTGGAAGGTGTTCCTGCCCATGGCAGGGCGTTGACTGGCATGAGCTTTAAGGTCTCTTCCAACCCAAACCATTCTAGAATTCATTCTATGCCTCTAACGTGAGGTAATGAGGCTTGATTTGTACTACTTGCTCCTGGCTGGGTGCCACTGGATTATTTTAGGCAGCAATTCCTCCTGAGAATTCGTGAAGTCACAGAAAGAATGTCTTTGATTTTAGAGAATTTGATAGGTTTATGTCATGGGTTCAGCTCTTGAGACTCTTGCAAGAGCTGAAGAGACAAACTGCACCTCCTGGCTGTGGGGTGTGGGGCTGCCCAAGCACTGGAGACACCAGCAAGGAGAACATAAGGTGAGACACATCCAGGGAGAGGCAGAATTCCTATGATCCCAGCATGCAGGCAAATACCAAGGAAGTTGCACTGGATAAACCTATAGGACCTATGATGAGCCCTAAGATCCATAAAACAATAAATATAATATCAGCTGGTGCTTCTCCAGAGCTGCATTCCGTTCCAGGCAGCAAAGTCCTGCTGGGAGCAGCAATGCCTCTGTGCCAGCTTGCACTGAGTTTTAAATATTTAGGTTATGTGGATGATTCGGTGTTAGTACAGTGTCTACACAACCAATAATCTTCAGCAATTTGCATGTCAGAAGAATTGCTTACAGCCAGGCTTCTAGTGAGCTGATTGTAATTTATCCACCGTCACACACCTACAAAGAGCTACGGGGAGCGGAGGCAGGGTCAGGTCTGTAGCTGTCTCCAGCCTCTAATGAAAACCCAGGCATGACTTCCTCTAAACAATGGGAGATTTCAGCTGAGAAAAATCAACCACGGTGAGGAAAAGCAATCAAATGGCAGACCTGATTATGAAAATGCAAACGGTGAAATATTGGTGACATTTACCCTGCTATCAGCTGCAGCTGCAGAACCGCCACTGGTGCAAACTGAGTGAGGGGAGAGGGAATCATAATTTGCATGGAAAGGTATGGGACTGAACTACAGACCCAAATAAAATCCTAATTCATTAACCAAACTGACAGTGAAAGCTGTAAGACAAGCACAGGATCAATTTCAATTTGAACTGAAGAATAAATCAGGTGCTACAAGTCTTTGATTTACAGGTCACACACCTTCCTGCAGGATGTTATCAAGAAGTACCAGCCACTGCCAGTTTACACGTAAATGAACCTAAAGTCAGGGTAGGTGAGGTCATCTAGAGAGTGTGTGAGAGGGTTGAAACAGCACCATCTGCTTCTCCAAAATATCCTCACAAAAGCAGCAGAAATTCTTCATAAAACAAAGAACGACACTGGAAAATGCCACATGAGCCAAGACAAGGGGAAGGAGATGGATCATGAAGGCAAAGTGGTTTCTCAAAGAAATTCTAGGAAAATATTCGCTCCACCAAGGTTTATATGGTCAGGTTACAGCAGCTGAGGCCCTCTCAGGGATCAACAAAGGAAGATTTTTAATAGCAAAAAGCAAAAGTTAAGTGGACTTTTAGAAAGCAGCAAACAGACAGAAACTACATGAAACTGTTGGCTTTGGCAAATAAAATTCCAGCATTTAGAAAAACGATACACAGAAGACTCAACAGCATTTTTCCCAAAGTTGAAGTCCATCAATGTCACTGGAATGAGGATATGTTCTGGAATGGAAGAACAGAGGAAAACCTGTGACTGCTCTGCAAAACCTGGAGCCAGAAAAGCCCTGCAAGGAGCAAACAAAATCTCTCAGTGGGACAGAAAAAAAGTCTGGTAAATTGGGAAGGTCTTCTGCAGTGTCTTTCTGAGCAAATTAGGGGATCTGGCTATGGGACAGGTGGGGTGAGTAATGTGGTTTGCCCCATAACAACGTGTGTTTCTGTGATTCTGTGATGGGCAAAAGATGTGCAGACATGGCACTTGGTTTAGTGGTGGGCTGGGCAGTGCTGGGTTAGTGGTTGGACTCCATGGCCTTAGAGGGCTTTCACAACTTAAATGATTCTATGTTCCTATAAACCACGTGAACAAACCAAAACAGCATAAATTGTAATTTAAAAAACCCCAGTAATCAACATCCCAGTCTCTAGGCTCAGGGAATTACCATCAAATAGTGTCTAGATTTCAAAAAGCACTCACCAGTGCCCATTGCAGAACATCTGGGATGTCTGGAGCTGTAATACAATACAAACAAAGATGTGCCTCTGTCAGGGCTGTCCCAAGGCCAGGGTGAAACAGTGGCAGCTTGTCTGCCTGATGCTCCAGCCATGCTGAAGTCACAGGTGAGTTTTCCCACACCTGCTACTTGGCAGTGCCACCAACTTCACGGCAAGAAATAAATAGCAAGTTTCCTTAGGAAGTACATAATGTGCTTTCAACGACAGCTACACTCAGAAAAATATCAAATATTGTAATGACAGCATCACTCCTGTAAATGACAGCTTAGCCAACACTGAAGTGAGGACCAGAAGGCAATGCAGAACTGTGGGGAAAATACTTGTAATATTCACGTTGCAAACAAGCTCAGCAATAACTGCAGTGGTTTCAAGCTCAGTATCAGCTTTGGAAGGTAGGGATGACAATTAACAAACTTCTTGGCATGTGTTGGCAGCAACAATCTCCTGAGCTGTGAAAATTTCAGAGAGGAAATAATGCTGTGAATTAGAAGATGGTCACTGCCTCTACCATCTTAAAAAGAAATACTTGGTTATTGAAACTCTGCAGATTAGCATCAAAAGAGCATTTTTGCTTTTCTCATTTCTCTCTTAACATATGAATGTGGAAACTGAAAATCCATAGTGGATGCAGGCAGATATGAAATAGCTTTGACAGCAAATGCCACAGAAACTCCTGACAGCAAATTAAATTTATTTCTAAAAATTCAGGGAATTACCAGATCTCTGAAGTTATCCATAGCAGACAGTCTGATGTGCTTGCTAAGAAGAAAGTCAACGCATCTGCACACATCTGGACAGCCAAAAGAAGATGTGAGGGATGTGTCTAAAAGGTCCCCTTCCAGCTCTATTTACCCTCTATTCAGAGGAGAAAACTTATTGTGTTTGACTGTATAAGCTACATGCAAAGGTAGGCTGGAGACAGGATGTCTTTTAAAAATTGCTGGGAGGGGCTGGAATCAATGCAGTGGTGTGAGAAAAGAGCTAAAAATAAACAGGTGGGCAGGAGGCATGGATAGAGCAGGGAATGTCTGGAAGTACCAGAAGAGGAAGGAGCCAGTCTGTGAAGGGAAAGCTGATGATAATAAGAGGCCTAAGGAAGGGCAGGTGCAAAGGGAATCAGCTTAGAAAGCAAGAGTAGGAAAACCAGGTAAGTAGGAAACCGGTGAGGCGAGACATTTTGAAGGTGTCTGTACTCACAGGCAAGAGAGCAGCACAAAGGGAATGGAGAAGTCACAATGCTCTGCAGAAAACGAGGGGGCTGTGGCAGAGGAGCAGCCTCGGGGCCGGGCAGGGCACAAAGCACAAGCTGGAGCCCCAGTGGGGAACCCTGTGGTCTGGATTTTGCTAATTCCAGCAGGACAACCTGCACACAACACTGAGGACAGGAGTTCTGCCTTCCCAACAGGGCTCAGCTCGCACAGTGGGGTCACCTCACATGCTTTTCTCCAAGGCCAAGAGGAAGCAGAGTGATCACATTCCCATTATTAATGCCCATAAAGCCTCTTGGCACATTTCCTACATCCAACACAGATGATCTACAGGTAGATCTGGACAACAGATCTGTCTGGTTTGCCCAGTGACATTACAAGACTTTTTTCCTCTTCTGCAAAATCCTCCTGGGGATCCAGCAATGCAGAAGGGAAGCCAGACTCTCACCAGGAATGTGTGTCCCCCCTGGTGTCACCACTCTGCAGCTGCACAGCCTTGGAGCAGCTCCAGCTGGAAACTGGTATAAAATTTCTATTAACTCAGCCCATTTCTAATAAAAAAGTAACAGCAGCGCTGCTGGGTCAGACCAAGTGTCCATCTCATCTAATTCCCTGTAAAGAAAGAGGTTTATAAAGCTGATTGGTAGAGTTGCTCGGTACGAGGTGAGCGGCGGTGGGTGAACGTGTGTGGTTAAATTCCACAGGTTCCAAGCCCTTTACTTGCAGGTGAAATGTATTTCTGCTCTCTGTTATGTTCTGCAGCAGGTTCAGGACTGTCTGCAACTAAACTGGCAGATCAATACTAGTGAAGGTTACTTTTTTTTCACTAGTGAAGGTTCTTTTTTGTTTGCTAGTCAACCAGGCAAATGCTTACATTACATGGAAAGTGAAGAGACAGAGCCAGGGCTTAACAAACACACCTCAGGAAGGATGAGAGAGGACTAACCTTTTGGAGGGATTACACAGCTCCACAAGGCTGGGGCTGTCTTAGGCAGGGCCATGGCAAACACCAAGAGAGAGGTGAGGTCTCTTATCTCCTCGTTCTCTAGGTGCAGTTAATTGCAGAGGTGTGGGAAGTTTGTGGTGACCCTGGACTGCATTTTAGCAAGGAATGGACATCAGTGAGGCTAACATGAGCACAGCAATTAATGCTGGCTGTGGTTTAAACCCCCAGCCTTAAACCTCTGTGAAAATACTCTGGTTTTACTCAGTCAGCGTGCTTGGGTGCCACTGCCCTTGATCTCTGCCACGAGCAGGCCTGCAGGCAGATTTTGAAAGCCTCCTTCAGCCCCAGCAAACTGCAGAAGACGCGAGACCAGCACACCCATGTTCCCCTTCCACCCAGCACAGCCCAGTCATGGTGGGAATGAGGGTTCTGGCATTTGGATTTCAGTAAGATCTGCCATCACTGCTCAAATCAAAGCTCCCTCAATGAGCTCAGCACCCACAGAGGCTGCCCCAGGTGAGCAGAGCCAGCAAAGGCTGTGCAGCAGCTGCTGGCAGCCAGGAAGTCCCGCACTGATGGGCAGCATAAGCAGCTCCTCCCCTGCCACCGAGGGGCTGGTGCCAGGCCAGTGGGGACACAGCCCAGGGCAGCACCAGCAGAGCATCCTTCCCACTGCGAGAGGCTCATTACAGCTCTGACCTACGGGGATCTGGGCTTATTTCTGTAGCTGGTGGAGCTAGTGGTTTATGTATAAATATCTGATGAATGTAGCCTTGTTTTCCATTCATGAATCATTCATGACCAGAGTCCAGCTTTGGCAAAACTGTGTATTTTCTGTAAGTATCCTCTCCTCTGAGGCTGAGCATGGGCTGCCCATCAGGGCTGTTGGCTACGCAGAGCCCTCAATCAGGGCAGGTAACTCTCACAATGCCATCTCTGCCTCCGTCAATGGATGGCTTAGAGGCTTAAAACCAGCTGTACAATGGTAATCCCAAATAGTTTTCCTCAGACATGAATCCCCTTGCTTACCTTCAAAGGTATCTGTTTTATGAGCTGTTATTCCTCAAACTTCCCTATAGATAGAAATCTTTGCATGTCCCTGGCCTGCTGTTACACAGCACATTGCAGCCACAATGCTCGGTCCTTCCCAAAAAACACCACATGGGAACATGTCCCTGGTCCTGACACCCAGGTCCTCCTCCAGCTCCATTAAAAACTTTGTGATACACCACTCATGCTTTATTTCACGTGGTTGTTAAAGGGGTTTGCCCCCACTTGTTACTACATTGATTTTCCTCTAATTTCAAGCCTAAATTAACTCCTGGCTTATTTAAGTCGTTTGTCCTTGTGCCCATCACTGTTATTTCTTTTCAGCAACAATTTTCTCCTTTGTTTGCCCCTCCACATGTTCCACTCCCAGTCTTTACCTAACTAAACTAAGGGCTTTTTTCCTCTCTCAGCTGGACAGTCCCTGCATTCCTCTGATTGTCCTAAATCCCCTTATGGCACCATTTACTGTTTGAATTCTTCCCTGTCACTCTTAGGGGAAGAGAACTGTGCACACCATTCTGATGAGGTCAGGCCTACCTTTGTAAAATTGAATTAGTGCTTCTCTAGACCTCTAACCTTAACTGAAAAGGTGAATTGGGTATATCTGATCATTTTTTCCTTCAAACTATGTAATTGCCACTTAATGGTTAACCTGTGATGTCCAAGTACATTCAGGTCCTTCTCATCCTCAGTCATTTCTAACAAATAGCTGAAATTCTCACTGCTGCTCCATAGAAACTTGCCCATACATTATATATTCTTGTATTTTATCCCTTTTCTATTGCTTCAGTTTTCAAGGTCAGTCCTCAGTTAATAGCCCCATCCTGGCTTGCATGGAGGATGCACCTTCCATGGCATGAGCTCCAAGTGTCATTGCCACTCTCATCATTCCCTTCCAAGGTCAATGCAGAAATGAAATGTGTTCAGATCCACTCCTGATCCTCGGGGATGTTTGCTGGTAACCTCACTTCAGAGTGATAATTCCCCTTCTGCTGCTCTCTGTCACGGGCTCCCCTTTAGCCAGCACTGTTCCCACTTCACAGCTCCTGTATAAATTCTCGACGCTTTCAGCTGGGCTGATAATTTCCCATGTGGCACTATATCAAATGGCATCTTCGGTCCAGATAGATGAGATATCTTGCATTTCCTTTGTCTAGAAAAATCATTTATCTTATCAAATTTATCACAAACAGACAGGGTTTGCCCAGAAGAATTTAATCGTCAGTGAGGGTGATCACAACTGCAACAGAAAATGGGAGGGCAGGCTGTGCTCCCTGCAGCTCTGCTGGACACACACCCTTGTCGAGGAGACCCTGATTCCAGGGACAATATTTCCTCACTGCTAACCCTCGAAATGACCCACTCTGTCACTGGAGGCTGCGAATAGACAGCGACCCTCATTCCCAGTGTGGAGGCTAAAGTCACACAGTGATGGATTTTCATCCAGCAGTTACAGCCCAGCACTCTGAGAAGAGGAGCCAAAGCATTTACCTGGTTTACTTTGGTTGCTGTTATATATCTATTTGTTTATTAGAAGGGAAAAAGTGCAGGTTTTTTACACAAAACTGATATGTTTAATGCTTTCATTTTATGTTTTGAGCAGTTAAGCTATTCGGTGTTTAAAGGTAGTATTGGTTCTTTATAACTCCATGCCGACAATAGGAGTCTAAGATAATGGAGCCTAAAGAGAGAGATTTTTCCATTCCCACATTGTTTCTGAAATATGGAGCAATCAAATGCACTCAGTAGAAGGTTTCTATCAGTAAATCTTCAGTAAAAGTGTCTTTAAAACTTAGGTAGAAAGATTGTGGAAGGGAAAATGGCTCACAAAAATTCTGTAGATATTCCTTGAAGACCCTGGAACAGGTTTTCTCTAATCAGGATATCAAAATGCCTCTCCCATTCAGGCCATTTTGGTGCTTTGGACCCTTTTCAGCAAAGCTCTTAAGTAATCAGCATTTGTATTAATTAGAACAGAAAACAAACACGTTTAAAGTTAAGCACGGGCTTAACTCTCTGCAGGCTCTGCTCTCTGCTGTGAATGGAGAAGCAGGTTTCCACAGGGGATGAGGGATGGGATGCCTGTCCAAATGTCATCCTCCCCGCAAAGTGATTAAGGGGTGCTAATTAATAAAGGAGTATTTGCCTTTCCCTTGTCCCCTGCCCAGAAGAAGGAAGGGTTAACGTGAGCCAGGCCTTCCCAGCACAGCAATTCCTGTGTGAGGTGGCAGAAGGCTCCTGCTGTCCCCTCCAGTGCCGCGGGATGTCCTCGACATCCATCACAAATATTTATTCCTTTTCTCAGGTTTGTAATATTCACCAAATCCTGCCTGCTGATTACAGCCCAAACATTCATTGTTTCCAGAGCGCTGAGAAGTCCCCAGCCCTCTTGGGTGTCTGGTTTTAAATTCCTGCTTCTGCACATTTCCTGAAGTGAATAAAAATGTGCGACTTATCTGTACATGCAGTTGATATGATCTTCTGCAAAACCTGCCCACGGGCAATTATGCATTGAAAGGGCAATTACACACACAGAATGACCCAATTTGCATACAAAATCTCAATTACTGCCAAGAATTGCATGTATATTTTTGTGCAGTATTCAGAATATTGGGCCCCAAAGACATAGACGCTTTCTTCTGCCATCAAATCACTTTTTACTTGAAACAAGAAGTGGAATATATATGAGTCATATTAGAAAAAATATTATTACCAGAAAACTAGGATGGTCACATTGGTCAAAGTGCAGGTTTGTCCACGCTCTCACCACATCTGTCCCAGCTGAAGGATGAAGAAGACAACCAGCATGTTCCAGGCCTGGCTCAGCACACTCCCTCAGCCCCCAGCACTCCGGGGCTCAGTGACTTTTAGCATCAAATACAGGGTTTTAGTATTTAATACCCTGAATTATTCACTAATAAACAGATTATTGTTGCAGATAAAAATTCAAATATGTCATAAACCAATTTGGTTTGCTCACATTTGTCCATATCAATCTAGCATCTGATGAGTAGATGTGCTGCAGTGAGCAGATTCCCTGCTCTGCCTCAGCACCTCGGCAGTGAGGGAGAAGGAGAGGTGCCAACAGAGGTGTCACCGCTTTGTCCTGTAGGGTGTGTCCATCAAGACCTCTGCCAGCACAGGCTGTGGGAGCCAGGTGAGAGCTAGCCCTTCTGCAAACCTCATGGGGCACCTTTGGCCTTGGCTGCAATAAGGACCAGAGGCAGAAACATCTGGTTTCAAGCTATTTCTGAGCAGGACTGATGGGAGCTGCTGGTCCCAGCTGGGGTAGTCACAGGACAAGGGGGAATGGCTTCAAACTGGCAGAGGACAGGTTTAGATTAGGTATTAGGACAAAATTCCTCCCTCTGACAGTGGGGAGGCCCTGGCACAGGGTGCCCAGAGAAGCTGTGGCTACCCCTGGATCCCTGGAAGTGTCCAAGGCCAGGTTGGACGGGGCTTGGAGCAGCCTGGGCTAGTGGAAGGTGTTCCTGCCCATGGCAGGGGGGTGGAATTAAATTATCTTTAAGGACCCTTCCAACTCAAGCTGTTCTGTGCTTCTGTGAAATCCCCATCCCACCTATGTCAGAGATCAAAATGTGGGATTTCAGACAAGGGTACTTCCAGATGCACGAAGACACCCTCTTGATAAAATGGTGACATTTTCAGTGCCCTGAAATGTTTAGCATAACTTCCTAGGAAACAAAGAGACTGGGGGGAGGGGAGGGGAAGCAAGGAAGCCAGACAGCAAGGAGAAGTTTATTTGCTTCATAAACACCCCGTTAGCGAGGCCGGCAGCGCCTTCCTGCGTGACAGCCCACAAAACACCCGGTGTGCTCCGCATTGTCACCGAGATGTGCCCAATAAACCTTACTCCAATAAATGCTCTCATTTAGCCAGTATATCTCGATAAGCCCCACTTCCCGCTGTCACAGGTATTCAGAGTCAAAAAATAAAGCCACCCCTTATAAAAGTACATTTAATGAGAGTTTAATGTTGGCGCAGTAAATCTGCGAGCAGCTGGATGTGTTTTTAAGTTTCCTTGACGTCTTTTATTTGTTTAATACATGGGTCTATAAAAGCCGTTTCTCTGAGCCTGCTAATGAGCAATGGGGGACTCGCAGCTATTTAAAACCTGGAACAAGGCATCAAAATGAAGGATGCAGTAAAGGCTGCTGGAGCAGGGAGCTCCAGATGTGACAAGCAGTGCTTTATGGGGCAGGAAGATGGAGCACCAGGCACGTGGCTGCGGTGTCACACCAGGTACAGGCTTGCTCCAGGAGCCCACAGACTTTCTTTTCATTGAGGTGAACACAGATAATGATTGTGCTCTCTGTGGAAACACAGAATCCCAGAACGATTTGAGTTGGAAGGAACCTGAAAGCCCATCTCGTTCCCAACCCCTGCCATGGGCAGGGACAACTTTCCGCTATCCCAGGTTGCTCCAAACCCCATCCAACCTGGCCTTGGACACTTCCAGGGATGTGGCATCAATAACAACGAGCCTGGCTTTAGTCCAGGGTGCAGTGGGATCCTCAGCATGGAAGGGTGGGACAGAGGAAGGCTGGAGTGCCAAGAGTTAAGACCTCTATGGAAATCCCCATGAGTTTGAAGCAGATTTCCATGGCTACAATGAAGCTCTGAAACACCTCCATTGCAGAGATCTTCTCTGTGATTGAATTTCCAAGCTCTGTCTGCACTGTTCAGCTCATCCAAAGCGAGGAATGATCCCCAAAACCCATGTGGAAGGAGGGTCAGCTGCAGTTGCAGCCAGCACAGTGCAGGGTTTGCTCCCATCCCGCACTGGAAGCTTGTTCCTGGAGAAGATGCTGCTGTGAAGAGCTCTGAGGAGACACCACCACCTGCCTCTGCCCTCCTGGCCCTCCTGGGTGCTGAGGGTGATGATGCTGTGCATCAGAAATAGCTGTGAGAAGGCAGTGCCCATCCATGCACATCATCACATTGCACAAAGGAAAGCGAGCACCCAGGAACACCCAGAATCAGCCAAACCTGGGGAAGGCTTTCCTCTGAACATTTCTCACCAGGAAAATGAAGCCATTAATTGAAGTAAAGTTTTGAATAAATTTTGGGTTGAGAAATTGTTTTGGAAAAGAAATCGTTCAGAGAAAAATCTAAACTAGGGTATTTTTTCTCGATGCCTTTGAACGAAGTATTTCTACATTATATAACAACAAGACATCTATTTTATTTTAAATTAATTAAAAATGGATAATGAAAGTCTTTGGTTTCATGAGAAAGATTTTTTACTTTAATTTCCCTGAATGGATTTCATAAATTGCTTCAGCTTGACGTGAAACGATTTCTTTTTACATTTCTTCATTCGGGTTGTGCAAATGGCAGAAAAATCAGTTCTTTGTACATCTTTACTCTTGAATATATTGAATTCCTCTGTGAAGATGGAATGGATGGGAACCCTTGCAAACTGAGTAATTCAGATGAATAGTGTCTTCAAAGTCAATTACCACTGTGCAGAGATGGTATCTACTTCTGCCTCATCTGAACTTTCCAGCTCAATTTTTGCTCTCCCCAGAACTTTCTGAAGAAATTTTTCACTTTTTGTCTGAGGCAAACTGGCTCAGTTGTGCATATGGATTAATTAGAGCAAGGAGGTCTAAAGCAACTCCCAAATTCCAAGTGCTGCAGTGTAGGATAAGTCACCAATGGCTTTTCACTCCCTGATCCATCCATCTTCTGTATGAACAAGTTACTGGCAGCTCTGATCCCATCCATTTTGGAGCCATCAAAAGGGGGAATAGTTCAGTTTCCCCCCAACACAGGTGGCTGAGGGATGGTCCAGCCCCAAGCCCCAGCAGGGCACCAGAGCCTCCTGATGAGACACAGCAGGTTCCTTCTCTCAGGCTGTATCCAAATAAGGGGAAACACTGATAACTCTGTTAATATCATGAATATCATGCACGTTCAAGCATTAAACTTCCCTGCCTGTGGGTTCAGAGCAGGAGAGCTGCCTCACTGCTGGTCCTTAGCTGCCCTCTGAGCAAGCGAAGCCATGAATTTAGAGCACCTTACCTGCTCTAGCTGCCCACCACAGGCAGAAAATCACTCTATTACTTCTTTCCTGATGCTCATGTGCATTATTTGCCATCCTCTTTAGTCTGGCAGTGTGCTGCTAATGCTTCCCATTCTCTATTGCTGGGGAGATAATAAATAAGGGCAATTATTCTTATCGGAGTTGCAGTAAGAAAGACGACTTCCTCCAGTGCGATGTAAATGCCACTTTTCATTCTTACTTTTATGATTCTTCAGCCAGTTATGGATCCATGTAGCTGTGTTTATATCAAAGCCAGTTTTAATTTATTTTGAGATTAAAATTTTATGAGAGATTGCATCAGATGCTTTTCTAAAATTCAAATAGACTACACCCAGCACATCCCCTTCAGCAAGTAACTGTAATTCTATTTTAATATGATATTGAATTTGTCTGCAAGTTTGGTTTTTTTTTTTTCTGTACAAACCCACCCTCAAAGAAATATTCATCTCCTAATACTTGCTTCAAAGTTAGAAATTCAGTGTATGGCAACTGTGTCATTCTCTCTCAGATTTTCTGATGAGTAGTACAATATTTACATTTCTCCCTTCTTCTGATGCACCTCAGTTATCAACCTGCCCAAAGGGGACCTAGAGGAAAGACGGAGAGGGATTCTTCATGTGGAGCTGTAGGGACAGGACAAAGGAAATGGCTTCAAATTTAAAGAGAGTGGGTTTGGATTTGATGTTAGGAAGAAATCCTTTGCTGAGGAGGTGGGGAGGCCCTGGCACAGGGTGCCCAGAGAAGCTGTGGCTGCTCCTGGATCCCTGGAAGTGTCCAAGGCCAGGCTGGACACAGCTTGGAGCAACCTGGGTTAGTGGAAGGTGTCCCTGCCCATGCCCCTGGCACTGGATGATCTTTAAGGTTCCTTCCAACTCAAACTCTTCTAGGATTCAATGATTCTACCTGTAGTTTCTCAGGAATAAATTAAAACAGGTCAGTGATGTTTGCAATTTTAGGAGGCAGAATCCCTCTTCGGGTCACGGATGCATGGCTGAGAAGGATGGCTCTTCCACAGGAAGGTCAGCCAGACACCCCAGTGTCCCAGGGGCTGATGACCTGAGGTGGTCCCTGGGAGGCCAAGGCCAGCCAGACCCATGTGGCAGCTCTTGTCTGGGAGCAATCCTTGGTCATTGAGTTTCAGGAGGTGAAATCCCACTTCTGGCACCAGGTGCCTTGCCTTGGAGGACAGCTCTTCTCCATAGGGAGGAAAGCCTGCTGCTCAAGTGTCTTGGCAGCAGCTGAGAGGTGTCCTCTGGGAGACCAAGGCCAGACAGACTCTTTGTCCCTGGTGGCTTTTGTCTGCGAGCAAACCTTGGACATTCACAGTTTTAGGAGGTGCAATCCCACTTTTGGCACCAGGCCCCTGCCATGGAAGACAGTTCTTTTTCACAGGACAGAATTCAGGACTCGCTTCATTTAAATGACCCCTGGACTAGGGCAGGAATTTGTTTACTCCCTGAATTTCCACCAACAGTTGTGAAATGACGGAAATAGTCTTTTTTCCCTTATTTTTCCGCAAGAAATGTTTGCCTCAGCAATACACATTCTGCGACAAAATAATAGAAAGAGGGAGATCAAGATATTCAGCCAGAGGTTTCTTTCCCAAGGTTCTTTCTCTGCTCTACCCCACTGCTCACACTGCAATAAATCTTGCTGTCGTGGACCTAACCCGTGCCCATTTCCAGAGGGAGTGGAGCTGCACGTGTGGATTTAGAGCCTGTCAAAGTCCGTGTTGGACGAACTCTCCAGGCACACTGAGAGAGGAGGTCCAGGCTCAGCACCACCCTTGGGAAGGCTGAAAGCACCATCAAGGGATAGGACTGGAGCTGCTGAGTTCCACCTGAGCCTGAATCACCTAAAAATGTCTTGGCCCTGTGCCAGTGGGGTACTTGTGCCTGTGGGTGATAGCTTTCTGTGCGGGGAGGGTGCAGTGCTAATCTCCCCTAAAAATGAGAGGCTCCATCACGGGATGATGAATTCAGATCACTGTGAGAAGAAAAAAGGGAGACTTCCAAGGATCGTTCTCTGTCCTCTTGCCGTTCCTTACCCATCACCCCTCTTTTCCTTGTTCACAGTAAACATTTGTGCAACTGTTGACCCTGGGGGATGCTGCAGAACCCAGATCCAGCTCAGTCCAACACAGCTCAGCTCCAGCAAGGATGAAGCTGTGACACTGCTGCCACCTCCTGTGTCCCTGGGACCTCCCACTCTGCTGGTGTGAGCCATCATTAAGTGTTCACTCTGCTGGAGCTTGGCTCTCTGCTACCCCTCAGCTAGAGTTAAGCCAGCTCTGCTCTGCCCAGTCATTCTTAGAAAAGAAGACGAGATTTGATCTTGTTTTAGATGCAGACATTCAGTTTATTAATAATTATGTGAGCAGCAGCAAGAACTAGACCTAATTCCCATGAATGGCAAGCTCATTGAAAAAAAATGGCCCAATTTGGGGATGAATCACCTTTTCTGTATTGGTGGGGAGGTTCAGATAAAACGTGTTACTGATGCTGATTCTGTCCTCGCTGAGCTCCAGTTCCTTATGGAGATCAAAGATCCCATTAGACAGATTTGATGAAGAGACAGTCCCTCATTATAGAGTTTGAACAAGCTGAACAAAACCCATAAATAAAACCCAGGGCCTGCTCTTTCTCTTGGCACAGAACCTAGCTCTCCCTCTGGCACAGCCTCTGCTCATCTGAAACATCCCAAGGAAAGATTTTATAAACTCTTTTCCAGAGCTCACTGGAGTTCTAACAAATCTGTCCTGCTCTCTAACATGAGGGAAGGAATGCAGGAATAGTTCATTGGTTTAAATTAAAAATAAGCAAACGGGAAGAAAATGCTCTGAGAAGGAGTCATCAGGGCATTGAGGCTGTGAATGTAATTTAAATAACTAACTTCTATGGGACACAAGTGAGAATTCAAGTACTGGAATAACTTGGCCTTTGGGGGGTTTGGGGTTGGTTTTTTTTTGGCTTGCCCAGGGACAGCAGCTGTGCTGTGCCAGGAGAAAGATGCCCAAAAGGAGCAGGAGCAAAGCAGTGGACAGGAGAAGATGTTCATCAAAGGCAATTCTCTTGTCACTGACTTCCAGAAGAGGTTTACACCACTTGCCATCCAAGCAGCCAAGTCATCTTCCCAGCAGCATTGCAGCCCACAGCAGCTGGGGAGGCTCTCTGCTAATCCAAGACATCATCTCCAGTACTTCTCCTGTCCTCTCTTGGCCTCTGTATAATTATCAAAATCTTCTGCCATGCCTTGAGGTCCCATACTACAGGGATCTCCTCAGATTAGGTTAGTAGACCCCACACACCACACCAGCTAAAAGTCAAGGTTTGAATTTCCACAGCAAACATATTTCACAACTTGGCGTCACTTTGTTTTGCAGCTCTCTTCACCTTCTCCACATTTAATCAATATTCCCGGATAAAAAAATAAACATATTTAAAAGTCAACTTCAGTTTATTGGCTGAAATCTCATCAAGAGGAGTTTAGCCTGATGCACTTCAGAGTTTTAATCTGTGGGGTGTTTTAGCTGTCTGCTGGCTTTGTCTCCTCTTGATGACTGGAGATGTCTTTCCCTGGAGAGGAAAGTCCTCACCATTTCCCGACTCCTGCTGCTCTGTTCCTACCTGAAGACAGTGAAACAGAGAGAAATTCAGGGCAAGACGCCTCCAATTTGTTCCCCTAGTGCAGCCCTGTGGCTGCAGCCTCAATCAGCTTCACACTAAACACTTTAGTTAATTGGCAACAAATTGGGAGATATGAGTTGATTGCAATAAATATTTTATTAATTTTAAAAAACAAAAGGTTGCATCCCTTCTCGCCCAGTTTGATTGTGCACAGTCACACGTATTAATGTGTAATTGCCACATCAGTTGGCACTCGTGGGCTCAGAAGGAGCTCGTTATGAGAAATACTTATGCATGTAACCTCAGCAGGTGTCAATCAGCATCGTGCCACTGAGATCAATGGAGCCCTGCTTATTTATAGAGTTAAAGCTCCAGCAGCTCACCTGCAAAATAAACCCTGGAGTATATCCTCAAATATAAGCTGGGCAGAGGAAGAACAGATTTTGCTCTGCAATTTTTATTTACATCAAAATGCCATTTTCTCCATACCTCTATCTCGCCCGTGTGCAGAAACATGTTATTTATTTATTTATTTTGCAGTAAACCCCTTGACTAAAATACAAACACTCAAACCCAGTCGTGCTGTAGTTATCCACAGCCCACGTTCTCCTGCTTGGCTTTGGGCACACATTGCAGGTGTAAGCCCTGAGGTGCTGAAGTGCTGCTGGCCAGGCCGGGCTCATCTCCACCCCACACCAATGCTACACGGGGAAAGTTCAAGGCCAGGGGTTGGGAACCCTTGTCCTGCCCTTCCCATCTCCGTTTGGAGGTGTCAATGATAAAATCGAGTGTGGTGTGTGTCAGAGACGTGCGGCAAAGCAATGACAAGAAGTGGTTGAATTATTCATGGGGAATAAATTAGCGATGAGCAGAGCCCCTTCCCGGCTCAGGAGGATTTTGTGAGGTGTCTCTGAGCTGCTGGAGCCAAGAGCAGCCCCAGAGAACTCCCAGACCTGTCCTGAGGGAAAACTGGTACCAGAAACAGCCCCACAACTTGTAGGCACCCACTGTAGCCAGGGCCAGGCTGGTATTTCATTAGCAAACTTGATTTTCATTTTCATCTAAATCTTGCAAAGGAAATCGCTGATTTCCATAAGATTTTTGATGGGAAAAAGTCAAAATAAAGTGCTTTTCTCTCATTTTGATAAGGAAAAAACATCATCTCCTTAGCTGACTCAATTCAGTTCTTTTCTTTTCTCCAGGATTCAGATGTTCTCACATTTTGGAGACAAAGAACCGCAATAATATTGAGTATTTATTCTACTTTTTTGTAACATGCCCATTCTATGGAAAAGGTAAACCATTTTTCTTCTCTTTGCTTTTTAATTTGAGGGTTTTCTGTAGAACAAAAATTCCTCTTCTATGACCAATTTGTCGTGTGGATGGGATGAAAAATTTTTCAGGCTGTGTTTTCCTCACAGGTTGTTTACTTTGATTACTTACCAGTCATTCTGTAGGATATTTGAGCTGTCACTGAAGTTGTTTTGGCTTTCTTTCTGCTCCTAGAACAGAGGACAAACTGTTTAAACAGCAAAATGATGAACAACAACTAAAGAAACGTAAATAATTCATAAATACTTGTTTCTGCTCGTCCTGGGGGCCGTGCACAGCACAGCTCCACAAACAGAAACCTGTTGGTGCAATGATGCTCCCAGCCCCTTTTCCATCACTAGTTGCAAACAGCAGCATAAAAGCAGAGCAAACAGTTGCAACCAGCTGTACTGAGAGGGGCAAGATAAGGCACAGCAATAAATGTCTTCCCATCCCAAAGAAATGGGATTAGTCTGCTCTCATTAGTATTTTATTTGATGAAGAGTTCAGCAGAAGGGCTCAGGACTCGCAATGGGGTGATCTGCCGAGTCACACAACTTAAGGTAACGTCGTGAGGTTTGATGAATTTAAATTCACCATCTGGCTTTAAAATGTGGTGGTTTCTTCTCTTTTTTTCAGCTCTGCAGATGGGATGTTTTATTAGTACAGTCTGGGGTGCCAGGATACCTGAGGCAAAGGTGCAGAGAGGTGACATTATCTGTGAGGGGCTTGACTGAAGGTTAAAAAGTAGCTGGAGATGATGAAAGAAAATAATGAAAAATCTTCAGCTAAAATATCCATTGAAGCATTCTGGTGTTTAAGGAATAAAGTGGATAAATATTTAAGTGAATAAAACAGCTCCTCAGGGCAGGAGGAGTAGAGCCAGCTGGGGCCATGGACACGTGGGGCAGGGATGGAGCAGGCTGGGCTCATGGCAAGGGTCCTTGTGGGATCAGAAGTGGTCACCTTGGGCCAAGGAAAGGTGAAGCAACCCAACCACCACCCTCTCCAACATGTCTCTGGGAGACTAATGCCAGCAGTGGTGGTAAACACTTCCCAGGGATGCATGTCTCCATCTGAACTTCCAGAAGCATTCAATTTGTCCAAGAAATAGAGTGAGACCTTTCTCTTGGCAGCTCCTCCACCTTTCCCACAGTGCTCTAGCACCTCTGAAGCACAGAGAAGTCATTGCACAGCCCACAGACAGCAGCTACTCCAGGCTCCCTGAGCTCACCCCACCCTGCTCAGATCCAGCTCCAGGCACAAAGCAGGGTCTTCTAATAGTGGGGCCTGTGCTCCACCAAAATGTGCTCCAAGGATGGCTCCAGGAGGAGCTCCTCAGTTTTTCATTTAAACACATACTTGAGTAAATAAATAACAAAGGGTAAAGTATTTCAGACTTTTCAGTTTGGCAGGAGGCTGTTTCTGCCATCATTGCAAGCTCCATGTTGTCAACGGAAAAAAATGGGCAAAAATATCTGGATGAGAGTGGATAAATTCGAGTAACCCCCTGGAGAGGGTTCCCCAAGTGACCATCAATTTATTATTCACCTCCCAGGCTCCCTCCTGACTCTTTTCTCCCTTCATTTTTCTCTTTTCCACCAGCTCAGACAGTTGCTGTACTCGTCTTCTCCTAAGCAAAGGGCCTTTATTTATATGAACAAGGAGGGGAAGAGAAATGGGTGGCAGGAGTGCCCGGACTTTCTCATACCATCAGTCCAGCTCTCTGCAGTGTTTTATGGCAGGACAGAAATAAAAAAATACAAACCAAACCGAACAAATCACGGGCAAACATCCTGCTCCACCACTTTTCCAGCGGAGGAAATTTCCAGGGTCAAAGCTGTGTGGATGAGCTTTTCCAGCGGCCCCTGACGTCACCCTGCAGAGAGCCGCCAAGTCCCCTCGCTCCTCAATCCCTCTTTGTGTTTCACCCAGCCTAATTAAGTTACTTAATTCCATTTGGTGGCTGTGGGAGCAAAGCTCTGTTCCAGCAATGTTAACGAGCCTGGGTGAGGAGTTAAAGCCCCCACTAATGCGGGGTTTGGTGGCGGGGTAGGGCAGGGTCAGCCCCAGTTTAAGATCCCTCTTTTCACACAGTGAGGTCTCACTCAGCCCGTCACACAAACCACAGCCTGATGACAGCACCTGTAGGAGCTGAAATGTGCCCTCCAGCTTTGCCCTTTGGAATATTTTTGAACAGCAATGATTTTGGTTTTCCCTAAAATGATTCTTCCTGGGACACATCTCCATTGCCGGGGGAGAAGGGAGTTCATTGCAGCCGACCTCTCTCCTGCTGCCAAGAAACCCTCCCGGTGCCCAGCAGCTCCTTCATCCCTCAGGATCAATTCTGCAGATTTAATTGATGGCTCCTTCATCGAGTCTTTCTTCCCTCAGTAAATTCACTTCCCCGCAGCCAGCATTAGCATGGTCAAGTGAACTCTTTTGCAATCAATGGCCAAGGGTGAGGAAGTTTTCCTGAGAAAATGGTTGTGTTAGCAAACTTGGAGAGTTTGCTGCTGGGGCAGACTGGGAGGGCTGAAAGGAACAGCACTCGGCTTCTCTCGAGCTGCTTTATTCCTATACTTTTTGTGTACTTTGCATAATAATGCAATAGAGTTGACAAAAGATTTATTCCTGGCGCCTATAAAATGACACAACACAATGAGTTTTAAATGGAGAGGGGGAAAAAAATCCAAAAGAAAAGGTAAATAAGTGGACTCTTCTTAAAGTCTGCAAATGTTATGGACAGAAATTCGATTAGTGCCAAGGAAGCTGCAGAAGAATTCATTTTTCCTTACTTTTTTCCAAGCCTTTTAATATCCAGGCAACCAGGCTTATTTAAAAGGTGCCACTTGTGCCTGTGCACAGGCGTGAAGGCACACACAGACAATAAACATCTGTGTGTGTAAAATCATCTCGGTTCTTCTCCTTCCCACCCAGGCACAGCTGTCCTGTCTGATGATGGAGCACCACTCGTTGAAGTAGAAATATTTTTATAGATTATGTGTAATCTTAAACTGGTGGTGCTCAAGCATGGGCTATAGTGGGTGAATAGAATTTATATAAATCAATGAGTCTCACAGAGCACATTTTGGTTTGAAGCACATGTTCGGACTGAGAAGGAGCTGTTTATACAAGCGCTGGGCACCCAAGCCTTTTACAGCTCACCTTGCATTTTAAGGCCTTATCAAATTCTCACCCTGAGCTCTAAGTCCCCAGAGAAGACTTTACACAGGTGTTTGTCCTTTTGGAAAATATTTTTAAGGCTTTCCCTTGCCTGCCTGAGGATAGATCCTCTCAGTACAGAGCATCACCAGCTCCCAAGCAGCCTCTCTCTGTGCCAGGGACGTGTTGCCTCCCTGGTGGGGGGTGCTCACCATGTCAAGCTTTGCCCACACCCATCTTTACTGGCTTTCCACTTCCTACAGAGATTAAAAACCAGAAACCAGCAACCTTGCCTTATTCTTGCTGTCGGCAGGATGAGCTGGCTGGAGCTGAGGAGGGTTTTGCAGAGATGTTACCACTTGTCAGCTGAGCAGGGAGAGCTCCTTCACCCATGGGAGCTGCCACACCACCCCCCTGACACTGTTAAAACAGCCCCAGAAACACCAAAAACATGCATTTTTTTAGAAGAGATCAACACTCCAGCTACCTGTCCCAGCACTGATGTGCCTTCTTGGGGTGTTTCCTTTTGCAGAGGGACCTCTCCAGGATATGGCACTTGGAAAAGGAGCTGTGGAAAGCTGGCTTGTTGCCTATATCATGGAGTCACAGAAGGGTTTGGGTTGGAAGGGACCTAAAGCTCATCCTGTTCCACCCCTGCCATGGGCAGGGACACCTTCCACTAGCCCAGGTTGCTCCAAGCCCCATCCAACCTGGCCTTGGGCACTCCCAGGGATGGGGTAGCCGCAGCTTCTCTGGGAAATACTCACACTTAGCGCTTCTTGAAATACATGTTGGACTGCACACAGCGTGATTTGGGGGCTGTGGCCACTGGGACACTCACCAAGGCTAATAAAATGCTCGGGCGTCTCAAGCGTTGCTTTGTGCAGGACATTTCCCTGGGAACAGGCGTCAGAGCAGAGAATCTCCTGGAGCTGTGTCTGCAGGCAGCTAAAGCAAACCAAGAGCACCATCTACTGTCGTGCCTGGCAGGATTATCTGCTCCAGGCACGGCTGGGGCTCAGTAAACGGGCTCTTACTGCAGGCAGGTTTCTTGACTGGTGCACTGAATGCTGTTCAGCAGCTTGTTAGAGTTTACTAATGAGGAAAGCTCACAGAGGAATGGATTTTTCTATTCGGCACCTACATCACGAGCAAAACTCAGCATTTACAGGGGCATAGCGAGCCCCTTGGAACAGCACGTGCTGCAATACCACCATAAACCTAATTTCCAGGGTGCAATAATGCACATTATGGACTGTGCAGCCAATTAAAAGGATCATAAAACAAAACACTGGCTTGCACTCCTTGGTAGACATAACCTGTTTGAACAGGCAGAAGGAACATGTTACCCTGTATTCTGTCAGCTCCAGACAGAAGAGGTTTTATAAAAATGGAGCAGGAATCGCACATCTGGAGGGATGGATCCATCATTTCCAGGCTGTGCTGAGTGACCTGCCCTCAGCCTGCCAGGAGAAGCACTTGCTTGAATGGTGATTAATTAGTTGTTCATTATGTTATTCAGTGTTCTGTTATTAGTTTGACGTTTTGCTTTGATTTGCATGGGGAGGCAGTATGGTATTTATTTATTTATGGAGTGGGTGCTTGTGAATTTGTTTACAGTTGGGAGTTTTTGTTGCTAAACCCAGATCAATACTTTTAATTATTTCTGGTGGTTCCCAGGGTTTTTGCAGCCAGTGGGCAGGGGAGTGTCAGGGCAGCCCCATCATACAGAGGAGGATGGACAGGGGATGGATGGGGCAAAATCCTTCACTATTTAATATATTTATTATTGACCTGAAAAAACCCTGTAACAGCCCTGGCTGGCTGTCCCTGCTGTGGCCACAGAAGTGACTCAAAGGAAGAACTTTTCCCTTTCTTGGTCATCAGCTGCAGCCCATATTGGGTCACCCAGCAGAAGATAAACTTCAGGGCAGATGTGAGCACTGGGGCACTGATCAGAGGCTCTCTCCAGCTGGTAGCAATTGTTGCTGTTTTGATTCAGGAGCATTTTATACACACTTTGATTTTGTGGAATAAACAGCCAAGGCACAGATCAACTGGCCTCATTTTTACAGGGGGACTTTTAAACCCTTCCCTGCCAGATCACAAAATGCATCATTTGCAGTCAGAGTTCTCTAAAATAAATTTGGGTTGATGCATGCTCTCACAATGAAGGCAGAGGCTGAATCACAAAGCTCAAGAAAGCAGCTTGGTTTACTTTCTGTTCTTTTCCTTTTCCATTTTGTCCCAAGTATCAGCAGCTGGGTAAGTTCCGGGGCCAGCTGTGATCCCAGGCATTTTCCTCCCAGCCCCATGGAATCACAGAGTGCTTGGAATCATAGAAAAGCAGGTTGGAAATTACCTGAAGGATCATCCACCCCCTGCCATGGGCAGGGACACCTTCCACTAGCCCAGGCTGCTCCAAGCCCCATCCAACCTGGATCCAGGGATCCAGGGGCAGCCACAGCTTCTCTGGGCACCCTGTGCCAGGGCCTCCCCACCCTCACAGGGAGGAATTCCTTCCCAATATCCAATCTAAAGCTACCCTCCTTCTGCTTAAAGCCACTCCCCCTTGTCCTATCACCGCTTGCCCTTGCAAAAAGTGCCTGTCCGTCCTTCCCGTAGGCCCTCTTTAGGTACAGCAGGCTGCCATGAAGCCCTCCCAGCGGTGTTTCATTGCTCCTGCCATCGCTCCCGTGTTTCCTGTGCACACAGAGCAGTGGGGTCCGGCACGGAGATGAGCTCCAGGAGGGACAGGGCTGGGCCCTCAGCTTCACGCGCTTGTGGAGTGGTACCTGCGGCGGGATGAGGCACTTCAGAAAGCAATCGATGCTCTTCTCCTGCACTCTTAGAAAACAATTAGCAGCGGGAGTGATGAATGCGCTTCTAATTCCGTCCTCGCTGTCTCACCCCCTCCGAGCCATGAGCTGCTTCAATAAGGGCATCCAGGAAAAATAAAAAGGTTTCATTCAGTGACAATTCACTCAAGGGAGAATTTCACACTTCGTTTATCCTGAACACCCCCAAAATACCTCCATGGATTTCGCACATTGGGGTACCACCTCTCTGCATAGTGCTGCCATTTCCTGGTGGTATTTTGGGCAGCGCAACATCTGGATGCACTTTTTATTGCTTCCACATCCAAAATTATACTTTTTATAAGGGCATTGTGTGATAGGGCAAGGTGGAATGGCTTTAAACTGACAGAGGGCAGGGTTAGAATTGATGTTGGGAAGAAATTCTTCCCTGTGAGGGTGGGGAGGCCCTGGCACAGGGTGCCCAGAGCAGCTGTGGCTGCTCCTGGATCCCTGGCAGTGCCCAAGGCCAGGTCAGACGAGCCTTGGAGCAGCCTGGGACAGTGGAAAGTGTCCCTGCCCGTGGCAGGAGGTGGGACTGGATGGGCTTTAAGATCCCTTCCAACCCAAACCATTCTGTGATCCTGTAAAAAGCAGCTCCCAGCTCAGGGAGAGGCTCTTGTACTGTGATACAGACAAGACAAAGTAGCGTGACCTTTTAAATACAATTTTTGGCTGTTGCCTCCTTGGATAAAAACAGTTAACTGAGGCTCGCCCGTGTTTGTAGAGGAAGCCTGACCCGGTATCTGATTTGGAGAACAAGTCTCTGCTTCATCCAGCCTGTTAAGACAGCCCCAGAAACACACAAAAACATGCATTTTTTAGAAGAGATCAACACCCCAGCTGCCAATCTGACAGCAAACAGCTCCGCAAGCAGCAGCACTGATGGAGCAGCTCAGTCCTGGTTCCCTTCCAAATCCCCGCAAAGATTTGCATCCATCTCATTTTAACTGGCCTTTGCCGGGCTCTCCTTTGTTTCTGTAAGTTGTTCTCGTTTCCTCCACGCCGTTTGCGCTCCCTAAAGGCTGTGGATGCTCGGCTGGCGCTGGGAGGGCTGCACCTGCATTCTGCCTCACGTGCAGCTCCTGAATCAGCTCGCTATTGTCTCAGAGCTTCCCTCCTCCCTCCGAAAGCCTTGGAGAAGCACATAATACCCTCTTTAAAGCGGCTCATCACGGCTGTATCACCTGAGGATCTATTCCTGCCCACGGAACCGCGGTGAATGAGCATTATTCTCGATAGAATTTTCCACGCAGAGGCTTGGAGCAAGCACTGATCAATGCACGTTGAAATAACACTAAGCCACATAAATACAGAGCTCTGTTTTGTAATTATTTGCAGTCCTTGACTATAAGCTTGAAAATAACGTTTATCTCGCCGAGTGTGACCTTCTCCACGTGCTTTTCCATGGAGTTTTCAGACTTCCCTGCAAACAGGTAGCCCAGGCAGTCTGGGAGAGGGCCAGAGAAAAGTCACAGTTTCTAACGTGTGATGCCATGAAGATTTTTTGCCTTTTCTTTTATACCCCTGTTATACCTTTTTACAACTTCTGTAGTCTCAGTGCTTTTTGCCTACATTCTTGGCCTTGTTTGTCAAGCTGGGACTCAACATTTTAGAAGCTTCGTAGCCAGGGATCAGTGTGCCCCAGACCCCAAGGTCCTCTCCAGAATACGTTCTGTAAACCAAGACAGAACCATCCAGGGGAAGGTTCCTTGGGAAGGGGGGCTCACTTGAGCCTCTCATGGGGGAATCTTTGATAGATCTGCTAATTAGTAAAGCCTATAATGTTATACCAGACCTTTTGGGGCATATTGGGCAGGGTGCATCTCGATGCATATGAGCTGGATGTGTGCACCTAAGGATCCTTAAAATAAATACCAAGGTAAAATCCCTTTTCCCCTTCTAACCATGTATGACTCTTGATTTTAAGACCAGGAAAAGGCATCAGTGGGAGGGCAGAAGAAAGGGCAGCTGCAGCAATTTGGCATGATACCCCAACCTTTAAGGAATGTGGGTGCACAAAATAAATTTGAAATGGTTTAGTATCTACGTTGCCAAATGCCAACAAATAAATTGAGCTTCTTCTCAGCTTTGGAAAAGGGCACAGAGCAAGGCAAGGTGGGATGTGATCAGAGACTACTGTAAAACAGCATAATTTAAAATCTATTATCTAAAATACATAGCTCACTGTCTTTTAGACTGTAATTGAGACTTCTCTTTTCCTCTGTGGATTTATCTTGTTCTTTAGTTGGCTCATGGCAGTCAGATAGATTGCTTCATCTTCCCAGGAAAACTTCCAGTTCTTTAGAACCCTCCTTTATTTTTTTTCTCCTTCCCCCCCTTTCCCCCTTTTTGTTCTTTTTCTGTTCGTAATTAATGCAAGTCACAGAATATTTTATATTTGGAATCCTGTTATTTGCAGACAGTAGTCAAACCGTGTTTGGGCAGCAGCCAGATGCTCAGCATATGCAGCAGAGGAGTGAGATGAAAGGCTGGAGGTAAACAGGGAAGACACACACTGATGGAGAGACTGACCCCCCACCCCTCTCTGCACTGCTGCACGAGCCAAAATAGGAGCCAGTCAAAAAAAGTAAATAAAAACTGAATTCAGATGGAAACCAGAAGTAATTTGGAGGATAAATTTTTAATTAAAAAAGCAGTATGGGATAGCAAGTTTAGAAAGATTGCTTGTGAAAGCTTAAGGCTCTGTTTCTCTGCCCTCTATCTTTAGCTTTTTTTATTGACATGGAATGAGGAGAGAGCTTTTCCTAGGTGCCTTATAAGAAAGCACAATTCATGCTATAAGCATCTTTCTCATTTCCATCCAATATTACTGCTTTGCCCTTGGAAAGTTTGCAAAAAAAAAAAAAAAATACAAATAGAGAAAAAAGGGGCTCTCTGCTTCCAAATTATCTATCTCAAGCAGGGGGCATGTGGATCCAGAGCTGGAACAGCTTCTAATTGTCTAGCAGGAATAATTTAAATTAGTTCAACTCTTTATTTATGAGTGCGACATTTATTCCTTTGTATTACAGCCATTCCTAAATGCCTTAATGTGGGATCAATAGCACTTTGCACCAGCCAGACCTGCACAACGTGCTGCTCCTCAGGGAGGATTTGTTTGGCTGGCCAGGGCTGTTTGCCTGACCCACCTTCAGCCTAGATGTGAAGGACAGGGAGCTGCAAGATGGATTTTGCTTCCCTGGGTGGAGCTCCTGGTGCCCAGGCAGGCATTTGTGCAGCGATGCCACCAACTCACCAAGTATGTGTGGCATTTTGCCTGGATGGAGATAAATAGGGGGGAGAGAGAGAGAGAGAGAGAGAAAGAGAGAGAGGATGAGTGTTGTCACAAATATCAGTGTGGAAAACACGGAGCTGGAAATCGTACTGTATATAAACTAAAATAATCCCACTCTACACACTCATTGCAAATTCACAATGCATATAACAGGAATATGTTCTGAACCCTTTCTCTCCCTTTGTCTTGCTGTTCCAATAATCCATCCCGGTAGATAAAATCAGCCAAGAAATGTCTGTGTGCTGGCCTCCAGATTTTATTCCTGGACAGCTGATGGCAGAGGAAAGTGCTGCTCCCCAAATCACACCTGCCTGTGGTACAAGAAGTTTAGCTTTTGATTTGCTTTCTGTAGCCACAAATGGATGAGTTTAATAAAATTAATTATTTCTATGTGTCTGTATCATGGGATGGAATCACAGCAGAGGCCAGAGGAAAGTGTAAGGAATGGTTATGGTGGGAGAACAATCTGCTATCCAGTCTGCCCTGAGGTGTGTGGTGTTGGGGACTCAGAACTGTGGTGTCTGAGAGAGATCAACGCCAAAAAAACTTTAAAGAGGAATTTCTTAGTGACAGGTCCCTCTGCAAGATGTCACATTCTCTGCAATTCCACACCTGTGCCTGCCTGCAAGAACAGAGCTGGTTCTTCTGAAACTTCAGGGTAGAGCAATCAAATCAAGGAAGCAAAAGCAGCGCTGGAGTTTGATCTGGCTTTAACAGATACAGATCAGAGCTGCTCCAGCCAAGTGAGGAGCAACTCGCTGAAATCAGAGAAGCAAGTTAGAGACTGCAAGGCCAGAAAGGGACATTCCACAAGGCCACTGATGCTGGCACAGGCAGAAATAGTTGAGATCTAAGTAAATGTGGCTGGCCAACAGCAACTGTCTGGTGTTAATATTCCCCCTTCCCCTGCAGCCTCAGAGGACAGCTGATACAGCACACGATTAGACACGACAAGCTGAGCCTCAGAGGGGAACAAGCTTGTTGATAAAGGACGAGCCAACATTATATTTTAATGATAGGAGAAATTTGCATATCAAAATCTTGTTCTTTGTTTCGGTCGAGCCGTCTGCGGAGCGGGAGGAAGCGGATGTGAGGCAGAGGGCTCCTTTGCATTGCAACACGTTTGTGTCTGTGTTTGGAGGGTTTGAAGTGGCATTCAAATCAAAATGCAGCAGAAGAATGGTTAACAGTGGTGGTGTTTTAAGTCCGAGGATGCCAGCTTCGTGCAAGGTGTCTCTTTCCCTATTAATCGCAAGGCACACACAACAGAGGCCACTCGCTCTCGAGATGAAAAAACACATTAGCAATTCCTCCTCGGTATTGCTGTTAAAACACCTCAGGCACGTCTGGCTGTGGCTATTTCAGGAGAGGAGCAATCTCTGCTGCTGAGTCCTGGGGCGTAAAGCAAAGGCTGCTGGAAATGAACCACAGCCTGCAAATATTTTTGCAACTATCACCTTTGTTTTCAAATCCCACGTGGCATTAATTATTTGCCCATAAAAGTGACATGTACAGAAGCAAAGGAGCTCCAGTGAGGATTTGCTCTTTGTTTTATGGCTCCAGATGGTTTCACAGCTCAAAGTTGTAAAGGACAAGCAGGAAGAGAAAAAATCTTGCTTTGTGACTTCTGCCTACAAGAGCCTGTAGGGAAGGGATGAGTGGGTGGGGGAAAGTTACCAGTCCCATTAACAAATCTGCCCCAACTACCTCTACTGATGTTTTTTTACCCTCTCACATACTCAGCACACAAAACTACAAAGCATGGCTGATACAAGCTCATGTCTCACCAGTCTGTCTTGACAATAAGCAACCTTGGCATTCTGCAAGTAATTTTCAAAATTGTTTAGAGCTAAGATTAGGTTTGGGATTTTTTAAATGTATTTTTATGCTATCCATTTAAAAGAAAACAACTGTGAATCATTGTATTCTCCAAGAAAGAAAGCAATCCTTTTCCAAGGAGAACTTCACTCTAGCTGTGTCCTTATGCTATTTTTTAATAAGAAATGGACACTTCAAAGCTTGAGACAGAGTCATTGATGGAGTTAAAGCCCAGCTGCTATTGCTACCCAGAAGTAATTAATCCCATCCACTTTCAGAGGGAATTGGGGTGTCCATCCCTGCAGTATTTTATGAAATTTGCATTATATGCCCAGTTGCTCCCTACGTAAAGGCAGCTTGAGATATTTTAGACCTGTTTATTTGGAGGAATGTCTAAAGACAGACACTGAAAAAGAGAAACCACGCACAAAGCCTGAATGTCTGCTTGGGCTGCAGTGATGCCATGGCACTGCCTAAAGAGCGAGGCAGTTTTTGGCAAGGTATAATACACCTTCTATTAGACAAAGCAACACTGATATGAGCAAACCAGAAAGCTGGAGACACACAAATCACAAACCAAAAGTGCTGTGTGAAAATCACGTCCTTTTCTAGCAAATTTACGAAGTCAAATGGATGAACATTTTGTTTTATTCCTATGTGCCCCTTCTCTACTTTCTATCAAGAATCTAAGCTTATTCACCACTGGATGCTTTAGCCTGCTGCTTGCTCCTGGCAGAACTGGGGTGTCAGGGACTTGAACTTTAGAACATTAATATTGCTCTCTGATACACTGATGGAGTTGCAAAAAAAAAGTGTTCTGGTGAAGAGTAAGTGCTGTCTGCTCAGAATTTAAACATGGGAATCAAATGCCCAGTGGGATGCACCAGCAATAAAAACTATAGACAAATCTTCGAGGTCTTCCCTTAGACATGGTGAGAACATTTTTCCACTCAGCCTTGAAAGAGCCAGGATTGTTCTAAGTCACCCAAGTAAAGCTAAATTGTTGATCAGCATCCAGAGCAGACCTGCCTGGTGGAGGCTGTGAAAGAAAAATGGCTTTATTAGGGGCTGTCAAGGCACAAACCTAGTCCCATGCTGAAGACACAGTGCCTGTGACAGAGTCTCTGTGCAGGGACAGGTTCAGCCCCAGCAGCAGGAGAAATGGGCAGCACAGCCTGTCTGCTTCTTTCTATCTTCTGGGGTGCTTGGCCAGTGTCCAGCCAGAGCACATCAGAGCTGTGGTCCTCTTCTCAGAGGAGAAATAGAGTTCAGACCGTCCTCAGTCCCATTCTGCAAAATTGAGAGGCAGGAATGTTGTGCTCAGTGTCAGGTGTGTCCGACAGACAAACTGCACGATGTGTGTCCATCAAACCCAAACCAGAGTCAGATTCTGGTCACTGTGAGGCAGCCTGGGCTGTTTCCTGTGCCCCTGGTGCTTCAGCAGGGAGTGCTCGTTAATTTTGGCAGGGAGGAATCCTTCAGCATGGACAGACACGGACAGCTGCCTGTTATCACCATCTCCTCTCCAAAGCAGACAGATATGAGACAGCTCGAGACCAGATAAACCTAATAGTCATGTTAGCATGGCACAGAGCCCAAAGCAACATCCCAAACCTCTCAGCTTATTCCTACACTGTTTATACATGTTTATAATCTTTAAATCATAGCTCTCTCCCATATTGAAAGATCCCGAACAGATGCAACAATAAACTGAAATTCAAGACAAACAGATTGTGAGGCAGAGAGGCAGAGCACATTCATTTGTGGTGAATCACAAATACTGAAACAAAATAAATGAATCAGTCCTAAAGAGTCTAATTAATAAAGGTTAATTTATTTATCATCCTGCCTAACCTGATATCTCTGAACCTATCTAAATTAATGCAAAATGAACAGAGCACAAAAAGGGCAGCAGTAATTGGAAAGCCTCCGTAGATACATTTTCCAGAAGCTTCTGTCTCTGCTGCATAAAAAGCATCCCAGGTTCACTTGGTCAGGTGCACAGACAGGCTGGTTGGCAGCAGCATAATTAAAGGATGTTAATGGATTAACTCTTTCTGCCTTAGAGATCTTTCTTCTCTCCCCTTTATCATGAAAGGCATCAAGAGCCAGCCTGCCCCACACATATAGTGATATCTCCATCTTGGCCAATGCACACAAGGAAATGGAAATGGAAAAAGGCTCTGCTGCTCCCAGCAAACCCAGCCTGGGACACTGACTGGCTGAGAAATAGCTGTTTATTAAGCCTGACCACAAAATAATTCCGATGTAACACGCTACATGTTTTATATATCTGTGTTATTCCCTAATTTACAGATAAAATTCAGCATGTGGATTGGCAGAAACCTCGTTGCACTTGCTGGCTCATGGTAACTGCAAATGCAGTGCCATACACAGTCCCTCAGCCCTGATGTCCTCTGAAACAGAATTTTGTGGCTTCTTTAAGAGGCAAAACTTAAAGAAAAAGGATTTTCATGGTTCACTAGGATGAAATTGATGGAAACGCCACACTTCAGGCTGAAGGTGCCCCGTTCCTCCCACCGCCCCCTGAGCCTTCCTACATGCAGTTCATCCAACAGAATTGTCTAAGAGTTCAATAGCACAAAGAAAATCTAAGTTTTCTGCTTTCTGTTGCATCATTACAACACTCCAACTTGTGCCAGGGAAATTCAAGGTTCCCACAAGGCCATTAGCAGATTTTAATCTGGGGGCTTCACAACGTTGTCCCCTTCCAATTTGACTCCTCAGTGCATAAGACTGATTTTTAATACAATCAAACATGGAAAAAAACCTGCCTGATGTCTACAAAGACTGTTTCATGTTGCTGATAAACAAGTTCATTGGGGATACCCTGATATCAACCTTTTCATGTCCTTCCACATCCAGATATTCAGTTGCATAGCCAGGAGGCATTTCTACCTTCCATCACGAAGGAAAGATGTGGCCACCACTGAAAAGCTTCAATAACAACCTACACAACACAGTTTGAAACATGGAGTAAATAAATATAACAGGGGCAAAAAGCAGAATCTGAGATTATACAGCATGGCTGTGGTCATAAGGGCACTAATTTTTTTTATTTTCTGTTTTATTTTTAAGAGCCCTTCTGTGCTGTCGTGCCCTGTGCACTGTCAGTGACTGTGTTTCATTTCTAAAGGCATAAGTGGCTGTCACTTATAGAAATACCCATGGGAAATGGCAGGGGAGCATGTCAAAGTATTCCATTTCAGACGGGCACGTGGATTTTTCATCACTATTTTCCCTGACAATTCTGCAGCTGTTAAGGAACTCTTTCCTCTTTCAGAAGACAGAAGAAAAATACACTCAGGCCTGTCTTTTTCTGATTTTTGGAAATAAAGATAGGTTCCTGCTGTCTGAGCAGCCCTGGGAGCTGTGATACATCACTGGAGGAAACAGCAGAGCAGTTCTGGGAGGTTTTAAAGGGCACAGCTTAACTGAACTGTAATTGACTTTCACTCATTGATCCAGTATTATTAGTGTTTGTTTAAAAATCAAAGGTTATTTAATTTGAAGTTATTTTGCTGCTTTCAGAGGCTATAAACACTGTTTAACTGCACTAAATCTGATCAATCCACCAAAACAAAAAAACTTTTGAGAAGCTTTTCTTGTAGTAATCCTGTCTTCTTCCCCTCACTCCAGACAACTTCTCCATCCCCAAATGCCTGTGGAGACTTCCCTTAAGCTCCAGAGTAGCATCTACTTGGCTTTGGCTTCTCCATTGTCGTGAGTTCTGCCCATTACCATCCTCCAGCTTCCAAATGGGGAAGACAACCCTGGCTGCAAGTTCTAGGTATGGACAGCAAAATCCTTCAGAGGCCTCTGGGTGTGAAAACATCTGTCTTTTCTTACATGGTTCCTGGAGGTAAAACAGCTCCTGTGGTGCTTTCTGTGTTCATGGGCCGTGGCTGTTGCCACCAGGAGGTTCCAGGCTTCCATGAAAGGGCAGAACTCTTTCCCATTTCATTTCCACTGATCCAGATGGCTTTATTATGGATGTCTTGAAAGAACAGACATACCACAGCCTGAAAACCCAAGTGGCTCAGTGAGAATTCGTTTCCAACTGCTCATTCATTCACTATTGCAGGGGAAAGAGTTCCAGATATTTCATTTGATAAACATGATTTAAACCTTTTTTTTTTTTTTCCAAATTATTAGGTAAATAAGAAAACAGTTTAAATACTGTGTACACCTCCATGATAAACAGGCCTTCTTGGAGCAGAATTGTCATTATTAACCTCAATTCTCATTTCAGGCTGAGACTGACAAAGTCAATGTCTTGTTAAACTTAATCTTATAAGAAATTCATTAGTTTGCTGGACCCCCTGAGGTCTGAGTCTTTAGGATGTGAAGTTTTCATAACAAAAATTATAGTGGTATAAACTTCAATTTCCTGTTTTAAAAGCAGCGATTTTCATATAAGCACATGACTCCACCTGGGACTTGAAGAAAATGGTCAAATGCTGCAGAAGAAAAGCTATGAGCCACAGGGATTGTCTAGAGGAAGAATATGAAGCTCCAGGAACGCTACTTTATAAAAATATAGCCAGGTATTGAGCATAATCAGTACTAACATGTATTAGTTCCCAGTGCAGAGACTGGTTTGGTTTCATTCTTCACAGTAGCCAGCACAAAAAATACCCTGGACCTGAGGCACAACAGTAGTATAAATAATATCAATAATTTAGGCACTGACCATATGGGAGCAGACCCAAAGCTCGAGCAAGATGAGTTGATCTGCTGCAGAGGAGGGAACTGTGCCAGCTTGTGCTGAGGAAATGGCCCAAGATCTGATCCTGTTCGTGGGCACCAGATGGTGGTTTACGATTTTTTTTTTTCCCATTTAAAGTTCCTCAGACTGGCAAGGGGAAAAGGGAGAGAGGGATGGTGTGGTGCAGCAGGTTGGTGGGTGGTGATGGGGCAGGGGGAGAAACCAGGAGCATTCTTCTCCATTTGTGGAGTATGACACAGAATGAAACAGCACTGCAGGCTAACAAAGTTAGTCCTGGGTATGAATATATTCCTGCTATTGGACAGAAGCTTTTCCATCTTCTGTTCCACTGAATCCAACAAAAGATCTGGCTGATTTACTCCAGATATGGGTCAAGTCCAAGTCTCCTACACATCCCTGCTGTGCCCCTCCTCATTGGAGCTCCGAGGGGAGTGCTAACGAACACGTGAGCCCATCAGCTCTCTTGCACATTGCTCCACCCTACCCACGCTTCCCACATGGAAGCAGTGAGTAAACTACCACACTACTTTACTCCTTTCCCTTTCTTTAGAAGGAGTTTCACTCAAGCTGAAATGTTGAAGAGCAACCACTCCACAAAGTGCAACTGTCGAGAAGCTATCTAAGACCTTGCCAGTATCTTCAATTTTTGGAGAAAATTAATAATCTCCTGGGCAGTAGCACAGAGCAGGGAATTTTCAGAAAGAAAAGCTCGGTGGTAGCTCTGCCTCACTCTTTCAGGCAGCAGCTCCCCTGAAGAGCTCTCCTGGAGATGGATGGCAGGAGCTGTGGCTGGCAAGTCCCCGACAGTCCCAGCATGAGCCTCGCGTGGGTTTGTGCCTTTCTCTGTGTCCATGTGTGTGTGAAGCTTAAACAGGCCCACACTTCCAAAATCTCAGTCAATGTCGTGGATTGTGGGTCTTCAAACATTGTATTCTATCATTTATTTTTGCAATAAAATGAAGACGTCAATGCAGCCAAGGTTTGCCAAGGAATTGTCACCTAAGTGGGTGATGTGAAGGCACAGATATGAGAAGAGAAAGTGCTGGGGAGACCTTAGAACAGGGAATAGGACGGGGCCAGATGCTTTCAGTCAGATGACTCATCGCCAAGGAGCCTGAGGGCCAGAGTTTTAAAAGGCACCTTCCAGTGCCTAAAGGGTTCTGAGGGACCTGGGGAGGGACTTTGGACAAGGACATGGAGTGACAGGAAAAAGGGGAATGGCTTTTAACTGACAAAGAGTAGGTTTAGATCAGATAGTGGGAAGAAATTCTTCCCTGTGAGTGAAGGATTGCCCAGAGAAGCTGTGGCTGCCCCTGCATCCCTGGAAGTGTCCAAGGCCAGGTTGGACAGGGCTTGGAGCAAGCTGGGATAGTGGAAGGTGTCCCTGCTCATGGCAGGGGCTGGAATGAGATGATTTTTGAAGTCACTTCCAACCCAAACCATTCTGGGATTCTGTGACTCTCGCAGAGTAGTCTGGGCACGTACTGTCATTCCTGACCAACCTCAAACCTGGAAGAGCACCACACAGCCAGACAATGACAACACACTGATCACGATCATCACCTCCCTGGTAAGAACCAGATGATTCCCCAAATCATTTGATTTTCAGTGCTGGACTGGGGTGAGCTCCCACCACCACCCCGAGCTGAGGACTGCAGGGAGCAGACCTGATTTCCACATTAGCACCCCCAGAGCCCATTTCCAGCTGTGGAAAGATTTGCTGGGTGGTGAAAGCACAGCGGGAGCTGCTCATTCAGAGGCAGGGAATGGCATCAATAAATTCCAACAGAACCTCTCTGCTTGCAGGGGAACACTGCAGAGGCAGGGATGAAACCTCTGATGCTGCTTCTAATTGCAGCCTTTGCCCCACGGGAGCTGCTGTCTTTATTAATGCAATTATGATGCAGCCAAAGGCAGAGAATGCTTCTGCTGACCTTGCTAGGGGAGCAGAGGCCTTTAGTCTCCACGGGAAATTGCTTCCTCCCCTGGCAAATGGCACATAACCCAGTGTGTTCCCATTCCTGCAGATTCACCATCTTGTCATTGGACCAGACAGGATGGAAATTGCTGTTTGATGCCACCTCCCTCACTCCTGCAAATCAGAAATAAAATCCAAATCAGAAATAAAATCCAATTTCCTGTCTTTCGGTATGGGAAAATCAACAGTAAAACTTAACATTATGCTAGAAGTCACTCCTATATTGTGAATTACAAAAATAGTAATAATAACCCTTAAAGAGTCCTGATTACAGACATTTCTGAGCTGTGATTTAATTGTAGTTTGATGGCTGAATTCAGCCTAAAGGCATTCAACGTGGAGACCTGCTCTGAAAAAAATATGTACATAAATTGAAATTCTGTATCATGGCAAGAAGCTGCCACTAACAATAAAAGGACTGCAGGGGGGATGTCTTAATCATTAAAGATTGAGATTTCTGACCACACACTACAGACTTATAACCAAAGCAGGTTCCAATCTCAGAGCAACTTCTACTCCCAGCCAAAAGAGCATTTCCTAAGGTTATGAAATACCTTTTGTAAATACAAATTTGAAAGAGGATGAACAGCTGTGGATTGGATCTTAGAGGGCCAAAAACCTGTTCTCCAGACATTAATCCAGACTTTAACTCTAAAGAGCTCTAAAACTGCACTGACTGCCACCAAGATTTGAGTTTCCCCACAGATCAATCACTGCAAGAAGAACATCCCACTATGGGATGTCTCAGTTTGACAGCTCAAGGCAGACAGAGAGTGGAAAATGAGAGCTGTTGCTTTACACAAATATCTGCAGAGATCTGGGGGGGCTGGATGGCTTGTCCAACGTCAGTCAAGAAATCATCCACACGATTATGGGATCTCCTGGTGACACTGGACCTGCTCTCCTGGTGGTGGCCCCAGGGCAGCCGGTGTGACATCCACAAGGTCTTTGGCTGGGCTTCACTCTAGAATAACACACAGCCTCCACCTTCAGCACTTGTCATCCTTGGAGACTTTGTTGGGTTTTCTGGGGTGATCTAAGGCAAGGAAACCTGCAAGGTCTTTTCTCAAAGTACCTGAAAAAAGGACAAAAACACCTACAAGTTCATTTTGCAGAGCAGAGGGTTGAGAATTCAGACAAATACATGACTGCATGCAGAGGCAGGGAAGGCAGGTTGGGCAGGTTGGTTGCACCTACCCTGAGGGCTGGTACAGACTGGGACAAGGCCCTGGGGAGCCCTGTGTCACCAGCTAAGGGCCCAGAGAACTAAAGACCCTCCCACAACGTGAGGGAATAGGACGGGGCCAGATGCTTTCAGTCAGATGACTCATCGCCAAGGAGCCTGAGGGCCAGAGTTTTAAAAGACATTATAATGCATTAGTCAACCTTAAAGGAAAAGCTTCTGTGGACCTCAGTATCTCAAAATAATTATGCCTTGGAGACATGCCCGAGGTGGCACAGACACTGTGAGAGCACAGGGAAACAGCTCTGGTCCCCACAGCCCCCGGCCACCGACACCAGTCCAATCACAGACACCATTAAGGAGCACAGGGGGATTTGCATGAATTTTCCTGTGCTGCTCCCAGCTCGTGATAGCTCTCCACTCTGCACGATGCTGGAGTTTAGTTTCCTACTGTTCAGCATGAAAAACTGGCAGAAAAGCAGCAGCTGGTGCTCGCAATATCTGCTCAGTCCCTAACACCACCCAGCATGTGCTAGTACTGAATATTGATGAAACTCAGATCTTATTACAACAGAGCACAATATGTTCCCTGCCTATACGTTCCCTTTAAGCACAAAAAAATAGTGCTAAATTAGGATCCAGGTCAGGTCCAGTTTCAAAAAACCACTTAAGCCAAGATTTCGGGGGAAGCCTCATGGGTTTTGCCCGGCTCTAGGAAGGAGTGCTTCCTACTGCAGGAGTCTAACCCAGCTGAAAATGAACCCAAAGTTAGGGGGTGTCAGGTCTTGATCCATCTCTACTTCAGGACACACTTGGATCCAATCTGATGTCATGTGTCTTGAAGATAAAGGCAAATTAACCACTTCAAAGCAGCAAGGCTTCCATGCACAACCAATTTTGTTCTCTCTATAGAGTCCAAAATAAAAATCCCTGTTTACCAAAAATTGGTTTTTCATCTTGCTGCATTTCAAGTTCAAAACTGGAAATGAAATGTTATATGAGCTGTATCAGTGCAGAAATAGAAACACAAGTGTAAAGGATAAGACAACACTATTCCAGATACAGAAATATTTTGAACAAGTTTTACTTCTGGGAATTTAGTGAACTTAGAACTGTGCATCATTGATTCATCCTTTGGTAGTGTTCCAAATTACACAAGATCCACATTATTAACTTGTGTAGTTGATAAAACACATTATGAATTCCCACATTCACCCCCACAACCAAAGAAATTTGGAGGAACAGCAGAAGCAGTTTTAAATACCCTGGTGGTCCTCAAGGCAGTAGAAGGTTCTCTGTAAAGAGAAGGAAAGATCTGAAAGTCAGTGGCAGGGGAACATGCACGTTCTTGCCCTCCAGCACCCACACACAGGGCTGGGTCCTGATGGTGGGGTTGATCCCAGACAGCATCCCAGCAACCCTCTCCCACTTTACAGGCCAGAAATGGGGTGGGAAGAGACCTCAAAGGCCAGCCCTCTGCACTGGGGTGGATCATCTTTACACAAACCATTTTCTGACTGAAGCACCCTGAGGCCCGTGATGCCAGTCCTTGATTATCCTTCCTGTTGGGAAGGCTCACTCAATGCTCCAAATAGCTGAACATCAACCATGAGTTCTCCTCCCATCAACAGTGAGCAAAGAGATCATTTGAGTTTCACATCCTAATTCTTCTCTGACATATTTGCAGCTGAGGCTTTCGGCTTGACCTCATTTGCAAATTTAATAAGAACGATCTCTATGTCATCCTCCAGATCATTAATGAAAACACTGATTGACAGCAAACATTTTGCAGAACCCCACTTAGCAAAGTCTCCTCTTTTGATAAGAAGCAACTTTCCGCCATGGCTTTCCAACCAGTTTTGCAACCAACAAATGAAAATTTTCTTCTAATGAGGCTTCTCTACCTTGATTATCAAAACATAATTGGAGAAAATCACAAGCTTTATTAATGCCAACTTATACAATAAGCATTGCTTTTCTTTTGCCCATAAAAGCGAATTATACTGTCGCAGGAGAAAAATCAAAATGTTTTGGAAGCCACTTGTTCTAGACAAAGCCCACGGGATGCTGCTGACCTCCTCGTTATGTGCTAACATTTTCATTATTTACTCCAATATTTTCCTGGCAGATAAAGTTAAACTTCTGGTCTGTACATGGAGCTTCCTTAACCCCAGTTGAAAGGGCATTTGTATCTTTGCCAGGATATATTTCCCACACTTTGTAACGTCTCAAAACCAGCAGTGAACAGCTCCATGGTGGAGCAAGTCACCCGGCGGTGATTTCCCACAGCACCTACACGGTTTGAGATCAACAATCCCCACTTTTTAGCTCCTTTTTTCCTGTGTTGGCTGCCTGATGGCAGCTGCACATCTGAGTTGAATCTGAAGCAATTCAACATAAACACGAATGAGCTGGGCCTTGCTCCTCCACAACATTCCCTCCTCTCCAAGGACCAGCCCAACACCTCCCCAACTGCCTCTTGTGTCTAACACGCTTGTGCAGAGCGTCTTCCTCTCTGTCCTCCCCGGTTCCTTCACCATTTTGTGCCCTGGCCTGTTTGTTCTGCCCTCCCAGGCTCACACACTAGGCTTTTGTGCTCCTCCTTAGCAATTTGACCCAGTTTCCCTAAGTCTGGACTGTTCCGCTTTGCATCGTGACTTAGCGCTAACAAACAAAGCCTGGGAGCTGCAGAGACAAAGCACATCAGAGAGATCTGGGCCACCACCAGCCCTGTCCAGTGCACCAGTTTCCCTCTGCATACTGATCCCAGAGACTCGTGCCTGCAGGGGACCAGCACAGACATCTCGGGGATGCAATTAGCAAACATTTGCGCAAATGCCGGGAAGGACGGGCCTGTGGCTCCTTGTTCTCAGCACAAAGGAGGCTCTGCCTTGGATGCTGAAGGTGTCACATGCCAGGCTGGTGGGATGGCAGAGGGAAGTGGGAGCAGGTCTCCAGGTCAGGGAGAGGCACAGGGCAGGGAGCTGGTGTGACCTCCTTCCAGCACAGGGAGCACGTGGAGCTGCTGGAGTTCACCAGGATGAGCAGAGGGATGGAGCAGCTCTGCTGGGAGGAAAGGCTGGGAGAGCTGGGATTGTTCAGCCTGGAGAGGAGAAGGCTTTGGGGTGATCTAATGACAGCCTTCCAGTGCCTGAAGGGAGCCTACAAGAAAAATGGAGAGAGACTATTTACAAGGGATGGAGGGACAGGACAAGGGGGAATGGCTTCACACTGACAGAGAGGAGGTTTTAATGGGATATTAGGAAGAAAGTGTGAACTGTGATGCACTGGCGCAGGTTGCCCAGAGAAGCCGTGGCCAGGCTGGACAGGGCTTGATCTAGTTAGAAGGTGTCCCTGCCCATGGCAGGGGGCTTGGAACAAGGTGACCTTTAAAATCCTTTCCAACACAAACCATTCTGGGATTCTATGATCACTCCCCCTGTCACCTCCTGCTGCCCTCAGCAAGAGGAGAGAAGCAATAAGGAACCAGGGAGAGCACACTGAGCAGCTCCACAGACAAAAATCCCATTTGGGTGCTCTACTTGGTGTCAAGATTTGAAGAAAAGGCCCATGGGGAGGAATCTAGGAATTCTTTACAGGCGGAGTTTGTCCAGCTGTGGGAGACTGCTGAGGAGAAGCTGCAAAGATGCTTGTCCAGAGGGCACATGAGCATCGGGGAAGGAATGCACTTGGAGGCATTTGAAGAGTGAAGACAACAGCTTTGGTGCAGTGACAGGGAAGGAGAGCAGCAGGGGTGCAGGCAGAGGGGAGGCAGTCCTAGCAAATTTGCTAAAACAAGATTCTCAGGGAAGTTTTAACCGAGCAGAGTGGGGCAGGACTGCATTTGCTGAGGGAAGAACAGGGCAGCAGCAGCAGAGGTGAAGTCACATTCCCAATTTTCTGGCATGTCTGGGTTTACCTGAACACCAAGTTCTTTTGCACCTCAATGAAAAAAGTCTCGGTGAGGAGAGGAAAACAGGATTCATGACATTTTCCAGGTTTGCATTTTTCTGGAAGTCCATTAAGAGAAATAATTTAGAGTTGGCTTGAGGTACTTCCAAACCTGCAGTAAGTTGGAGAAGCCCCAGGCCCACTGTGGCTATGGAAGTTTTGAACACTCCCCCCTGCACTGTGTGTCCCTGGCAGCCCCAGAGGAAACACAGGGCTCCTAGAGAAGCCGACAGGCACACACAGCACACTTGCACAGCTGCATCAGGAGGGCCAAATTATAGAAATGTGAGGCAGAAAGCCTGCAAAAATCAGAATTAGCTTCAACATCAGGACCCAGAGGGAAATCTGAGTATAAGGAAGCAACGGGCAGCTGACCTGAATGATAATCACAGTATTGGCAGCAGATCCAGGAGGGAAGGGCACGGGGAAGAGGCTGAGGACTCCCTGCCGCGTGGAGATTGGGCTGATGGTTGTAACTCCAGAGGGCAATGAAGAGACAGGCTGAGATTTTTGTGTGGACAGAGGAAACAGAAGCAGAGTGACCAGGCAGAGATAGAATTCATCTGCACAAAATCAGGAGCCGAGCATTCCTTAGAACCACAGAAGGGTTTGGGTTGGAAGGGGTGTGATGTTCCCCTCATTCCACCCCCTGCCATGCACAGGGACACTTTCCACTATCCCAGGTTGTTCAAAATCCCATCCAACCTGCCCACCTATGCAGCAGGTAACAATTCACTGTAGCCTTAGAGCGGAGCTGCATTATATCACAAAAGAGTTCATTAAGGAAAGACTGGGGGAAGGTCACCCCTGAGTGACTGGTGAGATAAATTAATCACATTTGGTGGTGAAAAATACAACTGATCATCACTTTTACTGCTGTAGAAGCACAGCTTAAAATAACTGTTTGGACAGTAATGAAGGGCCCTGCCAATCAACAGGAGCAAGAGAAAAACCCCAAACCAAGATTATTTTGCTTTTGGCACGTTACAGGAGTAGGTTGCAACTTGTGTTATACCTGTTAGCTGGCCAGACTATTCCTCAGAATAAAAACAAACAGAAAAAGGCAAATTCAACTAACTGAATTAATTGCACCAGTGCAACCCCATTGCCTCTGGCAGTCACCCACAGCTCCCCTGGGGTACAGAGACACAAACACCACCAGGTGAGAGCACAGAGCTCTGCCCATCATCAATCTACACCCAGGAGGGACAAATCCCACACCATCCCCACAGTGGGAATATGGGCAAAACTCAGGAGCTGCCACAAAGGAAGGGTTTAAGGAGCCAGGCATGCTGGCAGGGGCTCAGCTGCTGCTGGAAGCAGCCAGGGCACTGGAAGTGGAGGGGATCTCTGTATTCATGGACATCTCAGGGCACCTTTGGCTCGCAGAGTGTTTGGACAGTGAACACACAGCACTGGGAATTGCTGCCTAAATGATTCAGCCTCTCTCGATCCAGTATTTACTGTTACTGAAGCATTCAGAGGAGAAATCTTCCTTTGACTTCAGAGGATCCCAGATCAAACCCCAGTAATAATTTTATTTCTAGATGAAGGGGCTCTGAAATTAAAAAGTAAAACCACAGGCTGACATGCAATTCCTGGATCTTTTTGTATTTGCCACACCACCTTTTTTTTTTCCCAGTTGAAATTACCCAGATGTTTGCTTGAAAAAAAAGCATGATCCCTGTGACAAATACTCATCTATTCATTCACTTTCTTGCAGCTCCTCTGTAAAATACCAAATCTTGTAAGAACTGTCCACATTTTCCATGGCACCGATCAAAGGTATCATTGTTAACGAGGAACATCATTCGACAGGGCATGTCCAAAAAAAACCAGTTTCCCCTAACAAGACCCTCAGATCAGGAGCTCAGCATCGAAAAAGCCAAAAAACTGTGCCAGCTGCACAAAGTGTGTGCAGAAACACTCAGAAATCCCACAGGGTAAGCACACACCCTGGAACCCAGCACTGCCGTCACCAGCAGCACGCCGAAAGCTTGGTACTGAGTCAGGAAAAGCCCAGGGCTGCAGCACAGAGGGGAGTGGGTGACAGGAGCCGTGGCACAGGCTGGCACTGGGGAAGGCAAACAGCTCAATAATGGTCACATAAAGAAATGCAGACCTGGAGCTGGGCAGGGTTGGGTTTAGGAGTGGCACAGAAGGCAGAATCAGCAACTAACACATGAAAAGGCCACTGCATGGGATAAATTTAGGCATAACTCAGCTGCAGACCATGAAGGAAGGAGCAGTGCTCTAAAGGCTTCCTTGGCCAGCAAAGAAAGAGCAAAGGTGTAAAGGTGTGTCAGCAAACAGAGAACTGACCCAGGGCAAGAAAACCAAAATCACCACTGAGAACATGAAATCCTTAGCAAAGGATTCAGGCACTGACAAATTGCTGTAACATCCCTCACTTCTCCCAGAGTGAAACCACCAACCTCAAGGGCCAGGGGAACAAGGCAGGGATGAGCATAAAACCCACACAGAAGAGGGGTAAAAGCCAAGTGCTTGTATAAATACTTTAACTGAATTATTTTTCTGCTACAATCTATTTTATTAAACTATTAATATGTCCTTGGATTTACTTATGCATTAGATGTGCTTCCTCTTCACCTGCAGTGACAGGAGGAATGGCTTCAAGCTGACAGAGGTATTGGGAAGAAATCCTTCCCTGGGAGGGAGGGGAGGCCCTGGCACAGGGTGCCCAGAGAAGCTGTGGCTGCCCCTGGATCCCTGGCAGTGTCCAAGGCCAGGCTGGACGGGGCTTGGAGCAGCCTGGGACAGTGGAAGCTGTCCCTGCCCATGGCAGAGGGTGGGATGGGATGATCTGAAAGGTCCCTTCCAACCCAAACCCCTCCGTGAGTCTGTGATTGAGCAGAACATGAGCAGCATTAATTTCTGAGTGAAAAGGGGCTCGGTACAAGGTGCCATCTCTGAATTGTTCAGTGGGATTTGGTGACTACTTTCCCTCTGATTGGGTTTTCCTGCACAAGGGACTCTCCCAGCTGCAGCTGCTGTTACTCACTCCCCATTTTTCTCCCTTAAGAGACTTTGCAAAGAAAATCCTCAGTTTCTGACAAAGCCACAAATTAATTTTCTGTTATACCCAGAAGCAGCAGCGAGGGCCCCGCAGTCGTGTCTCGGTGACACTGTCCCCTATCCCACAGCACCATCTCGTGGGAGGCTGCAGCTTGAAAAAACCCACCAGCAAAACCACCAGCTTGGAATAAATCCACTTCCAAGAATCCCACTGCTCTTCCCACAGCTCCAAATCTCTGCACAGCAGGATAAACGCTGCATCTTTGCAGGGCTTGCAGTGCTTCCCCTAAAACACCAAGGACTGACAGGGAAACACCTCCACAGCACAGCCTCACCCAAGTTTATCTTTCCAGGAGCAGAAGTGCAGAAATGCACCCGGGTCTTTTCAAAGAAATCCAGGTTTTTTCTCCCAGCTTACAAGTGCCAGGAAAAGAGGAAATGACCTTAAGTTGAACCAGTGGGGTTTAGATTGGATATTACAAAAAATTCCTTCACTGAAAGGGTTGCCAGGCATTGGAACAGCTGCCCAGGGCAGTGATGGAATCACCAGCCCTGGAAATGTTAAAAAAACCATGTAGATGTGGTGCTTAGGGACATGGTTTAGCGGTGGCTTTGGCAGTGCTGGGTGAATGGTTGGACTTGATCTTAAAAGGCTTTTCCAAATTGAATTATTGAACTATTGAATGATATTTATTATTATTGACTTATTGAATTATTTGAACTATTTAGCCCATCTCTGAAGTGCCCTATTGCAATTCCATCCTTCACAGAAGACCCTCCAGTGCTCCCTGCTCGGCTCTCAGAACAGGATCAGTGAGAGAAGAGTCCATGCAAGCTCGTCTCCCATTCCTGCATCCAAGAGCTGGCAAAGCCTCCACCAACTCAGCTGCAACCTCAAATATCCCTGACAAGAATCCCCAAAGCCAGAAAAAACTTTCATAAAATCTCTCTTTGGCCAGTCTGGGAGACCTTTCAGTGGGCCCAAAACCATGTGCCTGAAGGATATGTCAGAGAAGCTTAGAACAGAGAAAGTTTTCATCATCTCAAAAACACATTTGTGTTTGTGGTTCCATCTTTTGGGAGGCCATGACTGAAGTGGAATTGCTGGGATGATTTTTCCAATATTTACAAGATTTCCCACACCAGCACTGCTGGGTGCCGAGGAAGAGGGGTCCAGACTCTGGATATGGGCGAGGTTCCTGCCCAGAGAATGTGCCAGGCCTAAACTTGGAGCCTGTTCTTTTTCCAAGGTTTCCTGGAGAGCAACTTGGAAGGTGGAATCACCATGTTAAAAACTATTTTTAAATTAAATTTTACATGTTTTCTACATGGAAAAAGCATGATTTCTGTCTCAGCAGGCTGCCTGCAGCTGCAGATTCGCAGGATACTGGGAAAACCAGAGGAGAACCAGTGTTCCCAACCCTGGGTGCTGCAGGTCACCAGCTGAGTCCCACCATGGGCCATGGAGACACCCAGCACCTTCACCTGCTAGAAAGGCATCTTCAGAGCCTATTTCAATGGCACTGCTTTCCCTGATGGGCCTCCCCACAGACATCCCATAAAAACATCTTCTGCTGCATCTTTAATAAAATTATCACTCTTTTTAGAAACTCTCCCCCTTCTTAACCAACGCTGCAGTGGGAGAACAGTGGGAGTAGCAAACAGCTGTTCCCTGCTGCAAACATTTGACATAAAGCACATCAAATTAGCAGCTAATGCCTCCTCCCTCCACATCTCGCAGCTCTGGGAATCCCCTTTGGGAGCAGCAGCCTGCACACAAAGGCAGGAGCCCCAGATGTTTGGCTGCACCTCCCACCCCCATACCCAAAAGTAGAGTTCAGCCTCCAGCTTGGAGCTGTAGGAGCTTCCAGTTCCTCCAGATCCCAGCCCTGGAGGGTTATTGATGAGCTCCATTTACAGCAGCACACGGGAAATGTGGTGTGTCAGGCAGCCATTGAGCTTCCAGGCGTCCTGCTGAGCCAACATCCAGGATGATTTATTTTTGCAAACCGAGAGAGTGAGCTGTTGGTGACAGGGAAAGCCCTGTGCACACTGAGCCCACGGCCAGGAGCAGGGAGCAGAGCCAACGCCTCTGCCTGCCCGTTCAGGCCTGCCTGAGGAGGGAGGCAGCAGACAGAGGATTCTGCGGTGGTTTCTCCATCCTCTCTTCTGCACCAGATGCTCTTTGATCTGCAAGACTCAGGAGCAGGGCAGAGCCCGGCTTCACCCCACTGCCTTCTCCGTCCCCTGACAGAACCAGCCCGTGCAGTGAGGTTTGTTGAGTCCGTGTCCTGCAGCCTGTTTTGCACAGATTTTTGTCTCAGCCACGAGCATTTTGGGCTGTCTCCACCCAGGAAAGGCTGACCTGCCAGCACAGGGAGTCAGCTGCAAGCTGAAACCTCCCAAAACATTCCAAGGATCCCCTCCCATGGGCTTTCTCCAACTCTTATTAACTCATCTGTCACACCGCCAGTCCATCAGCTCCCCAGTGCTTCCACCCCTCAAACTCACTGTAACCAAGCCTGGCTTAGGCTTTGTTTTTGGAAATAGTGGCTAAGAGGCAAAGATGGAAAGGTTTTCTGTTGGCATCTGGATCTTTGGGAATTCAAGCCCAACATGGAAAAGCTTCTATCACATTTCAAAGTCTGCTGTGACCACATGGGAGACTGAAGTTCCTCCCTGGGCTGCAGGACCCACTTGGAGCAGATCAGAGACCAGATCCTCTATATCAGACACACAAACTCTCAGCAATTAAACTGAAATGGGTTTTCCATTAATGAGCAGTAATTAGGGCTGCTGCTCAGAGCCAAGCCATTCTGAGCCCATCTGAGGGTGGTGGCTGTGCCCTTGTGCCCCAGCCAGCTCATTACAGGGGCTTCATTTGCCACCTCCAGGGCAGACAACACTGCAGGCACCTCACCTCGGACTGTCCCGTCACCAGCACCAGCATGACCTTCCCACACTGCACAGAACAGGTGCCAGGGGACAGGATGGAATAACAGAGCTGGGACAGGCAACCCAGGGGTGAGGCTGTAAATAAACTGAGAATCTGCCTTGTGTTAACTACCTGTTTCTTATTCAACAGGGATTTGTTCCACTGTTTGAAAGTTGCCTTGGCTTTACTGATCTGACACACTCTGAAGGTTCTACAATGACTAAAACTTTTAAAAATCTCATTTTGTTCAAGCTCTCAAGAAAAAGCAAAGCCTGTATAAGTTTTATTTCTGAAGAGGCACTCATCCCGAGAAATCCCAACTCTCCTTGTTAATAGTGACCTGACACAAAGCTGCTGAGCTTGAGAGAGAACAGCTGAGAGCACAGGCCCAAGAGCTGCAGCCGCATTTCCAGCACTGCTCCTACAGGGATGCAGGACCCAGCGACTACAGAGGTGAAGGAAATTGTCTCAACTCAGATTGCCAAAGACAGAGCCTTCCTCATACTCCAAATGCAATCACTTTGGGACACAGACTGATCAAAATTTAAATTCATGAGAATTTTCTAAGTGTGGCATTCCTTTTTGGCTGGACTAAATCCCCTTGAACTCTGAGGGTTTGGTCTCTGCACTGGCTCTCCTCTGGATTTTGCTGTCCGAGCTCTGCTCTGCTAATTAGAAACAGTCTTTAAACAACACATGAAACAGATTTGAAAGATGAGGAGGACATGGTACGTCCAGGGCACAGAGCAGTGAAAGGCCCCCTCACTTGATCAAACAGACCTTCTTGCCATATTTAAATTTACAACTCATTTAAAGTTTTGGGCTTGCTTTTCGCATCCAGCCAGTCTTTCCCCTCACATATTGACACCCTCACTCCTCTTCTTACTTGCAGGAAGTTGCTGGCCCAGCCTTCAGTCCCAGCCCTTTTCCCTTCCCACAAGGTGACAGAAAGTTTCTTCCCTGAGCCTGATCAGCACGAAGAGCTTCACCCAGGAGATGGGAGAACCATTCACTGCTTCTCTGAGCCCTTAGAATTTGTACCCCGATTTTCCCCAGAGGAAAGCCAGGCTGAGCAAGCTCTCTGGTCACCCAAACTAGCACCGAGCCAAAGCAGCCAGGATGAGCTGCCCAAGGATGTGCATCACAGCCACAGGGGACAGACCCGGGCCATCCCTAGGCTCACCAAACAGGGGAGCAGCAGCACAGCAACCACAGGGATTTTCCCATCGAGGACTGTGTCTCCTAGTAGGGAAAATGCTCCTTGAAACACAGCTCTTCCCTAGGGCTTTCCACAGGAATAGCACAGGCACACAGCTGAGGTAGGGCTGGAAACTACCCTTGGCAGCTGCAAACAATTCCTTGGCACCAAAGGTGGCTGTTCACAGACCAGTTAGCAATCAGCAAAGCCATTGCAACACCCACTATCTTCCGGGGAAACAGCACAATAGATAAGGACTGCAGAAGAATTCCCTGACAGCATCAACTTTGAGCAGCCACAAGAGAGAAACCAGCCCAGAAAGTGCCACAGGCAAGAACTGAGAGGAGGGGCCAGGGTTTGTACTTAAATGGAACTCTGGCTCTACAGGTGGAGGGTGGGAGTGGGGTCCCAGGTGAGGCTGTTTGGGAGCTATCAGTGCTCTCAGGGCAACCTGGGGTAGCTGGTTAAGCAGAGACCCTGCTTGGATGAGTTGAGCCCCCATAATGGTCAGTGCAGCTGACAGAGGAAGCCGAGTTACCTTGGGATTCACAGCACAGATTAAATACGAGTGGGTTATTTTCTTCTCCTCTGTGATCTCCTCCTGTCTCTATCCAATTAGTAAATGCTGACTGTTTTTAAAGCTACAAAGTGCAGTTTTTGCTTCTCGTGGGAGATGTTGGAACAGCACTGATGGTTTCAGTAGCTCTCTTCCTTATCACTGTTCAAGTCCTGCCCTGGGTTTCTCATTACAAAGTCTCTTGTGAAGGGTGAGTGCAAGCATAGCTGGGCTGGCACTGGAGTCAGAGCTTCTGGGCACTGCTACAGCTGCAGAACACTGCTGTGGCTTCAGAATATTGCTAAAACTTCAGGCTCTGATGGTTTATTTCTGATATTTCTGACAGATATATTATTTAAAAACTTGTTATGCACATTGGAGTCTTCTTAAAAGCCAGTTTGTGGTCTTTACATCAAGGAAAGCGTTCAACTCAGAAAATCTTCACACAGGAGGAGGTTGTAATTTCTTATTGGCCAGGTAAACAAAGGAAAGAATTCATTTAGGTTTTTCTTTATGTATTCTCAAGCTTTTGGTTGTGTTGCATTCCTTCCTTCCTTCCTTCCTCCCTCCCTGGCTTGGACCCCTGGCTGAACATCCTCAGGTGTCTCTGGTGGCTGTAGGGGAGAAGGACACCTGTGCGCTCAGCTCTGGCTGGGTTTTACATTTGCAATGGTGTTAAAATGTTCTATTGGGTATCCAGAAAAAAAAAAACATGTATCCTTTAACTATGAGGCCAATCTTTGCAGTGTCGGTTTTCCTTGCACAAGCCCACCCCAGTGGGATGAAGGCTTTTTGCCCTGCTAACATGTTGCTGGTAATGCCTAAAAAAGGCTGGAGTGCTGTGGGCAGGGCTGGGGCATGGCTGTGGTCTCCGCCCCTCCCTGCTCCAAAGGAAAAGCACTGAAAGTATCCGGCCCAGGGATACAAAATTCAAATTAACCACTGGATAAAGTCTGAGGGAACTTTGTATTACTTTCACGTCTAGCGGCAAACATAACAACATTTATACGGAAAATTATTTATAAGCGTACTTGCACAACGCTGCTGTGTCTGTTGAGTGTTGAAAAACGTTTTCACCTCTTTTTGTTTTTCTTTTTTCCCACCTTTTTTCCGCATTCCCGGAAGCAGCGCGAAGGCGGGTGCGCTATTCCCTTGTGGCCACCAGGGGGCGATGCAGCCCCGCCGCTCCCACCCAGCAGAAATGGGGCGGAAAACGCCGATTTGGAGTTTTTTGCAGGACTTTGTTGTTAAGGGCCTCGGTTTGCTTTGGGCTTTTGGGTCAGGAGAAGACTCATGGGTGAGAGCACCCAGCTGGCCCATGGCCATTGCCCCTGTCCCAAAGAAGCAGCCTCTGAAAGCTGAGCTGGGGGAGCCCTCAACATCTCTAGGGCCATTCTGATGCCCGAAATTCCCACAGCCATTCCTGGACCACGGTAACCAAATCCAGCCTGGGAGAGCCAGGCTGCCTGCCAAGGTCCTGGAAGTGCAGTGGCACTTCCCTGCTCCCCCATCAGTGGGATTTGCTGAGTGCTGTGCTGGGTTTCTGGAGCAAGATTCTGCTCAGGAGCATCCCCATCCTGCCTGCCACACTGCTGTGTCACTGGTGCTGGGGACAGCCAGGCTGGGGGGCCCTGCCCTGCTGTCCCTGCAGAGCCAGACTGCCCAGGGTGTGGGAGAGCAGAGCTGGGCAAGGGGAGGGCAGGATGTCTAGACTCTCTACTTTTTCTTACAGAGGTGTGGATTATATTTGTTAATTGACCAATCAGATTAACACAGGATTCTGGTTTTCCTTTTCTTAACCTATCCTGGTCTAATTCTAACAGTCGTAAGACTTACACAAGTGTTACATAGGTATTATACAGATTTACAGTTTCTATCAGCTCTTATTGTTTATGTGAACACTCTATCTAAAAAAAGTGAACAGTATAATTCTATCTATATTTTGTCTAAAGAAAAGAATTCTGTGAAAAGGTAACACTGCTGCAGCAAGAACTGTGTTTAAGGTCTCTGCTACAGCTTTTCAATGTTTAAGGCACTTAGCATATATTTCTAATAAAAGTCAAAATTCTGTATTTCTATTTCACTTTGGTGTGGCTTCATGTATCTCAGCTCGTCCAAAGGTTTTAATTCAACCCCCGTGCTTTGGCTTCACTTTGGGCCTGAATCCAGAGGAGCTTTCACTCCAACAGGGATGGACCTCAGTGTGGTGGCCTTGTTCCTCTAAAGCAAGGAACTTCCTCCCCACTTCCTCCCTAAAGCAGGTCCCAGGAGCACTGAGCAGCAGCAAAACAGCCCAGACTGGGCAAAACCCCTGGACTGTGTCTGGAGGGGAGGGCAGAGCAGGCTGGGGGCCTCTGGGAAGTTCTTGGACTTGCTCTGAGGGCTGGGTGAGGAACCAAGGGCATCACCCATAATGACAGGAGAGTGTGAGCCACAAAGTCCAAAGTGCTGGGAGGTGGGATTGGCTCAGGGAGAGACTGGTGGCAGAGCAGTGTGTGCTGCAGCAGCCTGATCCTGGCTGGCCCAGGAGTGGGTGCAGCTCAGGGCCAGGGAAGGAGGGCCCAGAGTGTCCAGTGTTTGTCTCTTTCCCTGCACCTGTAGTTCTTTAGTCTTTTATTGCTGTGCCATGGAAACTGGGTGCTGCCCTCATCCCAGGGTGTCCTCAGCATCTGGGAGGGATGCTTTGACACCCTCAATCCCCGTGACCATTCCTGGACCTCCAAATGCCAGCAGCCATTTCAGGGGGCGATGCCATCGTGCCCTGTTGTACAACACTGTGCTGGCACTGCTGTCTGCCCACAGGCTGCTGCTGAGCCCAGGGATGTTGGGATGCCTGGTTCTTCCTCCTTCCTCTTGTGGAATCCAAGCTGTAGGGGCACAAAAGCATCGCTCCCAACCCGGCTGATGCTGGATGGAGAGAGCCAGGGTTTGGGATGCAGCTCAGGTTCTGTGGAGGTGGGATTGGCTGGAGCCTCTGGAGCTGCTCGCTGGGCCCAGCACCAGAGTCCTCACCTGACAGGGGACAGCAGAGCCTCAGCCTGGGCACCTTCCCAGGGGCAGATCAGCCCATCTCTCCTGCCTGGCCAGAGGTTCTTGCTGGTGTCTCTCAGGCAACAGCAAATTTGGGAGAAATCAGCATTATTTCTGCTGGGGAAGGTGGAAATCCAAGGCAGCCCCGTTGCTATGGTTGCCGCAGACCATCCTCGACGCAACGTCACGTTAAGCAGCTCTGCAAGCAGATGTGCCACAGCTGGAGAGCAAAGCGATCCCCCCAGGTGTGAGCACGGCATGGCAGGCCACACACAGTCCCCTGTGCTCCCACAGCCTCCCTGGGATCCTTGGTTGCATGTCCCTGTTCAGGACCCTCCCTGGCAGTGAAAATCTCCTCGATGGAAGCAGCACCGGGAGGGGGGAGCACGGCTCTGACAGTAAACAATGCATGTAGATGTTTAAAAATAATGCACTTGGGGTATTATGCATGTCTGTGTCTGCATAAGGTGCTGGAGAGCAGATGCAAACCCTGCTCGAACAAGGGGATGCTGAATGTTGGCTGAGCATGACAGCTATTTCTAAATCTTTTTTCCCTAAGAAATTGTAGAATCATCAGTTTAAGGAAGGGGGGTTTGGCTTTGCTTGACCCAGCTTGGGCCAGGTTCCCTGGGTCTGTCTGCACTCCTGGAGACAGAGGGGTTGGGCTCTGCCTCCTGCCACTCCCCAGGGCTTGCTGCTCCTTGCTACAAGGTTTTTAGCACCCTAAAATGCACCTGAGAGCCTCATGAGAGGGCTGGAGAGAAGCCAGTACTGCCACTGAGAGCCAGAGAAGGAGCAGGGAGTGTGCAGAGCCCAGGGCCTGATCTAGAAAGGTGTTCAGGAGTGTGCAGAGCCCAGGGCCTGATCCAGAAAGGTGTTCAGGTGTGAACACCCGCTGCTGATTCCTGGTTCTCCCCTTTGCACTGGGAACACAGGTTTTTGGATATGTCCCCCTGAATCCCTGGGGTGCTCCTGCCCCTGCCCACACCAGTGGTGCCATTGACTCCAGTGCAACCCCTGAGCTGGTGGCTCTGGAGGTGACAGCTGAGATCTACAGGGTTGGTGTCCCTGTGCCAGGACCCAGCACCTTCCAGTGCAGCAGGAGGATACTGCTTCTTGTCACCTCTCGTGTGTCCCCTTTTCAGGCCCTGGTGACCCCTAGGAGGAGCTGGGTGGCCGGGAGGACGCTGCTCAGCCCCAGCTCCATCTCCAGCAGCATGATGCCAGTGAGGAGACCTTTCCCTCGGCACTGCTCAGGGATGTGCCAGATCCTGGCTCCGGCTGGCTGCCAGCCAGACCTCCTGAGGGCCCAGGGGGCTGGTTAAGCTCATTGCTTTCCTTTCAGAGGCTTCAAAAAGCTGCCTGCCCACATTTAATTCACATTTATTGAATAATTCTCCTGGGAACAACTAGTTCAGGACCGACCACTGCAACAGACCATCAATGAGATCAGTTGGCACGGCCCCGGCCATGTCTCTGTCCCCTCCAGCACATCTCCGTGGCAGTGCCCAGGTGATGATGGTGAGCACAGGCCCAGGGCAGCCTTGGCTCAGCTCTAAACCTGGCTGCCTGCGTTGCCTCCAGCCCCAGGGGATGTTCTGAGGTCTGTTAATATCCCTCCCACTTCCACTCCAAACCTGTTCCTGCCTTTGAGCTGTGTTCCCGTGGGCAGCAGTCCCAGAACGGGGCTGGCTCAGCCCTCAGCTGCCTCCAAAGCCTGTTGCCAGCTCTGCAAAGGTGATGAGATCCAATATGCCTGTGGGGATGCACAGGTACCGCTGGATGCACACCCTGCTGTGATGGGATTCATGTCCTCTTTTGGGTGCTGTACTGGGTTTGTATGGCCAGGTTTACAGCCAGGGTTTACATCCAGCTTGGAGCCACCAGGGATTGTCTTCACTGGACGTGGGGGAAGCTTCTGGCAGCTTCTCACAGAAAGCCACCCCCACAGTCCTCCCCCCACTACCAAAACCTGGCCACACAAACCCCATACAGGTACAACAGTCTGAGGACAGGAGTGGGGACAAGCCAGAGCCAGGCTGGGAGGGCAGGGATGAGTCCCCAGCTCCAGCAAGCAGGCTGTGAGTGACAAGAGCTGACAGATCCTGGGAGGTGGGCTTCCCTCAGGGAGACTGCTCTCTGGAAAAGACTTTGTGCTCAGCCCCAGGCAGAGTTGGGAGCATGTCATGTCCTTCCTTATGGCATCCTGGGGGCTGCTCCCAAGGACCAGGCTGCTGACATGCTGCCCTCATCCCTTGCTCCCCTGCAGCGGTGTGGCTCCTCGAGGGCAGCCCACCGTGTGCCCGCTGTTACGCAATTAGCCACTGCTCGGAGCAAAACTAATGATCTTCATTAATGAGCGCAGCACTGGTCGGTCAGGGCCTGCTGTCCCGCTCAGGGCCATGTGCAGTCATGCAGCAGGACTGAGTCACAGCGCTGCTAATGATGCTGCGAGCCTTGGGGAGAGCAGCCTTCCCGTGAGCCCTGGGCACGGGCTGCTCTGCAGCACGTACAGAAGGGCAGGGCTGTGCCACGCTCCATCCATCCATCCCTCCATCCCTCCATCCATCCATTCCTCATTCCCTGCGCTGCTGGGATAGGACCTGGGACTGCTCAGCCTGCTTTCCTACAAGGTGTGGTGTCAGGCGACGTGCCAGAGCCTGGAAAATGGCACCCGTGGCTGTGATTCATCCTGGAAAAGGCAGGATGGCCAGGAACCTTCCTTTCCCAGAGCAGTGGCTGCACTGCAGTGTGGGGCTGGGACACAGAGCCCCTCTTGTCCTTCCTGGAGCCCTTATTCCACCCACACTCCCCTTGTTATGCTCATAAGCTGCTGGTAGGCTGGAGTCACCACCTCGGCATTCATGGAGCCACGGGGGGGCTCAGCAAGCCGTGGCCAGAGGCACACACCGATTTACAGCGCTTGCTCAGGCCACGAGCAGCAGGGAGTGATACCTGCAACAAAAGCCTGGGTTTGTTGTACGATCCTGATTTTCCTGTGCTGGATGCACAGCTGGCTTGGGGCAGAGCAGGAGTGCAATCCCAGCCTGTCCCCAGAGGGTGTCTGGTGCTTGGGGAGGAGGGCAGGGGGCTGTGAGCTGGACAGAGAGGGGTGTTGAGCAATCCTCTAATAAACCCCTCGTGTGTTTATTTTGGGCAGGATACAACCGAAGACGTGCCCTTCGGCCAGGCTCGGTTTTTCTCCTGGGCAAAAGAAGCCGCTGCCTTCGGGCTGTGCTGCCCAGCATTAGAAATGGAATCTGAGCAGCGAGGGGGTGCCAGGGTCGGTGTGATGCAGCAGAGCATCGCTTCCCGTGCTGAGGCCACGGCGGCCGTGCTGCCGCGCGGGAAAGCACAGAGGAGCATTTTACAAATACAGCCGAGGAGCATTTTTCAAACTCAGCCTTTGGATGCTCCGCGGTGGGTTCGGGGCCGGTCGGTAACGCACGACAGACGCGGCGGGTGGGTGGGAGCAGACTTGAACGGGCACTCGCTGCTCCAGGCTTCCCCCTGGAGAGGCACTGTGCGCGCTCCGCCCGTTCGCTCGGCAGCGGGAGCTGGCCCTGGGCGGCCTGGCGGGGAGCGGAGGTGTCTCACGGGATTGTCACCAAGAGGGGCCGCAGGGACCTCCCACCCACGGGGCACATGAGGGGTTTCCAGCTCCGAGGATGCTCCACACTGACAGCGGTGCCCCGGGGGACCGGCATCCTCAGTGTCCCCCAGGGACCTTCACCTCTGAGACCGCCCCGGAGGACCTGCGCTTACAGGGACACCCAGGGGACTCGCACTGCTCAGGACACCCTGGGGGCCTCCTTCCACAGACCTGTCCCGCGAGACACTTACCGTCAGGGCTGCCCCAGGAACTGGAATGCCCCGGAGTAACCCTCCTCCGCAGGGTACCCCAGCGACCTGCTCTGCAGGGGACATAGGAGGGGATCCCTGTCCCCAAGAATGCTCCAGGGATCGGCTGGGAGGGCCTGCCCTGTCACGGCTCCCCAAAGGACACGCGTTGCTGAAGACACCCGGGGGGGACCCCTCGCCCCGGGGATGTCCCGTCCATCGGGGATGCCCCCATCCATCGAGGATGCCGGGGCTCCGGGCTGCGGTGGCAGGGTGGGATCGTGCGGCTCCGGGCGGGCGGAGGGGTCGCTGTTGCCGCCAGCGCGGCCGCCCCCCGCCTCCCCCCCCACTCCCTCCGCCGCCTTTTGTTCGCCGCCCGCGCTCGTCCCCGCCCGGCGGCGGCGGCGGGCGGAGCCGGGGCCGGGGCCGGGCCGGGGCCGCAGCCGCAGCCGCAGCCGGGGCCGAGCCCAGCGCAGCGCAGCGGGAGATGGAGGCCGCGCCGGCAGAGCCGGGTCCCCCCGCGCCGCCGCCGCCGCCGCCGCCGCTCCCGGAGAGGAAGAAGAAGCCGCAGCGGGCGCCGTCGCCCGCCCGCCCCAAGGAGGTGCCCGGCTGGTCGCTGGCCAAGAGCCGGCGCGGCGGCGGCGGGGGGCACCCGGGCGCGGCCCCGCGGCTGGCGGCGAGCGGCGCGCACCCGCACCCGCGGCGGCCGGGCGGGGGCAAGGACGGGCGGCCCGACAAGCGGGGCCCGGCGGGGGCCCGGGCCGGAGGCAAGGGGCCGGCGGGGCGCGGCGCGGTGCGGCCGAAGGGCCGGCGGCACGGAACCGACACGGCGGCCCCCGGGGCGAGAAGGACGGGGTCGGGACCCCGCTCGATGCCCGGGCCCGGGCCGGGGTCCGGGCTGACCGACAGCAGCTCGGAGGTGTCGGACTGCAGCGCCTCGGAGGAGGCGAAGCTGCTGTCGCTGGAGCTGGGGCTGAGCGGCAGCGATGGCGAGTCCCCGGGCAGCGCCCCGCCGCCGCCGCCCTCGGCCGGAGAGGCGTCGCCGCTGCCCGAGGAGCCCTCGGCCGCGTCCATGGCCAGCAGCCGCCTGCAGCTCAGCACCTCGCTCGCCTTCTCTGACCTCACCGAGGAGCTGCTGGACGCCGGCACCGACGGGCTGCTCCGCGAGCTGGAGGACCTGCGCTCCGAGAATGACTATCTCAAGGTGGGCACGGCGTGGCGTGACATCCCTGGCACGGCTCGGTGTGGCATGGTATCCCTGGGCAGTAGTGGCACAGCGTGGCATCCCAGGGCAAGGGTCAGTCAGGGTCAGCATCCCTGGCTGTAGCGGGGTTTAACGTCCCAGAGCTTTGCTGGGCGTCTGAGGGCATAGCTCAGCATGGAGCAGCTTCCCTGGCCTTAGCATGGCATGGTGAGGAACCCCAGGGCAGGGGTCAGCACGGCTTAGCATCCCTGGGCACAATACAGCATCTCTTGTCCTCACAGCATGGCATCCCTGTGCACAGTGCAACATGGCACAGCATCCCTGGCAATGGCATGGCACAGCACTGCACGGCATCCCAAAGCATGGCTCAGCATGACACAGCATCCCTGGGAATGGCATGACATGGCATGGCACTGCATCCCGAGGTGCAGCTCAGTGTGGCACAGCATCCTTGGGTACAGCCTGGTGCAGTTCATCATCCCAGGGCAAGGCTGGGCACAGGGCACAGCTCAGCTCAGGGTGGCCTGGCTCAGCCTGGCTTGACTCAGTTGGGCAGTACAGCACAGCATGGCTGGATGCAGGGCTTGGCATGGCTCAGCCCAGCATGGCATCCCTGAACATGGCACAGCCAGGGGTGGCTGGGCTTGACTTGGCACAGCGTGGCATGACTGGATGTAGGGCCTGGCTTGTCTGAGCCTGGCATGGCCACACTGGACTTAGGGCAGAGCTCAGTGTGGCACAGCACGGCCCAGCTGGGCACGGTCCAGCGTGGTGTGGCATGGCTGGGCACCACTCAGCTCTATGTTCCATGGCATGGCTTGGCACAGGGCAAGCTTTGGCACAGCATGGGCCAGGTTAGCCAGGCATGGCCTGCCCTGGCATGGCACATTGGGTGCAGCACGGCCAAGCCTAGCATGGACCCAGCTTGGCACGGCAAGGCTTGGCACAGCTGGCAAAGCTTAGCAAGGCACAGCTCAGCATGGCATGGGTGTGCTCAGCCCAGCTGGGCATCCTGGGACACAGTATGGCATAACCTGACCCCGTGCAGTTGGGCATGGCCTGGCAGCTGGGTATGGCTCCCTGCTGCTCTCCCTGCCTGCTGCTGCTGCTGCCAGACCCTGGGGACATTTTCCAGCTCTCTTCTTCCCGCTGGTTCCCAGGTTCCCTGGGGCCTTTTTCCAGGTCTGCCTGGTGCATGGGGGCATGGTTGGGCCAGGGCAGACGTGCCATGAGGGGACAGGGACACAGAGCTGTCCCTGTCATCAGCCTGATGCACCTCGGCGTGGTGGGCACCAGCACCCACCAGGTGCCACCTCCTGAGGGGGGCTGCAGGCATTTTGTTCCCCCTTCTCACCTTCAGGGTAGAGCTATGGCTGAGCTGCTTGGGCAGTCACCTGCTGGGAGCTCAGAGCTGGGTACCAAGGCTCCCCAGCTGCTCTTTGGGTGCTGCAGGTTGGAAGTCAGGCCAGCTGTCATCTGCTGCTGCCCAAGTTTGTGAAAGTGTCAGGATTCCAGCCCGAGGTGGGCATTGGGTGATGCGCTCGAAGATGCCCAATCAGGCCCTTTGTCCATTAGCAAAGCCCCAGTTCCCAGCTGGTGTCCCAACTCCTGCCAGAGTTGGCAGCAACAGCTTCAGGGCTTTGATTTACTGGGAGCTGGAAAAATACAGATGAGGCCCCTCTGGTTTCCAAGAACACGAGTGCCAGTGCTGCCATTCCTGCGGACAGAGCCGGCGCTTCCTCCATTTCCGCGTGATCTCCTTCCTGGCAAGCTGCAGGCGTGCGGGGTGCGAGGGATTTACCTGCCGTGAGGGGTGGCAGCTGAAATCCCCTCGCCAGGGGCAGTGGGAGAGGGGAGAGCTGCTGGAGGCACGCACCAAGAATGGCCATGGGGATGCTGGTGGCATCGTCCCTTCTTTGCCAGCACTTGTGTCTCCTCCCTGCCATGTGCATCCTGCTTATATCTGTGTTTCCGTGTTGTAGCTCACTTTTCCTGACACTGGAGCAGGAGGTGGCTGGGGTGGTACCCTGGCTCCAGCTGGGCAGAAGCCCAGATCACATGCCTCTCGTGCTCCAAAAAATGTTGGAAGATTTGCCTCATTTCTCCAGCAAGGAGCAGAAAACTGGGCTGGGCTGCAGCGGAGTGCTGGCTTGTGCCATCTGTGCTAAAAATTCAGGCATTTCAGGACTTAGGGCAAAAAATAAAGCCCTAACCTAAGGGATTGGCACTGCCCATCTTGCCATGCAGCTCTCCTCCGCTCAGGAGTGGATGAATCAGACTTAGCCCAGGTGACTTATTTCCTAGGACTCACCCAAATAGCTGCAAATGAATATTTTTTCGTGTATTCATCAGCACCAGCTGAAACCTAGTGCATATTTAGAGCGAGATGAGGATTTTTGGGGGTGGGAGGGTTTTGGTGACGTTCTGGCACGAGCCAGACGTGTGTGGTGCTACTACGCCCGTGTGATGCACGCTGGGTTTGGGAGCTTCCCAGCAGTGCTCCAGCAGCGCCAGCTCACGTCCCATCTTTCCTCAGCTGCCATAATAAAACCTACTTGTTTAAGCACACTTCACCCATTTCTCTTTGCAGCCCAGATTTGTGCAAGGCTCTGCTTCCCTCCTCCCGCTCTGGGTGTATTGGGCGGGCTGGGATCTCCTCTTACCCCTGCTCTCAGGCCTGTGCACCTGCTGTGACCCCCCTGAACGGGTTATTCCAAGCATTTTCCCCAAAAAGGGCTGTTTCTCACATGCAGGTTGGCAGCCTGGTGAGGGAGGAGGTGTCTCGGGTGTCCTTGCCCCGTTGCGCTGTTGCTGAGCCGTGCGATGGAGAGCAGCTCCCAGCCCTGCTCAGCAGGCTGGAAAATGTGAGATGTGATATGGCAGCAGCTGCAGAGGGACAGGCAGACAAAGAGTGGGCACGGGAGGGTTTGGAGCGAGGGGAGGCGATGCCTGCAAACCCTTTCCTCTCCTCTCCGCGGGAAGGGATTTAGGCAAGAGCTGTGTAACGCTGGGAGCTCAGTCCTGCCTGCCCTTTCCTGCTGCCTGTCCCCCTCCTGCTCCCTGCCCTGAGTCATCCCACATCCCTTGGGGCTTGCATGCATTTCCCAGCTCTGTGGAGAGACATTCAGAGTGCCTGGGTGCCTTGTTTCCCCCAAGGCAGCCATGCCAGCAGCAAGGACTCTCTGAGAGCATCCCACAGGGGCATTGGGGCTGCATCTGGGCAGCCTGGCTGGTGCTGAGTCCCTGCTCTGCTGCTGCCCAGATCCTGCCTGTCCACAGGGGCAGGGATCATGCCTGGGAGTCCCAGTAACCACCTGCAGAGCTGGGGAGCAGGGCTCTGCCAAGCAGCCACCCTGAAGGGGTTTTGCAGCCTCGCGCCTTTTCGGATGGTGCACAACATGGGTTGGGCTGCAGAGAGCTCCCAGCTGTTTGCCTGGTAATTTATGGGGGCAGGTGTACAGCTGAGAAATGTTGATTTTTCCCTCACTTCCATTGCCAAGGGGGAGCTGCCATGCCAGCCAGGGGCAGGGATCAGCGCACAGGCTGCTGCACTGAGCTCCTGTGTGACATGGGGGGAAGGATGGCCGGTGTTTGCTGTCAGAGCTGGGCTAGAGCTGCTCTTAATGCACCCAAAGAAACCCCTGTGGGTGACACGGGCGTGCCTTGCTCATCCTTCCACCCATTGCACCCTGGCATGGGCTTGTGGTGAGCTGCATTTTCTGGGTTCCCCTTGCTGGCAGGGGACATGCCTGAGCACCCTGGGCAGTTTCCTTTAAAAATCCCCTCTGATTTTTTTTTTTTTCCCCATGCAAATTCTAGCATAATTCCCTGTGCTGCCTGACGGGCGCTCAGAGTTAATGGAAAGCTGCTGCTTTTGTGCTGTAATCTCGGAGGAAGCCGTGCTTGTTGCTCTCCTGCACGGTAATCCCCGTCTTTGCATGGGGATCGAGGCGAGCCGCAGGCACACTCGCTGCCAGCGCGGCCCCAGCTCCGCACAAAGGCGGCTCTGCCAAGCAGCCAGGCGCCTCCCACCCTTCCTTCTCCTCTGCTGAGGTTCAGGGGTGCAGCTGGAGGGTGCAGGCAGGGCTGTGCCCCCCAAAAGGCTGCTGGAAGGACAGGCGGCTGCTGCTTGGCTGTGCCCCAGAGCCTGGGGCTGCCAAAGTGGGGGTGCGTGCTGCCAGCAGCACCACAGCCAGCCGTGGCTGCACTGTGTGAGCCTGTTTTGTGTCCCTTGCTGCTTTCTGCTTCTGCAGGTCCTGCTGGGGTTGCACAGTGTGCGTCCCCTGCTCTGCTCAGAGCTTGCTGCATTCTTGCAGGCGCCGAAATCAGCGTGTAACTCCCCTTGGGCTGGAGATCCCAGGGTTTAATTCTGTTTCTGCAACCTGTAATGGGTCCGGTGTGCATTCTGAGGTGTGCTCTGCCATCTCCACTGGTCCCTCTCCTGCCCTGTCACTGCTCAGGGTCATCACTCTAAAGCTCAGCCCTTCCTGAAAGAGCTGATGTCCTTCAAGTGGACGTGTGAACACAGCTGTTGCCTCCTCCTGCTCTAAAAATGCATGGTTTCTTTCTCCTGAACTGGAAACAGGCAGTTTGCATCCCACCTTTCCGCTTCTTAGTTTCCTTAATGATCTCCCCGGGGAGAGACAGTGTCTCCGAGGTTTCTGCAGAGGAGCTTTAAGGTAGGTTGTCTCTCGAGCTCCTCCACCGAGTGTAACCTGGCTCCTGCAGCCACGGAATGGGGTGTTTGCTTCTGCACACAGTCCCTGGGGCATTCAAATGAGTCTCCCTGGACTGCGGATTCCCAGTGTTTTTTTCAGGACAGGGGATTTCTAGTGTAAAAACTGCAGGAAATCTTTGCTGCTACAGAGATGGGATGGGATGCAGTGGTGGGTGATCCTGGAGGACAAAGCAGGGGAGGAGCCCATGGGTGCTGGGAGGCTGTGACCTCGCATGGGGATGGGCACTCTGTTGTTTACAGGGCAAGTGGCCCAGCATGGCAGTCCCCAGGGCCATTTGTGTTGGAGAGGTCATTTATCTCCTCCCCAGTGTTGCCCACCTGTCACCATCTCACGCTTCATTTAACGTCACTGACAGTGCTCCATGCCCACAATGCCACCCCTGAATTTGGGATGTTTCTGTGGGGTTTCTCCTCAGCTCCTGGCTCTGCTCCCACATTAATCCAAATGGATATTTTGCTGAGTTGGGCATCAGCTCCAGAAAATGTGCAGGTGCAAAGGGCGAGGCTCCGTGGCCTTCATGGACCCCTGAAGCTGTGAGGGGACCCCAGTGCACCCCATGTGCTGCCTTAGCAGATCAGCTCTGTCCTCCAAGCTCTCTTCCAGTTTGCTGGCATTTTTCCACTCTCCAATCCTAATCCCTTTACTGTAGTTTAGCAGCACGGCTTGCCTCCATGGACCAAACTGGGGCAGGCTGTGCGCCTGCCAGGCTGCACCCAATCCAAGGATTTATTGGCGTTACGGAATGTGGGTGAACTCCTGCAGCTGGAGCAAAGACAGGCACTGCTTTCCCAGCCCCCCAAGTGCTGCAGATGCCCCCAGCCCCACTCCATGGCTGTACTTCAAGTCTTTGCCCAGGCTGGACATGCTGGACACAGCCTCCCCCTAAAATAACGGTTGCTACAACCCAAAGCATAAACAAGCAGGAGCTCTTAGCAGGGCAAGCCCAGGATTTCTTCCAGCAAATGCAAGATTTGGTTGGGTTTTTTCCAAGGTCCCTGCTCCCTGCCCTGATCAGCTGCTGCCTGGGAAAGCCACATGGCAAATGAGAGCTGGAACGGTCAGCACTGAAGCAGGATTGCAGTTGTATTCCAGCCACGATTCGCCTGCCTTTGGCGGTGAAAGGCTCTTTTCCCCACCCGCTGCAGTGCGCCTGTTCACCTGCAAACCATAACGCCTTTTTTTCCCTATGAAGGCTCCCAAGGAGCAGATGCCACAAACCAGCTCCCCAGGCTGATTTGGTTTATAGGGGTTTTGCTGGTGCCCCCAGGGCTGTGGGCCCGCCAGGCAGGGAGCTGGAAGTGCTGGTGGGGGTTCCCAGGGCGCATCCCAGCCCTTGCAGGACTGCCTGCCAGCACATGTGGCTTGTCCCTGGGGGGTTTCACACCTGACTTTACTCAAACATGTCTGCAGTGATGTTCCTTCACAGGACAGTGTCTGGCTGTCCCTGGAACAGCCTGGCTGGGTGTCCCTGGGACCCCCACTGCTCATCTCAAAGCCTCAGGGCTGTTTCTGCTCTGAGACTGAACAAAAAGAGGTCTGTTCTCAAGACCCCCTGGCAAGAAGCAGAGCAGCGGAGGGTGACACGACACTGGTGGCCATGGTGCCACCGGGCTCCGGCAGCCCAGGCCAGGAGATAATCCAGAATTGTCTGTTTGTCGTTCCTTCTTTGTCACAGACTGTTTAAAGCCAACAGTGAGCGACTGTGACTTGTCCCCGCAGCTGCCAGCCCTTTCCCCGGGCTTGGCTTCTCCTTTCAGGGAGTTCTTGCAGCTGGGGCTTTGTCAGGCCGGGTGAGTGTGGCAGCCACTGTGCCAGCGCCTGGCAGAGCCAGCACAGAGCTGCCATCTCAGGCTCTCGGTCACTGTCACTGGAATATGGGGAGCATTCCCCTGTCCCCTCTGCCCAGGGTGAATCAGGGCTGAGCACCCCCAGTGCCTCTGCCAGATCCTTTTGTCCCTTCCCTGACTGTGCCATGGTGCAGGGTGGCAGCGTGAGCCCCTCACTTCTCAAGTGGCAGTGGCAGGAGGTCTTCGGTGGTAGGGGTTTGTGGCAGGAAAGCAGATGCTTGATCCCTTCCCAGGAGCGTGCTGGTCCCACCAGGTCCTGTCAAGAACAGCCAGTGTGATGGCTGGAGTGTTTGCTTGGAGGATTTGGGTGGACACCATGTTCAGGGTAACATGGAAAGAGCTTGGTTGGTCCCCAGGGACCATAGGGGACAATCCTTGAGCATCCCCAGTGACCACAGTCCTGTGCTGGATGGGGAAGTGGCACTGGACACCTCACAGTGGTTGTGTGCCACAGCCCTGGAGGAGGCTTTGGGTCAGTGCTGGTGCCAGCAGGATGTCACCCTCGGCCCTGCTGTGACAGTGATGCAATTGCTCCATGCCAGAGGCTCTGCTGTGCTGGAGGAGGTCACTGGGAGAGCTGATGAGACTGGGAACAGAGGACCCAGCCCAAGGACTGCTGCTTGGTGGCAAAACAAGGGGCAACCTCTGGTCCCCAAGACTGGTGGCATCTCGTTCGTGTCCCCATGTCGCCTCCCCTAACGGGACTTGTCCTGGCCTGCCATCTCCTCCTTCCCTTGCCTGCCTCCCTGACACATCTTTTCCAAAGATAACCTAATTTTTCTCCCCGTGGCCGCCACGTGAGCTGCTCCTGCAGCTCCTCTCCCTCCCCCAACTTCCTCTTTCTTTCACCACTAACTCTCTCAGGCGCTTGTGTTGGCTGTTCCCCCCTGGCTGACTGGCTCACCCCTGGGTGACAGCACCCAGCTGGCTCTGAGCCTTTTCCTGCAAGGATTGGGCTTGGCCCAAGGCACTGAAGACCTGTGAAAAAGGCTCATGGGATGGATGGATGGATGGATGGATGGATGGATGGATGGATGGATGGATGGAGAGCCATGGTGGGGAGGTGTCACAGGGGAAAAGAGGGCAGAGCAAGCTGCAGGGTCTAACACAGCGTCTCCCCGCAGGATGAGATCGAGGAGCTGCGCGCCGAGATGCTGGAGATGCGGGATGTGTACATGGAGGAGGACGTGTACCAGCTGCAGGAGCTCCGGCAGCAGCTGGACCAGGCCAGCAAGACCTGCCGCATCCTGCAGTACCGGCTGCGCAAGGCCGAGCGCCGCAGCCTGCGCGTGGCACAGACCGGCCAGGTGGACGGCGAGCTCATCCACAGCCTCGAGCAGGACGTCAAGGTCAGCCTGGGAGGCCACCTCCGCACCCAGGCAGCCCCCAGAGCCCCCAAAGGGGATTTTGATGAGTTGTGAGCATGGAGGTGGCAGGGGATGTTGGGGTGCAGGGAGCTCTGTGAGGATGTGTGGTTTGTGGGGATGCGCAGTTTTTTTGGAGACATCATGATTCCCTGCTAGCAGTGGTGATGTGGGAAGTGGGGAGCAGTGCTGTCAGCTCACAGGTGGTCTGAGGGGATCCTGGTGGTGGAGAGGGCCAGCACTGCCTGAGAATGTGCCATATGTGAGGCTCATCCTGGGCAGGCTGCAGCCCAGCTCTGTGCCCTGGGGCTGCGCTCCCCTACCCTGCTCCTATGGGGATGTGATGGGGCCACCACTGCGGGATGGGGCATCACGAATGTGCAGGGAGGGAGTGTGGGGAGCAGGACTCTGCAGGCTTGGGAGCTGCTTCTCTCGGCCATCGGGAGAACCTTGCAGAGCCCCAGGCATGGTGGCACGAGGGGCAGGACAAGGGGATTTCTGCAGGGTGACGTTGCTTCGCCCAGGAGGAGCCTGGTGAGTGTTTGCTGAGGGCTCTCACCAACGAAACTGCTGCCAAGAGGGGGGTGCAGTGGCAGGCGGAGACAGCTCAGGATGGATGTGCAACAGCTCGAGGACTAATTTTGTTTTTCGAGCAGAAAACAGCCAGTTCTGGAGCCAAGATGTGCCACAAGTGTGGGGCTGCGAACCTGCCTCACTGCCCATCCCTGCTGGGGCCCCTATCCCCTCCCCAAACCGCCCATCAGCTCCCCCCCAGCTTGGGTGGCTGCTGCCAAAAACGCCCCCTCCAGCTTCTCCCTTTCTGGGAAGGAAAGCACAGCCCATCCTCGGGGGAACAGGAGCCCGACCCTGTGCCCTGAGGTCCCCCAGCCCTGCAGCACGGCTTGCTGCTGCCTCCACAGTGATGATATCGCGCACTGTGCAGGAGACCAGTGGCACTGGGGACAACTTTTGCTGTCCTGCAAATGCAGGAGTGAATATTTCGTGTTATTAAGCTCCCTTTATGCTGGGGACTGCTCCTGTGCAGGGATCTGGAGGGGGGAGCTCTGGGGTGGATGTGGGCACCCTTCATCCTGGGGCAGCTGCTGGTTTTTCTGTAATGTGATGCAGCAGCTCTCCTTTCTCCTGACCAGCACAGCTGCTGCCTGCAGTGAGAGGCTGCCTGCTCTGTGGCTGCCCACCAACTCTTCCAGCCTTCTGGGGGCTTTTCCAGCACTGTGATATGGGGAAAAAAGGTGATGAACATCCCCCAGCGCCATGCTAAGGCTGGAGAAGGCAGGGTTTGGCCGGGGGATGGGGATGCAGGGCAGCCTTGCAGCTGGTGAAGGAACAAGATCAGTCACAGCACACGATGGAGGGGACAGACACAGGGCCCAGGGGTCACCCACCATAGTGTCTGCTCCAGAGGGTCTCAGCAACTGCCTGCTGATCTCTGCACAAGGACTGTGGGTGCCCAGGGGCTGTGGTCTCAGCCCCCTGCACATTGTGCCCAGTCTGATGAGAGCCCTGTTGTGTCCCCAGGTGGCCAAGGACGTCTCTGTGCGGCTCCACAATGAGCTGGAGGTGGTGGAGAAGAAAAGGATCAGGCTGGAGGAGGAGAACGAGGACCTGCGCCAGCGGCTCATTGAGACCGAGCTGGCCAAGCAGGTGGTGCAGAACGAGATGGACAAGCTCCGAGAGGTGAGTGGGACACGGGAGGGGGACGGGGAGGCGTCCCCAAGGCTCTGCTCGTAGCAGGTGTCCTGGCCCCGGATCATGGGATCCCCCAACCCTGCTTGAGTCACTGAAACCCAACCCGTGCTGCAGATGCTTGTGAAACCTGAGCAGCGCCTGCCCTCAGCAGGCTTTGTCCCACCCTGCGGGCATGGGCTGGCTCTGCCCCATCCAGGGGGGCTACAGGACTTCCCCACTGCACTAGGGACACTTTATATGTCCCTGGCCACTTGCTCAGCCCAGCCCCCTGGGCCGTGCCCAATTCCATCTGAGCAAAGCTCCGCACGATGTGTGGGGTCCCTGTCCCTGGCAGAGTGCCTGGTGCTGGCTGTATCCTGACCACATCCTGCTGGCTCAAACGGGGCTGAGATGTCCCAGCGGTGTCCCTATGGTGTCCCAGTGGTGCTGCAGAGCTGGATGGGTACACAATCCCCTCTGTGTCCTGGGCAGCCGCAAATGTACCCAGATGGACAGGTCCAGGGCACTCCATGTCCTGCGGTGTTTGGGACTAGCTTCTGGCCGGGATCAATGTCAACCTCGGTGACAGGAAAGGCATCCTGGTGACAGCATGGACTTGAGATCCTTTGCAGCCCTTGTAACCCACTTCCCTACTGCCCGGGATGCCTTTGGTCCCGGGGGAACCTCGGGATGCATCTCTGGCTGAGCCATCAGGGCAGCGTGGGGGAGGAGACAGAACCGAGGGAAGGCTCTCACTTCCCCCACCGTGCTTCCTGCGCACGGCTTTCGATCTCTGGGGCCATCCCCGCCTAAAGCCGAGCCCAGCTCCTGGGAAGCTGCGGGATCCAGCTGTGGTTGTCCCCGTGGCCTCTCAGCCATCCCCGCGCCGGTGGCGCGGAGCAGCGTTCCCCCCGCGGGGTGTCTCGTCCCCGGGCTGCGCTAAGAGCCCCGCTAAGAGCCGTGAAATGGGTTCCCCTGCAGCCGGGAGCGCGGGCTGAATAACAAATGGCAGCAGCAGGAGCCGCGCTGCAGCTCTCCCGAGCTCGGAAAACAGGCAGGGAAAATGGTTGTGTGGTCAGCGTGGGGAGCTCCGAGAGACAGCTGCTGCCTTGTCCTGGCTGAAGAGCGTGGGGTGGGATTGGGGTGGGATAGGGCTCCTCGCTGCCGGCTGCCACAGGCTCAGAGATGGTCCCCAAGCTCGGGATGTTTTGTCCCCAGGCTAGCAAGGGCGTTGGGGTTAGTCACTGATTGCAGAGTGCTAATTAGGCAAACATTAGACAAAGTGAGCTAAAAGCCCTCCTCCTCCCTGCTGCTGCAGGGCACAGAGCCTGGCAGAGCTTGTTAGCAGCCAAAGCCAGGGACTGTGCCGGGCTGCACTCACCCCTCGGGGCTGATTATTCCTCCCTTCCACGAGGTTTCTCCCATAATTGGATAATTGTCTGGGGATCATTCCCGAAGGCACAGGCATTTCCCCCTCTTCTGTCTCCTAAAGGGGTAGGAAAAAGTGGGATCAGTCTGGGTACCCCAGGCCAAGCCTGCCGCACCAAACTCGGCCATGACAGGACCCTCAGGCATGGCCACCCCAAGGCTGCTCCCAGGGTGGAGCAGTGACATCCACATCTGCCCCGGGGTGCTGTGCCTGGGGCTGTCTGGGGCTGGTGCTGCCCCTTGCCAGCTCCAGTCCCCAGCACGGTGGGGGTGAGGGATGTGATGTGGCACAGCCAGCCCCTGGGAGAGGCTCTGCAGCTCCAGCAGCTCCACTGATGGTCGTGGCCTTAATAGGAAAGCCTGGAGCCCGGCACCTTGGCACAGGCAGCAGCTTACATTTCACAGCTGCTTTCTTTGGCTGTTGGGCCTCAGCACCAGCTTGGAAATAGGTCCAGGGCAGCTGCACGGATCAGCCGGCGCTCATGGGAGGCTGTGTGGATGTGCTTGAGGGTCTTCCCCCAGCTCCCTTCCCCAGATAACTGGCTCTTCTCCGGGCACCTGCATTGTTCCCGTGCTTCTGGTCTCTCTTGCTGCTCTGTCTGCCTTCCCCACCTCCCAGCTGTCCTCACTAGCCTGGACATTGTCCCACGTGTCCCCTTGTGACCTTGACAGCAGAGTCAGCATCGTGCTGCTGAGGGACCACGACATGTCCCTTGCTTGGGGAAAAGGCGATGGGGAATGTCATCATCTGCTGCTCCCACACTGCAATGTCCTGAGAGCTGTCCCTTGGCCTGGGGGTTGGATTCCCCACTCCTTTCAGTCCTGACAGGGACTGTGACTCAGCCTCTCCACTCTCCATGGCTCATTTCCTGCTCACTCCAGCTTTTTCACTGCTCGTTTGCCTGCAGGGGGAATTTCTGGCTAAACCTCATGATGCGATGCTTGCCGGTCCAGCTCCCTCAAAGCAAAGGGTCTGCCTCAGCCCACCGAGGCTCGGGTTTTTCCTGGGGTCCACAAGCATGTGGGAACATCAGCGCTGATGTCCATGCACACTGCATCTGTCTGTCTGTCTGTCTGTCACTGCTGGGGTGCAGTGCCCTCGCTGTGGGTCATAACTCTCTCTTTTTCCTGCAGAATTCCCTGAAGAAGCGGGGGTCTCGCTCCATGGGCAAGACTGAGAAGAAGCCATCAGTGCAGGTATCAGCACCTGAGCACCCAGGGCACGCCACAGTGACCCACCAACACCCCGGGTCATGGTGCCAGCTGGACACTACACCCAGACCAGGAGTAAATCCGGGCATGGCAGCGCCATCCCCTCCTTACAGGGCTTTGCAGAGCTTTCCTGCTTCTCAGAGCCCCTGCATAAGGGAGAGATTGATGTGCTGGGCCATCCTCTTTGTCCTCAGCCGCTCCCTTGTCTCATTTATCAATGGAGCAGCAGTGGCCGGGTGGTGGCTTTAACCCTTTCCCTGTGTAAGGAGCTGAAGGAGTTTGGCTTTTACACTGCAAAGCTGCCTCTGCCCTCGTGGCTCTGGCAGCCCGTGTCCCTCCTGCCAGTGCCAGCAGCTGTGCTTCAGGGTGGCCTGGGAGCTTCACGGGGTCTGGGGGAGCGGAGGGTCCCTGTGGGGATGGCTGGAGGCCACGCCACTCCTGCCCCTCACAGGTTGCCAGGGCAGCACAGGGAACGGGGGATTTGCTGGTGGCAGCAGGATTTCAGCTGTCACTTGCTGTTGAGCTGAGCTGCTGTGACCGCTAATGCTGTTACCAGGGCTCGGAGAGGCAGAGCTGCTCTTGCGGGGATAGAAAGGCAAAAGGAAAAATCCTCTTTCAAAGGCAAAAGACCTGAAGGGTTTCTTTTGGGGAACAGATCTGCTCCCCCAAAGCTGGGACGTGGAGGCAGACCCTGTAAAGCCATTCCTGACATACTGCTGTCTCATGGCAGGAACCCTGAGCAGCCCAAGAGTTCTGGGTCATCTGTATCCTTGCTGGCACAGCCCACTCCATGCAGCCACAGCACAGGGACCCCCAGACCTTCAAAGGCTTTCCCCCTCAGTCTTTATCATCTCCCTTTAACTCCATTCTTGAGAGCTCTTTCTGGCCAGCTGATGGTCCCGGCATCCTTCCCCTCATTTCCCCAGGGAGCACTTACAGCCAGCTCTGCCCTGAGTTGAGGGGGCCCCTCCATCACCCCCTTCCCTCATCTGCCTCCTCCTGGGGCAGGAAACAACACCAGCCCCCTCTGCTTCCCACACCCCCATGGAGCCAAGACCCTTCAGCTTGGGTTTGCAGGGTAGCCCCAGTTCTGCAGTGGGATCAATGCTCCAGGAACTCTGGGCTTCCTGGGGTGCAGATGCCCCTGGATGTGGCCCCCATCCGCTCCCTGTCCCCACGCAGCCGTGGCTGGTGGCCCTGCGGGCACAGAGGCTGTGACTCATCTGTGGCTTCCTGGGCCCCTTTCCTGCCCGGCCGTGCTGGCTGAGCATCATGACTCCCCAAAAACAGAGCTGGGGGGGTGATGGAGTCAACACTGAAGTCTGCCCCGCTCCTAGAAGCACTCAGGGACATGTGTGTCCCTCCTGTGATGCCAAGGTGTAGAGGGACACACTGGGTTGCTGCTTTTTATTTTTTTTCCCTGGAAAAACAAGAACTGAGGTCATGTCTGCCTTGCCTGAGCCAGCCCTCCCCTAATCTCCTCACCTAATTAGGGGGGCACAGCTTTAATGCGCCTTAGTGAGGTCGTGTTCTGGTGCATGAGCATGGACGAGCAGCAGGGTGGTTCCTGTGGTCACGGCAGGATATTTAGGGAATAAAATGGCACCTCAAACTCATGGGAATCCTCTTTCCATCACCCCTGGCCTTGTTATGAGCAGTCCAGGAAGTCTGCAGAGTAAATACTGCTGAAGGGTTTGGGGTGAGCGTGGGTGTGGCTGGGGGGAGCTGCGGGTCCGGAGCACCCAGAGAAGGGGACAGCTTGCTTTTTCCAGCCAAGGAGAGGGGAACAGGAATGAGTTCAGCCAGGCAGAGGGCTGCCAGGGCCAGCAGCCACCCAGCCAAAGGGCTTGGCCACCTCCAGCACTGTCCAGCTCCGGCGGGTGCAGTGGGGTGAGAGTCACAGCCCAGCAGGTCCCCTCCTGGCAGTCACCACGCCGGAGCTCGGAGCACTCGAGTGACCCCAGGGCACAGGAAGCTGCGAGCTGGACGTCAGGAAATCCTGGTCCTCCATCCAAAAAGCTTCCCAGAGCAGAGAAACGGTCTGTCTGGGCAAACAGCCAAGATCCTAACTGCTAAATAAAAACGGAACACATGGAGAAACGGTCCTGAGAAGCAGAGGCGCTTGGGAAGGGACTAGTGAGCTGATGCTGAGGCTTTGCCTGGGTTTTCAGTGCCCTGGCAAGGTGATGGCAGCAAGGCTGAGGGTTGGGACTTCGAGAGTTTTTCAGCTGCTTCTCAGCCCTGTGATGGAGCGTGGGGAGCTGAGTGAGAGGAGCAGAGAGAGCCCTGACGAGGGTGTTGCAGTGACAAAGTGCCAGTTTTTGGGAGGAAACCTTGGTGACCCTATGGAGTCTTGAGAGCTTTCCCTTCCCCTCTGCCATGTGGTGGATCAGGCTGGACTTGGTCCACACATCCTTGGTGGTGGCTCAATGTCCTTCTTGGGGCAAGACCCACGGGTCTCCTCATCCAGGGCACCCCGTCCCATCTCCAGGCTCACTCTGAAAGCCTCCAGGATGGATCTCAAAGCTTTCCCCCCTCCAGGAGCAGAGCCAGCAGCTTCCCTAGGATGACTGGGGTGGGAGGGTGGCATGTCCCCAGGGCTCTCTGGGAATCACTGTGGCCCCTGGGAGCATCTTTCTAATGCCCACCCCCTGTCTGTCCCAGGAGGACAGCGCAGACCTGAAGTGCCAGCTGCACTTTGCAAAGGAGGAGTCGGCCCTGATGTGCAAGAAGCTGACCAAGCTGGCCAAGGAGAACGACGGCATGAAGGAGGAGCTGCTGAAGTACAGGTCCCTCTACGGGGACCTCGACAGCTCCCTCTCCGTGGAGGAGCTGGCTGACTCTCCCCATTCCCGGGAGGCCGAGCTGAAGGTCCACCTCAAGCTGGTGGAGGAGGAAGCCAACATCCTCAGCCGGAGGATAGTGGAGCTGGAGGTGGAAAACCGCGGGCTGCGGGCGGAGATGGACGACATGAAGGGCCAGGGGGACAGGGAGCTGCCAGGGCAGGACACGCGGTTCCTGGTGGGCGTCTCGAGCTGCGGAGACGCGGGGGACACGGTGGCGGAGCTGCGCCGGCACCTGCAGTTCGTGGAGGAGGAGGCTGAGCTGCTGAGGCGCTCGCTGCTGGAGCTGGAGGACCAGAACAAGCTCCTCCTGAACGAGCTGACCAAGTACAAGTCGGACCACGAGCTGGACGTGACGCTGTCGGAGGACAGCTGCTCGGTGGTCAGCGAGCCCTCGCAGGAGGAGCTGGCCACGGCCAAGGTGCAGATCAGCGAGCTCAGTGGCAAGGTGAAGAAGCTGCAGTACGAGAACAGGGTGCTGCTCTCCAACCTCCAGCGCTGCGACCTGGCCTCCTGCCAGACCACCCGGCCCATGCTGGAGACCGACGCCGAGGCTGGCGACTCGGCACAGTGCGTCCCCACCGCCGGCTGGAGGGACGGCGTGGGCAGCAGCGAGGCCGACGGGCAGGACAGGGGGCTGGGCAGTGGGAAGGTGCCCGATGGCCCCGCCAAGCTGCTCAAGCCCAAGGACCTGGAGACCTTGCTGGGCATCCGGGACCAGGCAACACTGGTCAGCAAAGCGATCGACGTGCTGATTTCGGATGCCAACGGCTTCACCTCGGGGCTGAAGGCTTGCTTGGACAACGAGTGCGCAGGGGTGCTGCTGGGCGAGGCGGTGGGCAGCGGTGGTGACAGCCCCAGCGATGCCAAGCTGATGAACGTGCTCCTGATGCGGCTGGGTGTGCTCCAGCAGGACCTGGGCTGCTTCGTGAGGAAGGTGGACCACCTCACCAGCGGCTTCAAGGAGCACACGGACTCATTCCCCTTCTCCAGCCCCAGCAGCCACGACATCACCAAAGAGGGGCTGCAGAAGGAGCACGCCTCCGACTTCCAGGTACGGCTTCTTCCCACATCCCTCACAGCAGCTGCTGCTTTATTTGCCACCACGTTTCCTCCTGCTTTAACGGAGCAAACCCTGATCCCCAGTGTAACCTCCCTCCTGCCTCTCCAGAGCAAAATCCAAACTAACACCTCACTGCATGCCAGTGGCACCGGGGACAAGGTAGGACTCTGCTCCAACAGAGTGTGCCCAGGGCAGGAGGCAGTGGACATCCTGGCACAGGCTGGTTGTGCCAAGGCTGCCCTGCCCATGGCCAGGGGCTCTCAGGTGCAATCCCGCCTTAGCAGGGGCTGATGTTTTGGCTGCTCTCTCTGGCTTAGCCCAAAATTTTGTGTCAGAGGCTCTTTGCTTGTTGGGGATGAGCTGGGTGGGAGGAGAGCAGCCTGCAGCCCCTGAAAGCAGCCCAAATTGTAGGGACCCCGCTTGCAGGAATCCTCAGCCCCCAGAGGTACCCAGGCAGGGTAATTTGGAGAGAAAGGCTTCAGGGCAAATCTGCATCCAAGGGAGAACACCTTTGGAGCAGTGGAGAGCAGCTCATGCCCTGCTGTCCCGCTGTTCTCAGGGGTCCCAGCTCATGCCAGGGGCCAGGGATGTTGGTGGTGGTTGGGGCTGCAGGCACAAGCCCCTTTCTGGAGCACACTCACTTGTTCAGAGTCCTATTGTTCTGCATGTGGTCCCCCCAGCCCGAGGTCCCAGTCTCCCCCAGTCACTGCATGGCACCGTAACTGGTGTTTGCACATTTTTTCCCTCTTTCTCTCTTTTTTCCCCTTTCCCCAAACAATCCAGGCCACGTGTCTCCTCATCCTGTGTTTCCTTTTGGTTTCTGCATTGTCTCCCGCCATGGTGATGAAGCTCCTTCTCCTCCTCATCCTTTTTGTTGTCTTGTAGTTCTTTACTGTTTCGGAGACCCATTGTTTTGTTTTCTGGCTTTTTTTTCTTCCCGCTCTTTTGGTTTGTTCTCATTAACTTGCCCACGCATGCAGCAGCCTGATTTTAGGGACGCCGACCCTTTCCGCATCCCCCACACCAAGGACACGGACCCCGCACATCCCCAGAGCTACAAACCCTGCCGGGCTGAGGAGAACGACTCCTATGCCACCGAGGTATGACACGGGCAGGGAGCCACATCCCTTCAGCCAGCGGGGTTGGGGACAGGGCTGTGGGATGGGGTTGAACCTTTTGAGAGCTGAGGACGAGAGAAGCTGCAGAGCCCCATCTGGGAGGGACACAGGGAAGTGCAGCCCACCTTCCCCATCCTCTCCCCGGGCTGTTACAGATGAAGGAGCTGCAGCTGGTGCTGTCAGAGGCCAACGAGAGCCTGCGGGGGCTGCAGGAGCAGCTCTCACAGGAGAGGCAGCTGAGGAAGGACGAGGTGGACAACTTCTCACAGAAGATCTGCCAGGTGAGTAGGTAACAGCCTCTGCCCCTGGGAGACAAGTGTCCTCACACCCATGGCAGTGCCACCTCCAGCCCCAGCCCTATGACCCACGTGGGAACCTGGGTGTCACCTGGGAGCACACACAGCATGTCCCGTTTTCAAGGCTGAGCACGCTCCTCCGTGCAGGGCTTCCCCCATGGGACTGCCTCAATGGCCCTGCTGTCCCCAGCATGCTTCCAGGGTGGCACAGCTCCCCCAGATGGGGATGTGGGGCTGGCACCGGGCTTAGCTCAGACCCTGGTGGGGAGGCATCACATCACTGCCACCAGCACCTGTCCTGGAGCCACTTGTCTCTCCACAGCTGAAGGAGGACCACCAGAAAGCTCTGCTGCGGCGGGAGTTTGAGCTGCAGAGCCTGAACCTGCAGAGGCGGCTGGAGCAGAAGTTCTGGAGCCAGGAGAAGAACCTGCTGGTGCAGGAGTCACAGCAGTTCAGGCAGAGCTTCCTCCTGCTCTTCATGAAGCTCAAGTGGTTCCTCAAGCGCTGGCGCCAGGGCAAGGTGGTGCACAGTGAGGGCGAGGACTTTTTGGAGGTACAGTGGGCTGCCTTGGAGGGGGGAACACACTGTTGGGCGCATCCCTCATGCTTCATGTCCCACCCAGGGCTGTTTGGGAGTCCCCCATCCCTGGCCACAGGCTGTGGGTCCCCATATCACCCCAGCCATGGTGTCACCCACAGGTGAACAGCATGAAGGAGCTGTACCTGCTGCTGGAAGAAGAGGAGCTCGCCCCGCAGCAACAGGCAGACAACAAGATGTGTGCTGGGGACACCTGGACCCCCAACACGGTGAGCAGGGTCCCCCATGAGCCCAAGGGGTGGATCAGAGCAGGATCAGCCCCTGCTGTGGCTGTGTGGCATGGGGTTGTGGCTCCTCTCAGGGTGCATGGATGGGTGGGGATGCTGCAGCTGTGGATGGTCCCCTGCCCTGGCGGCTTCCCATGTCCCTCACCTTGGGAGCAGCCTGCAGGGCTGGGATGTAGAGAGGGCAGCTCCCACAGAGTCCCACCCTGTTGGGTCCCCTCCTGCTGCCTGTGCTCACACCTGTTTTCCTGCAGCCCAACGAGTGCATCAAGACTCTGGCGGACATGAAGGTGACCCTGAAGGAGCTGTGCACGGAGCTGCGGGAGGAGCGGCGTGGTGCCAGCGAGCTGCAGCAGCAGTTCACCAAGGCCAAGGCTGCCTGGGAGATGGAGCGCGCCGAGCTCAAGTGCCACATCACCCAGGTGGGAGCCCTGGCTACCCCGTGGGCTGGTAGAGCTTCCCCATGCCTACTGGGGGGCTGGGGGGCTGCCTGTGCCCTGTGCCAAGTGCTGGGCTGGGAGCAGGGTGGCACTGTGGGAATCTTAATTAGCAGCCACTCATGCTGGAGAGTTTCCATGGCAACAGGGCTGGCATGGAAATCTGACTGGAGCAGCAGAGGATGCTCTTTATTCCTCTGCTGGGTTTGTCTGGGGAGGGTGGGATGGGACAGGGCTCAGCATCCCTCCTGAGGACAGGCAGCTGAGAGCAGCATCAGAGCCCACCTCTCCCCCACCCCGAGTCACAGCGCAGCATCCCTGCAGATGCTGCAAAAGGGATGCAAAGGGATGCAGGGAAGGCAGGAGGTGTAGGGAGGGCAGCCTGGGCACTGGGGGAAGCTCCTGCCTGTAGGATGAGTCCCATTGATCCCTCAGCCCTGCCCTCCCAGCACTGAGAGGTTTCCACTCACACTGTGCTGGCAGCAGCCCATAGCTGTACATCAGCTCCGCTCCCCAGCACAGGTGCCAGCACTTTCCAGGCAGGATTTCTCCAGGCAGAGCATGGGTCCCCAGTTCCCATATCTCCTCCTCAAAAGCAAGCAGAGCTGCCGTGGTGGCAGCACCCCAGTGGTGCTGCATCCTCAGGGGCCGCTCTGCCAGCACTGCAGGTGAGGCTGGTCCTCTCCAGGAGCCATGTCCTGCAGGCAGGAGCACAGCCGGGCAGGCAGGACATTCAGCCCGTGTCCTGCTGGGTGACCATCTGCTGGGCCAGCTGGCATGGCGTGGCTGCAAGCCAGGGCTGACCATGGCTTGGCTGTGCCATGGGCATACCATGTTGCGTGTGTTGTGTCCCTGGGGACACGCTGATTGCCCAGCCTGGCAGCACAGAACCGGCACTGGCAAGCGGGATGCCTGCAGCCCTGTCCCTTTGCTGGAGATGTCCAGCACCACGCTGGAGCCATGGGTCCCCCACAGCCACCACTCTGTCCCCACAGCTGGAGTCAAAGGCAGGCAAAGGGATCGCCGAGCGTGCGCTGCCGGACTGGAAGGTGGCATTGAAGAGGGAGCGTGAGGAGCACCAGCATCTCCTGGCCGAGTCCTACAGCGCTGTCATGGACCTCACCAAGCAGCTGCAGATCAGCGAGAAGAACTGGAACCAGGAGAAGGTGGAGCTGCTGGCTCGCTTCAAGGAGGAGCAGCAGCAGGCAGAGCAGCAAGCGAAGGACCTGCAGAACAAACTCAACCAGGTATGGTGTCCCCCATCCTGCACATGTCCTGCAGCCTCTGCTGCTTGCCCCAAGAATGTTTCATGCTTTTGCTTGCCCAGAGAGGCATGTGTGGCACCTGTTGAGTGACCAACACATTCTCCAGTTGCAGAAAGGATCCAATCCATGGGCATTGAAGCACTCTGAAAAGGAGAAGCACGGCAGCAACTGGAAAGAGGTGGGTAAGAGAGGGTGGAGTGCTCTCAGGATGCTCTTAGTGCTCAGGTCTATGCTAAGGGTTAGATGGGAGGATGTGTGCACCCCAATTAACACCCCCTTAAACAGCAAATGAGACTGCAAGGGGGAGCGCCAGGAGAATGAGAGGATGAAGGGCATGGCTGAACCCCAAGAGCTTCTGTGGGGTTATAAAAACCCGATTTAAAATAGATGTGGTTCCAGCAGGCCCCACGTAGTCCTGGGAATGCTGGGCCTCAGTGTGTGGGGAAGCTGGTGGTGCCAGAGGGGAGCAGGACACAGCGCCTGAGCCCTGGCCCATCTCTGTGCTCTGGTCCTGTGCTTGCTGACCCCGGAGCTTTCTCCTGTGCCCTCCTAGGCTCTCAGTGAGAAAATCACAGACAAGGAGACAATCTCTGAAGCAGAAGCCAAGGGAACCAACCTCAAAAGGTGAGTGTGCTGGTGTCTCCATGGTCCCTGCAACAGAGAGGGGGCCCCTGGGCTTGACATGCCTGAGAGTCATGGAGAGATGCAACCATGTTCCAGGGTAGTCCTGGAAGCAAAGGGCTCCCTGTGAGGAGCAGGACTAGGTGCCCAGGAAGGTCTCATTGGGGTGGGAGCAGGGTGCTTCAGCTGTCCCCCAACCCCCTGCCCTACCCCCTTTTGATCCCCATCCTCTCTCCTCCCACAGGACCAAGTCTGTTTCCTCCATGTCAGAGTTTGAAAGTTTGCTTGACTGTTCTCCCTACCTCCCTGGAAAGACCATGCCAGGGCTGGGTGACCATGCCCGGGGCAAAAAGGCATCCTCGACCACCCAACTGCTGCCCAACGGGATCCGGGACAGCACCAGCCTTCCTCCCTCAAACTGTACATATGTGAATATCGAGCAACCTGCCCCTGACAGCCTGGCCAAGGAGAAGCTGGGCATCTCCTCCTGGGACTACTCGCGGGCAAGCAGCCTCTCCGGGCACGACCCAGCTCAGAAACAAATCCAGAGGAGCTACACGGCACCCGACAAGACGGGGATCCGCATCTACTACAGCCCGCCAGTGGTGCGGCGGCTGGAGGCGCCTCTGGTGCACAACAAGGAGGGCAAGATCATGATCGAGCCCGGATTTTTGTTCACCATGGCCAAGCCGAAGGAGCCGGAGGAGTCGGCCAGCGCCGAGGGCACCTACAGCCAGTGGCTGTGCAACTTCTCCAAGCAGCAGCGGGAGCTGCTGGACGGCGGCGCGGGGGAGAGCGCGGTGCCGCCGGTGCCGCACTTCCCCCCGTCGCTGCACGAGCTGGAGATCTCCGGCAACATGAGCGACGACATGAAGGAGATCACCAACTGCGTGCGCCAGGCCATCCGCTCCAGCTCACTGGAGAGGAAGGTGAAAAGCACCTCCAGCCAGACGGTGGGGCTGGCCCATGTGGGCACACAGACCATCCAGACAGTGAGCGTGGGCCTCCAGACTGACCTGCCCCGCGGTGCCGGTGTGCATGGCAAGAGCTGGTCGCCACGCAGCTCCTCCCTCGTGTCCGTGCGCAGCAAGCAGATCTCCTCCTCCCTGGATAAGGTCCACTCCAGGATCGAGCGGCCGTGCTGCTCCCCAAAATATGGCTCTCCAAAGCTCCAGAGGAGGTCTTCCTCCAAGCTGGACACCTCCAAGGACAGGAGCCTGTGGAACTTGCACCAGAGCAAGCAGAACGGCTCTGCCTGGGCCCGCTCCACCACCACCCGCGACAGCCCCGTCCTCAGCAACATCAACGATGGCCTGTCCAGCCTGTTCAGCGTGGTGGAGCACGCGGGCAGCACTGAGTCCATCTGGAAGCCGGGCTGCCCTGAGAGCAGCCGGGCCAAGCCCGAAGCACCCAAGTACGGCCTCGTGCAGGAGTTCTTCAGGAACGTCTGTGGGCGGGCGCAGAGCCCCACTGCCCCCCAGGAGAAGAAGGAGGCCACTGGGGAGGAGAGCAAGAGAGCCGAGCACCCCAGCCCCACCACCCACCACCCAGCTGAAAACATCTCTCGCATCTTGAACAAGAAGGTCCTCAAGCAGGGCACCTGCGAGGACCCCAAGCCCTTGTCCCCCAGCCAGGGCAGTAAGGACGCAGCCCTGCGGGACCCCGACCTCATCTCGGCCATAGCCAGCGAGGTAACGAGGCACGGAGCCCCCCGGGGTGTCCCGCCGTGGCGGGGGACAGGATGCCTGACCCCTCTAACCCCGCTGTGCCCTGTCTATCTTTGCAGGACACGGCGTGTGACTGCAGCTCCCAGTCCCTCACCTCCTGCTTTGCCCGGCCATCCCGCTCCGCGGTCCGCCACTCCCCCTCCAAGTGCAAACTGCACCCCGCGGACCCCCCCAGGGCGGAGGAGAAGCCGGGGGCCTCGAGTGAGTGAGGACGGGGGGCCGGGGGACGCAGCGTGCCTGCCATCCACTGTCCTGCCGGAAGAGCACCCGCGCTGAGCCCGCGGGGGCCCCTCTCGGAGGCGGCGCGGGCGCATCTGTCTCCTAAACGTCCCCTCGGCCCCGGGGACGCTTACGAAGCAGATGTGGAGCCGGAGGCTGCCGGTAGCCCCGGGGTGCGCGGGGACACCCTGCCAGGGTGGCTGCATCACCTCCCGCCTGCGCGGAGACCCGCTGCCGGCACTGGGGGGGACCTGGCCGGTGCCACCGCGCCGGGAATGTCAGCTGAGACCCCGCTATGCCGAGGGCTCGAGGGCGCTGAGAGAGGGAGAGCAGCCGAGGGAGGCTGCTCGTGTCGACAGGGAGGGCTGGGGCGAGGCACAGCAGGGCCGCTGTAGGGAAGCACTGGATGAGGGATGATGCCGCGCCGGCCCCGCGGATGGAGGGTGCTGGCTCCAGCGGGATGGAGGGTGCTGGCTCCAGCGCTGCCCGCCCTGCCCGGGCTCCGGCGCATCCTGCCAGCATCCCGCCGGCCCCGATTGCGGTGCGGTTGCATCAGCCGCGGGGCCGCGTGTGCCTCCCCGGCAGGAAGGAGGAGGGAGGCTCCCTGTGGTCACCCACGCTGGGCTGGCTGCGGGCCCTCCCTGGCCACCCTTCTGCGCTGGGGATGCTGCTGAGGCCCTTTGTTGCTGGGAAGGGTCCGGGTGGTCCCTGGGCTCCTCCAGCTGCAGAGCTGGGATTGCTGGGTGCACAGCATGGGGAGAGGTGGCCTGTGCCTCTGTGTGTGTGTGCACATCCCCTGCTCCCAAGGGGCCATGGTGCCCCTTCCTTGCACCCACCTCCCTGCTTGGGGCCACTTGTAGTTATTTCTCCTCCAAGTGCTGAATATACGTATTTCTCTTTTTTTTTTTTTTTCCTTTCTTTTCTCTTTTCTTTTTTTTTTTTTTTTTCCCTCCACTTCTGGCTCTGCCCAACTCCGGACAGCCTGCAATGTAAAACCAAGTGCATTTTAAAAATACCGAAATGAGCTACATTGGAGAGGCACCAATTGGATTAAGAGATTGTGGGTTGGGAGGCTGCAGCATGGCCCTCGGTCTGTGTTGCGCATTCCCTCCATCACCACCAGAAAAAGCCTTACCCAGGGAGGGAGGGGGCAGCAGCCAACAGCCCCCATGGCACTGCAGAGCTCCTGGGGCTGGGGGACTGTGACCCAGCCCCACACAGAGCAGCTTTGGTGCCTCTGTGCAGCTCCAGGAGAGAACAGAGATTTCTGAGGCAGCTGCCTGACCTATTTTCGAGCTGCCTGCCAGGGGCCAGGCAGGGATTCACCCAGATGGAGCTGCTTGCAGGTGCCTGGGGCTCCACACATTGCTTTGGGGCTGTGTGCCTTGTTCTGGGGGCTCTACACATTGTTCCAAGGGCTCTGCATTGCTCCAGGGGCTCCATAAACTGCTCCAAGGGCTCTGCATTGCTCTGGGGCTCTGTACAGTGCACCAGGGACTCCATACACTGTTCCAAGGGCTCTGTGCATTGCTCCAGGAGCTCTGTACACCACTCCAAGGGCTCTGTGCATTGCTCTGGAGCTCTGTACACTGCTTCCAGGGCCTCTGCACATTGTCATCTTGCAGTTTCTCTTAAGAACTGCTGGTGCTGCTGAGGCTGCTGCCCTCTCCCGTCCAGCCGTTTGCTGCCCACAGCAGCTGCTGCATCTCTGCCACGTCGCAGCCTCCGTCAGCATCTCCGCGACGGCCACTCACTGCCTGTGTCTCCGGACACACCAGCATCAGCCAGGGCCCAGCAGGCCCAGCACCGATGGCCTTTTGCTCCTGCGGCGCCTGGCCGGCCCCTGGGGGACCCTTGTCACCCAGGTGGGGGACACTCAGGGCAGGTGCTGCCCACCCTCACCAGCAGCCGAGGCCGGGCTGTGTCTCTGCCTGCCACAGAGGAGTCAGGTCCAGCACTGCCACGGGCAATCTCCTGCTGTACATAGATCCTTTCGGGGTGGTTTTTAGCATTTTCATGGATAATCGGGGTTTTGGTTTGGTTTGGTTTTTTTAAAAGACTTTCTAGTTTTTGGAATGTGGTTTCTCATTTTTACAACTGCCTTTTAATTCTTTGTAATATTGGTCAGTTCTGTCTTACTCTGTAAATAGCGGTGCTGGGCGTTTCCCAGGGGGGCTGAGCTGAGGCCGGCAAGGAATTTGTGGGGAAAATTTGCTTATGGTGTGGAGATGGCTGATTCTACTCCAGCCCCTCCGTGGATTCTGCCCCTGTCCTTCCCACCACCAGTGCCCAGCCTGGGGTGAAACCCGAGGTGTTTTGGGCAAAGCCACGCTTGTCCCTGCCCTGTCCTCCTGCTTCCTCTCACCAGCCCATGCCAAGGTCGCATGAAGGGCACCTTCTGCCCTGATGACAGGCTCTCTGCCCACCCCATCCTGCACCCCTGTGTCATGCCTGCTTGTTGTGTGATGAATAAAGGCCCTGCAACCCCTCACCCCCACCCTTGGTGCTGCCTTCCCATGCTGTGGTGGGGAGACCGTGCTGTCTGTCCTGTCTGAGGCGGTGCTGCTGCGAAGGGAGGTGTGGGGCAATCCTGTCTCTCTGTCCCTGCCGTCCTGCCTGCTGCCCAGCCCACACATGGTGTCCCATCCTCTCCTCAGCCACCTGTCCCTGACACTGCCCCCATGTGCTGACCCCAACTGTGCCACACCACCAGGGCTTCTTGTCAGCTCCCGTGGGTCCTCACTGCCAGCACTGTCACCCCACACCAGGCTCCCCTCAGCTTTGCACTGTGCTTGTGATGCTGGTGTTTCTCATGGCTCCCCTGTCCCATCCCAGCCTGCCCAGCAGCTCACCCCAGCCTGCACACACACCCACATACATACCCCTTCCTCTGCTGCCCATGGCTTCCTGCCCTTGTGCCCCTTGGTTGGACTTGATGATCTCAAAGATCTTTTCCAACCTTAATGATTCTGTGATTCTCTGATCACCTGCTGGTCCCAGCCTCTCCTCACTCCATTAAACTCTCCCACACTGAGGTCCTCCATCACCCACCAAAACCCACCCCTCCTTCTTTTGCTCCTCCATCATCCTTCATGTCCCATCCCTTTCATCTCTGCTCTTTGATCCCTCATGTTCCATCCCTCTTTATTGTGCTCTTTCATCACCCACCTAACCCAACCCAGCCCTCTTTCCTCCTTCCGGTGCTACTCCATCCCATTCCTCTTTCCCATGTTCCATCACCCACCACATCCCATCCCTCCTGTGCATCTTTTATGTCCCAACCCTTCTTCCACTGCCCCCCCATTGTCCACCCATCCCTCCTTCCTTGCTGTCATCCACTGTGTTCCATCCCTCCCTGCCACCCTCCTCCATCACCCACCAGGTCCCATCCTTCATTTCTATGCTCTTCCATCAGCCACCATGTCCTGTCCCTCCTTCCTGTCCTGTATCCTCCATCGTGTTCTATCCTTTCTTGTGCTCTGCTGTCACTCACCACCTTCAATCCCTCCCTGTTCTCCCCCACTCCCTTCAGATCCCATCCCTCCTTCCAGAGTGTGCTGTCCTCAACTGTGTCCCATCCCTCCCTGCCATGCTGTTCTCCTCCATTACCCACCATGTTCCCTCCCACCCTCTTGTGCTCCTGCATCCTGTGCTGCATCCTATTCCTCCTCGTTCTGCTCCATCACCCACCACCTCCCATCCCTTCTTCCTGTGCTCCTCCACTGCCCTCCATATCCCACCCTCCAGTCTTCCTGCAACACTTTCATCCCATCCCTCTCACCTGCTCCTCCTTCATTCACCACATCTTGTTCTTTATCTTCATTCACCCCCCCTTCTTCTCACATCTTCTCTTCCTTCTTCACCTTCACCCTGTCCCATCCATCCATGACTTGCTTTGTCTCCAGCTTTTTCTTTCATGTTCATGTCAACATCTCACCATGTCTTCTTCAGCTCCCACCACCACTGTCCTCTACATCTTACATCAGCTTATCCCTGCTTATCCTCCATTAGCTCCCATCTTCACCCCAACATGTTTCAACCTCCTCCACTCCTCATCTTCTCCACATCTTTCTTCATCCTCTTCTCTCTTCCTATCTCCTCTCTCAACCTCCTTCACTTCCCCATCCCAAAATCCACCCTCACCTCCCACCAATTCACCATCCTTTCAACTGCCAATGTCACCCCAATTTACCTTCTCCACCTCCACATTTCCAATCCCCTTTGTCCATTTCCCATCTCCTCATCCATCCTCCTTCATTGCCCTCCAGTCTGTCTTCTACTATCCCCCTAAGTGTCTCTCTGTCCCTGCTGTCATCCTTGTCCATCTCCTGCTGTCTCCTCGTCCCTCTTCTCCATCTCCCCTCCATCCTTTTCCTCCACCACCTGCCATCTAACCTCTTCTTCTTTTCCTCTTCCGTTTTGTCCTCATCCTCCACTTCCCACTGTCCTCCATTTGTCCTCTTGCCCCACACCAAACACTATTTGCCTGTCCTTCCTCACCCTCCACTTTCTACCATCTGCCCAGTCTCCTCATCCTATGCAACCTCTCTTTTCATTGTCCTTTCCACCATCTTCCATCTCATACTTCTTCCTCCACCTCAATCCTTCCTGTGACCCTTCACTTCCCAGTGTTCCCCATACTTTTTCCTGTAGTTTCAGCTCTTGCCCTGCCCCTCTCACACTCAACCTCTGGCTATCTCACCATCCTCTGTCATTTGTTTCCCACAGTTTCCCTGTTTCTCCTCATGCTCCTCCACTTCTCTCCACCTTCATATCCCTCCTTGTCCTCTAATGTCCCACATACCTCACAGATTTCCCTCTCCAGCCATCCTTCCTTGCCTCACAGCTCCCTCTCTAACTGTCCTTACATTCTCCTTCATCTCCCACCTCTGTCCTGACTTCCAATCTTCTCCCAGCCTGACCTCTCCCCTTCATCCCCTCCTCCTTCCTCCCTGAACTCTTGTACTCCCAGCACATCTGACTCCAGTTGCAATTTTCTGCTTCTCTTCCTGCTTCTCCTGCCGTATATCCCATCCCTTACTGACCCAGAAAAGCCACTACCAGCCACCCCCAAAGCAAGCAGGAAGGGCCCTTTCTGACATCAGGAAACACTTCTCCTTAGGGCTGGTGCAGCTGGAACTGGTCATGGGGGAAAGGGGATGATCTCTGCCCTTGGAAGGTTTCAGTAACTCAGCCAGATAAAGTCACCAGTGTCCTGATCTAACATTAGCAATAACTAACATGGAACGTGGAGCTCAACTAGATTCTCCTGGGATCACTTCAAGCAGTGAAGGATTTCCAAGAGGGGTGAGAAAGGCCAGGAATGGCTTTGGATGCATTGCTTGGGACGCTGCAGGACGTGAACTATCCCTGCCACTTGCCACTGTTCCATGGTGCTCAAGCAGACCCACCACACACTGCTCCAGCAGGACCATGCCGTGCTCCACAAGGACCATCCCACCCTGCTCCAGCAGGACCACCCCAGCAGGACCATTCCATGCTGCTCCAGCAGGACCACCCTAATGCTGCTCCAGCAGGACCATCCCATGCTGATTGAGCAGGACCACCCTAATGCTGCTCCAGCAGGACCATCCCATGCTGATTGAGCAGGACCACCCTAATGCTGCTCCAGCAGGACCATCCCATGCTGATTGAGCAGGACCATCCCACCGTGCTTGATCAGCAGCACCCCAAATTGCTTGAGCGGGACCTCTCCAGGTTGCTTGAGCGCGATCATCCAATGTAGCTGGAGCAGAACCTTCCCATGTTGCCCAAGCAGGACCACCCCATGTCGCTCGAGCAGGACCACCCCAGGCTGTTCAAGCAGGACTATTCCCAGGCTGCTTGAGTACCATGGGCCAGGCCAAAGTGGCTTTCTGAAAAAGCTGCCAGCTCCTAGGCCAGTCAGTGATCCCTGAGATGTCACCTCAGACCCAAGAGCCAGGGACCCTTCATCACCTTTGTTTTCCTCCCCTCAGGCTGGGCCCTGCAGGGCCATGGCCATCCCCTTCCAACAGCCTCATGGCTGCATTAGGGCACAAGGCTGCTGGCACTGCTGCCCAGGGGAGGACAGGTCTCCTCTCCGTCCCAAGGGAGCTCCAGACCCTGAGGGACCTGCATGCAGGGCCTTTCCACAGCATCCCATATCACTCACGCACAAGGACCAGCCAGCCTCGCTTCACCACAGACTCTGCCTTGCCATGTTGGACACTCCCAGCCATCCCATGGAGGGGACAATGCCCTTTCCTAGGGGATGTGCCAGAGGGACTGTCCCACTGCAATGCAGGGACAGGGCACCCAGTGTCTTTATGGGGTGGGGGTGACATTTGTAAAGCATTCCTGCCCACATGCCTTCCTGGCTGGTAAATCTGGGGGAGGGTGGAGGGAATTTGCTACCTGTGTTAGGAACTAGCTGAACTTACGTGTCTCCCCAAGCTGGATTTCTTATTCCAAATGTTCAAACTGTTGTATATTGTACTGGGATTTTTACATTGAATTATTGTAGAAAGCAAAAATTTAAACCAAGTCTGTTAAAAAATAAACATTAAAAATCTCTATGAAAAAATAAATGCGAGCTTGTCTCCAAGTCCTCTCCTTACAGATGTGCCAGAGCAGGGATGTGGCTCCAGCGGTGGCTTTCCAGAGTGAAACCACACCACCCTCTGGTGTCAGCACCGACCTCAGCTCCGCGCTGGCCCTGCTCCAGCCGTGTCCCTTTGCTCCCAGCTCTGCCTGGCTGCCAGCGCATCCTTGCACCGCCCCAAATCCTGCTCAGTCAAAGCAGATTCCACCCTGCTCCCAGCACACGGACATCCCCGCACGGTGTGGGGCAGGACGTGGCCAAGCCAGAAGGAAGCAAAGCAGGAACGCAGCAGAGCTGCTTTGCTGGGTGCTGGCATCACCCTCACAGCCCCACCGGGCGCTGGTGCTACTTCCCAAGCTGCCGGAGTGTGGGATGTACTCCTGTGTCCACACAGCCTCGCCCTGGGCATGACCGAGCCTGACCCAGAGCTCCAGCTAGCCCTTCCTGCTCAATAAAACGGGGACAAAAGAAGGCAGCCACGTTTATGGGTGTGAAAGGACATGCTCTGAAGCCTGGGGACGGCTCACACAGGGAAGCTGTTTATTAAACCCCAATCTCCTCTCCGTGCTGCTGATGAAAGCACCGCCTCTCCTGAGCCCTGTTTCCCTTCCTCTGCAGCCCAGGCTTCCAACAAATCTCTTACCGACCTGGCCCCCTCTCCCAGAATGAAAATAGCACCAGCTGGCAGAGCCCAAGTAAACAAATGAGCCACTGTGAGAGGAGAGAGCATCTTTATAAGTTAATTGGCGCCATCTAAGAGTCAGACAGACATTTCCCGTGGATAGATCGCTGAAGAAGCTCAGGCAAACAGCACTAACATGTCTCCTGGGTTTGATTTATAAGCCTGATTGCATTACTAGCTCATCTCCATATAGAATGATTATGAATATATTGTCTGTACTCTGCAGAGGGCTATATTACCAGGCTCTGATATTCATCAGCTACTCCTTGAAGCTTAAACCCGCCTCAAATTCAGAGCTCTCTCTCCCAGTGACAGCAGCGGTAGAAAGGAAACAGCTCAAGCTTGATCCTTGTTTTCAGCACAACCTGGCCTGCTTTAACACCCCGATTAATTGGGCGGCTGGAGGGAGGGAGGGAGCACCTTGAGCCAAAGGGCTGTGGAGCAGGGAAGTGCCGGAACCCAGAGCCAAGTGTATTGGTATTGAGCAGTTACATTTACAAACAAAGGAGCTGATAACTCCCAGCAGGACTGAAGGGCTCTTATCACGGTGCTGATTAAAATTTCCTCTGCAGCCAGCGACGAGGGGGAGTGTCCTCAGTGGAGAGACAGTGCAAGCCGGTGTTTAACCCTGTTGCTGCTGAGTGCTGATTCATTCAGCACAAGTGAAGGGCTGCCCAGCCTGCCCATGTGCTGAAAATTAGCCCAGAAAGCCCCAGCAGGAAGATCAACAGCCTGGTCACATCCTCTCACTCCATCTCCTGCGCCTCCCACTCCATCTCACCCCTGCTTTGCAGGTCCCAGGAGGTTTTGCTGGTGTCACTTGTGATTCCTTCCAGATCCTTTGCTCTTTTGTTCTGCCCCTCAATTCTCTGTCCTTGCCTGTGGTTAAAGAAAACTTTCTCTTCCCGCTATGGGATATTCTGATAAAGGCTCTCACTGCCTCTGGCATGGCCTTGCAAGGCATAAACTTGTTTGTGCTGCGGTATGTTCACCAAGAGTAAGGTCCATGATAAGAAGATGCCTTCTCTGATTAGCATCACCGACAGCTGTATCACCAAGCTGCTGGATCTGCCTCACTGGGCCCTGGTCCAGGCTGCCCTGCCCAGGAGACACTCGAGGAGGAGTGGACAGGCAGTGGGAGAGGAGGTGGCTTGCTGTCCTCCTCCAGACAAGCCCATGAGCCTCAGCCATCACACTGGTGCCTCGGTGTGGCTCAGACACCTCTGTGCCTTCCTGAGTTCCTTCCCCCACTGCTGTGGGTTGCATCCTTCCTGCCTGATACTCTCAGTGATTTGCACCAACAGGGATGTGATTCCCACACATTTATTGGCAATAAGGCCAGTCAGAAAACAATGCCCTGTGACCCCACTTGGAGCCCCCAGGCAAGTCACCTGCTCACTGGAGCAGGGCTTTGCCCAAATTAGCACAAGTTTCCCATGTGAGGCTGCCTCCTGCTCACCCCACCAGGATCAGAAGGTCTGAGGTGTACAAACCAGTTCACACTTTCCAGTTTCTTTCCCCCACCCCCAGCATCTCCAGGACTGAGATCTTTCATGTCAGGGAAGATGCAGTGAAGGGTCCCACCACGGCTGCTGAGCTGCTGTGGGCGCTGCACTAGAGAGGCTGTTTCCAGAGTATCCCAAATTTCCAGAGTATCCCTGATGCCTTTTCCTGGTCTTAAAATCAAGAGTCATACATGGTTAGAAGGGGAAAAGGGATTTTACCTTGGTATTTGCTTTAAGGATCCTTAGGTGCACACGTCCAGGTCATATGCATTGAGATGCACCCTGCCCAATATGCCCCAAAAGATCTGGTATAACATTATAGGTGTTACTAATTAGCAGATCTATCAAAGATTCCCCCATGAGAGGTTCAAGTGAGCCCCCTTCCCCAAGGAACCTTCCCCTGGATGGTTCTATCTTGGTTTACAGAACGTGTTCTGGAGAGGACCTTGGGGTCTGGGGCACACTGATCCCCAGCTACAAAGCTTCTAAAATGTTTAGTCTCTTAGCTTGACAAACAAGTCCAAGAATGTAGGCAAAAAGCACCAAGAATACAGAAGTTGTAAAAAGGTATAACAGGGGTATAAAAGAAAAGGCAAAAAAATCTTCATGGCATCATCCCAAGCAGAGTCTGAGCAAGACACCACATATCCTGGCCAGTATCTTTTTTTGACCCTCTGAGTCTCTTCAAGAGACCTTGATATACATCAACATATATACTTTAAGTACTTTTATTCCTTTACAGGAAGAGGGAAATAAAGGGCCTATAAAGCAGCTGATTTTCCAGGGCTGCCTGGTGAGTTAGGAGAGCTGGGAACCAAGCTCGGAGCAAACCCTGCAGCATCCAGCCCCACCACACACCAGCTCCCAGGGCAGGAGCCCAGCTGGATGCAAACTTCTCTGGGGTGGAGGAGCCAGAGCAGCAAAGCATGGTCACACAGCAAGAGCCCTTTCCTAGATCCTGTAAAATCACCAAGGGAAGTCTGGACATACCAACAAAGTGTTCAAGGCCAGGTCGGACAGGGCTTGGAACAACCTGGCCTAGTGGAAGGTGTCCCTGCCCATGGCAGGGGGTTGGAATGAGATGAGCTTAAAGTTCCCTTCCAACCCAAAGCATCCCATGATTCAGTGTTTTTGCAGCTGTGAGACACTGAAATGAAAATGTGAGGAGGGCTTTTTGTGCTGTGGGGGTCAGACTGATGGTACCACCTCTGTGGTTCACAATCCTGTACACAGCTGCTTTGACAGTCACTGGAAGAGGAGAGAGCTTGGGAAAACAATAGGAGGCTATTTGGAATTTTCTGCTTTGCAGGTGCTTTCTGAGAGGAGATGCACCCTCTCCCCATCAGGCAGCTTCCTGGGCCACAGCTGCGGACAGCTGCAGCACAACAACTGAATTCCCTGGCTGCAGCAGCCCAAGCTGGACAACGCTGGATGAAGGACAGCTGTGGGCTGGTGGGATGTGGTGCTGCCCCAGCCTTGTGGCTCAGAATGTCCTGCACACTCAGGCAACAGTTGCTGGACAGAAATCATGCTGTCACTGAGGCTGGTGGGGAATTTCAGCTGAACAAATCACCAAAAGCAAAAAGGCCAATGAGAAGGGAAGCAGAGGGTGCCTCCCAGATCTGCAAACCACCTCTTCACTGGCTCTGGGACACTGTCCTGTGACAAGGAGAGTGACAAAGCCCTTTTGCAGCAGTGGGGTGAATGACAGCCCCCTTCCTGGCACTTAGGGGGACGGAGGATTTGTTAGAAAGCTGCTGGTAAATGCCAAATCCCTGGGACACTGGCTGCTAGAGCTGAAGGTCGGCAACTCATAACAGAAAATTTTCAGCTTGAGGTGGAGTCTGAAGGACATCAGAACTGCTGGGTTTGTCCCACTTCTCAGGAGAGGATCAGTGTGGTTTCCAGTTGGGCTTGTTAAATGATGTGCCAAGTGTACCCAGACACTCATGGGGCTGTGCCCAGACCATCGATCCAAGGGGAGTGCTGGAGTGCAATTCCTATAGCTCCTGAGGAGCTTCAAAAATAGGCCTGTCAGAGAGCCCAGGCTGCAGAGACAAATTGACTTTTCCTTAAAACCCCCCACTTTTTGTAATAGGGAACTTGGAGGTAATGATACTGCTGGCTGGTGAGGGGAAGTATTTTGCAGGATTTGGCTGTATCCTTACTGGTCTACCTACAAAGAAAGCCTGGGCTCAGAAACTGGTGATCCCAGGCTGAAAGTCCAATGAGGAATGTGCTAAAACTGGGCATCTGGATGGATTGGACTTGTGCTGGAGATTTCACCTTCATCCATGTGATAGTGATCGAGACCCTGCACACTGCTCTTCCTGTGATTTTTTTTTTTTCCCCTGTAACTAACAATGAAATAGCTTTCCAGGACAGGGATTTTATACCACATGGCTGAGGAAGCTTTGTTACACGGGCTACAGTGTGGTGTGGGGGTGGCTGACAGATTTGGGGTGTAAATCCTGCTGAGCTCATGTTGGAGGTGTGTAGAGAGTATGTCTGGAGTGATACTGTCCATAGGACACAGTCCATGGAGGGAGATATCACCTGAACTACTCCTGGGTTTCACCTCAGAGTAAACCAGCTGTGTCCTCCTAAATGGGGTCACAGAAGAATCTTTGCCCTGAAGCAGTGTGGGCAGGCAGCAAACTGACACCAGAGCAGGGAGCTGCAGCACAGGTACACCCTTCAAAACTAGGGAGCATCCTTAATGGAAATGACATTGCTTGGAGTGGCAGACGATGCTCACCAGTCCACAGGTTTGTGTCTCCTCCTGTCTACAGAAGGGCAACGCTCCCAGGGAGTGCACAAAACCATGGAAAACCCAAGGATACCAGAGCAGGCTGTACCTGCTCACTGACAGTGTGCCACCTTGGCCCTGGCCCAAACCAGCACAAAATTCCCAGGGCAGGTGGCTCCCTGGGCACAGCAGTGCTTTGCTCCAAAGGGTGATATTCCCCAGTGGAGAAGAGGAATTTGAGGTTCTGGCAGCCTGCCTAAGAAATATCTTCTTGGCAGGCAATGTCATAGGGGCAGGCAATGCTGTAGGGGCAGGTGGGCTTAATGTCAAGGATTGAGAGTCTGCTGCAGGAGGTACAACCACAGGCAACTCCTGCTCTGAGACCAGACTCTTGGAATCACGTTGGTCCTTGGGAGACTCCAGCTCCAGCCTCCTGCTCCAATGGGCATGGTTACTCAGGGGCTTATCTTGTTGAATTTTGTCTAAAGACTGTGACCCTGCTCCTACTCTGGGCTCCCGTTCCAGCATTTGACTGCCTTCTTGGTGAAAAAAAAGTGAAAAAAAAAGAAAAAGAAAAAGCCTAATTTCTCACTACCTCAAAAGATCTGTACAAATGTTCTTGCAGGAGAAAGGTGCTCCGTGAACTGCCACAGCTTGCTGTGTTCACACAGCTCAATGGAGGGGAAGTGGAGGGTCATGGATCCAAATGAAAGTTGTTTTCTCCAGGGGGACAAGGCATGGAGTGTTGGTCATGTCTGCTGGCTTGTGTTTGGGCTGGATCTCATGGATAGCGCTCTGGGCTGCTCCCCTCGCCTGGCAAAGTGGCAGGGACTGGCATGGAGGGGACACAGCTCCTGCTGACGAGGGAGAGGTGGCTGACAGGGCAGCACAGTTAAATGGCGACACTGCTGGCATGGGGGGATAGGGCTGATGGTGGGGGGACAGGGGGCCGTGGGCTGACAGGGGACAGTGGGACATGGCTGTCGGGGGGACACCGCTGACAGAGACAGCACTGACAGCGGGACACGGCTGTCAGGGGGACACCGCTGACAGGGGACACTGCTGACAGGGTGGGGACTCACCCCTGATGGCGGGGACGTGGCCGGCAGGGGGACACCACTGACAGAAGGGCCGTGACTGGTAGTGGAACACCACTGGTGGGGGACAAACGGCTGACGGGGGGGACACGGCGGGTAGGGTACATGGCTGCAGGGTGACTTGGCTGATAGGGGGACACCACTGACACAGAGGACATCGCTGACAGAAAGGACACGGCAAACAAGGGGACAGCAGTGACACAGGGGACACCAGAAATACAGGGACACCAGCGGCACGCTGCCCCCGCCGGCGGGGCACACGGCCGCTCTGGAACATGGCCGCCGCCCCGCTCCGCCGTGAGGGCGGGCCGTGCCCGCCGTGCCCGCCCCCGGCTCGGCGCGGCGGCGGAGCGGGGCTGGGCGGCCCCCGCCCGCGCATAGCCCCGGCGCCTCGCCATGGTGCTGCCGGGGGAGCAGGCCCGGCTCTACCGGCCGCGGCCCGAGCTGCTGCCCGCGGCCCATGTCCCCTCGCTGCCCCACTACCAGCGCCTCTACCAGCGCTCCGTGGAGGAGCCGCACGGTGAGCGGGGCCGCGCGGGGCCGGCGCGGCGGGGCGGCGGCTGCCCGGGCCCTCCGGGGGCTGCCCGCGGGGCTGTGGGGAGCCCTCCGCGAACCCCCGCGTGGGAGGTGCGCAGGGGGTCCCCCTCGTGTCGCCACGAATGTTACGTGCCTCATCCCCGTTTCCCTCATCCCCGCTTTCCTTTCCTTGCTTTCCCCATCCCTGTTTCCCGCTCACGGGCTCCGGCGCCCGTTGCCTTTGCAGAATTTTGGGGGGACATCGCTAAAGAGTTCTACTGGAAGCGTCAGCACACGGGCCCCTTCCTGAAGTACAACTTCGACGTGACCAAGGGGAAGATCTTCATCGAGTGGATGAAAGGAGCGACCACCAACATCTGCTACAATCTCCTGGACAGAAATGTCAATGAGAAGAAGCTTGGGGACAAAGTTGCTTTTTACTGGTAAGTTTCTGTTTTTATTGTTGTGGAGAAGATGTGTAAATAGCACCCTAAAGTATACAAACAGTGTCGATTTCTACTGAGGTGAATGAAAACATAAAACCTGAGAGGGGCTAATCTTTAGATAGGTTCAGCACGTGTTTGCTTGCAGTGTCCTTGGGAAGAGCTGTGCCGGGAAGCTTCTCTGCCCTTCCCGAGAAGCTTCTCTGCCCTTCCTGGGATGCACCGAAGTGCCCGGCGTAGCAGTGGGGAGCGCCTGACTCGCAGCTCTGCCTCTGCAGTTGTACCTGCTGAGAGCTCAGAGCGGTCAGACAGGAGCGAGGCAGGTGCCACAACTCCCTGGTGAACGAGGTGGATGTGGGTAGAGGCACGAGATGAGGAACAGCCAACATCCGACAGCTAAAAGCTAATAAACCCCATTATCTCCCGTGTTTATGTTTTGTGGGTCTGGCAAGTTTCCGCTCCTGTGGCAGAAAGGTTCTAATACCTGAGCTTATGTGTGGATTTCTTGCACTTGAATGTGTGGTGCTTTCAGAAAGACTGGCTTCTCTACCTTTGGGAAGAAAAGTTGCTTGCAACCCTATCTGAAGTATGTTTCTGGGTTTTTTTTACCAGAGTAGTTACTAGTGTTAAAATCCATGTGAAATTTAATTTTCATATTGAGACAAAGTAGGTTTCACTGGTGATGTCCAAGCTCCAGAAGTAATGCTCTCCTGCTGAACTAGCTCAGCTGGCACCACAGCTGTGTCCTCAGACAGAGCTGTGCCTGGCTCTCCCATGCATTTTGCTGTTTCCCTTGAACTGGTATTTTGTTGCCTGGGTATGTGGCAGGGCAGAAGCACAATTAAATGTACCCCATAGTAGGGATGCAATAACTCATTGGGATATGGTGACTCCCTTCAGCAGAGCAGATGGAGAAATCCTAATATCATTGCAATAAAAATATCAGATACTCTAAGTGATTTATTGTGCAGCTAAAGGTCCCCCTGAGTCACCTGGTGTAAATTTGACGGGGAGCCACTCCGCTGCTGAAAGGAACATGGTTATACCAGTGTGTCTGTTATACCAGTGTGTCTGTGGCTGTAAAATTGGGTTCATAGAGTTTCTACAGTTTCTATCCATAGCCCTTCTGCTTCAGTGAAAGAATTACACACACTGCCTAGCAGATAATCATATTGATAAGGCACAGGTGAGATGCTGGAAAGTGTTTACTTCCCTGCTAGTTAAATAGATTCTCTAGCTCACTCTGATGTAAAATGACTGCAGTTTCTGAATGAAAACTCCTTTGTAAACTTATGCAGGTAAAGGTGTGCCAGCAAACAAAGTCATTTGGCAGCCAGTGCTGGTCCTGTGCTGGGGTTTGTTGAGGGACTGAGTTCTTCATGTTCATAAATCTTTGTGTGACAGCAAGGCAGCACCCTACAGTTTTAATTTGGGCTTGGTGGACATTTTTCTTGTTGGTTATTCTGGCAGCCTTTGTGGGGGTATTTGTGATGCTGAGCAAAGCTTGGAGTGGATATGAAAATGGTGGGTGGCTGTCAGTCATGGTGTTCACAGTGCAAAAAAATAAAGTCTCTCTTCCTCCTTAGCAGAGAGTTTCCCCTGACTGTTTTGGGGTAAACTCTCCTAGTGTGGCTCTGTCACAGGTGACCAGGCACTGTAGTGTGGAGCTGTCAGCTGGGAATGCCGGTGGGAGTGAGGGAAGAGGTGCGACGTGTGTGGCACTGGCCTGCAAACCTGTGGCACTGAGGACTTGAGAAAGCGGAGCTGAGGTTTGCAACTCATAAAATTCCTCCTCTCTGGGCAGGTGGTTTTCTTCAAAACAAAACAATAATTAATTTCTGTCATCTTGTCCTCTCAAGTTTTGTGTTTAACACTCTGGAATGAGCCTGGCTCCCTAAAACTTGTTGAGACTTGTCACACTGTATAAAAGGTCAAAAAAGAAATTAAAGCCTCTGAAAGCTGAAGAGGTTTTTTTTTTTTATTTTTGAACACCTGAGCCACTTGATTGCTTCTAAGAAAGTCTTAGCCTGCTAGATGGGAAAGGTGCTGAACTTAAAACAAGATTTTGTTGACTGCCCAGCTCTGAGAGCTCTGAAAAGGTACAGGACCATGGTCTTTGCTTTCAGAGAGGAGGAAGTTAGGGAAAAGTTGAATAATGTTTGGAGGCATTGCTGAGTGTCTCTGAGAAGCGATGTGTCCTGACAAAACTCAGAACTGCTGGCTGTGGCTGTCTCCGGTCTTGCATGGATGGGAGGGAGTGAGCGGCTCATCGGGGTTTGTTATGGCCAAGCTGCTCTAAAGGTTCCTGCACCACCAGCAGCCCAGGACTGCCCAAATTGGCTCCACTCAGAGGGTCTAATCCCAAGCCACATGGAATTGCGTTTTCAGCACAAAGGGCAGTACATGGGATTGCCTAATGTTGCAGAACTTGTACATAGGTGATGTTTGCTGTCATGGTGTCGTCTTCATGGTGCTGTTAGGACTGTGTCGTTCAAAATGGCCATCCTGAGCTGGTAGGAAACACGGATTTTTCCCTGTTGCCTGTTTCACTAGGGTATCTCGGGCTGCTTGCAAACGTTACAAATATTTCTGGTTTTGTTGCTTCTGATTCCTCTTTCTCTGCTTGGTATTGTTGATGTGGCCTAAAAAAAGGAACAGAAGCTCCAGGAAATGCTTCTGATGAAGTGCTGCTCTCAAAAGTGAAATCTCTTTCATAATGGTGTGCAAAGGCTGAGGTCAGTAACAGCAGTTGCTGTGCAGGTGGGTACCTCTGGTGACTCTTGTGGGCCTTGCAGGGGAAAGGGACCGGACCAGCTACTGGGATGATAAGGGGACTTGCAGCAGTGCTGGGGACTTTGTGTTGGGTGGTTAATTAGGGCAGGAGCACAGTATTCCTTCACCCTGCTGTAGACATGCCTAAGTCACTTGGGACAGCCCTTAGTTCTGTGCTGAAGTGTCTGTTAATAATCTCATATAAACTTCAGCCTGGGCAGCCTGTGGAGGTGAAAATATAACCAGGTGGGAATGAAAAAAAACCAACACCTGTTGCAAAACTCTCTAATTAGACCCCAGGGTATGAAAATACTTGGGTGAGGCCTGTTCTGTGTGTAACCTGTGCCTCTGTTTCTCAAACCAGTTACCCCAGCTGCAGTGCTGGTAGTGCCTGGTGGGACCAGGGACAGGAGGAAGAGCTTTGTTTTTAGAGTCCCTGTAGCTAAGGAGGTGGGGCTTAGCTGGGTGCTTCTGGCTTCTGCCATCTCTGGGAGAGTGTATTCATTTTCTGCTTTTTTATATTGGCATATGACATTACACATCTAGAAAGGAGCAATAAAGAGAGTAAAGGCTGCCAGAGCTTACTGGAGCTTTGTTTAACAAAATAATAAGTGCCTCTTCTGGGTCTGGAACAAACAGGACATGCAAATATAAAATTAGGAGGTGTGGTTTGTTTGGTTGGGGTTTCTTTATATGATTTGACTTTAAAATGTAATCATGGATTTAGGGCCTTGTAGCCTTGAGGTTTCTTCCAATAAAACCTTCTGTAAGAAAAAAACCGAACAACTATAAGAGCATGTTTAAAATAAATAAAAGAAACAAACCAACCACCCCACACATCTGTCATGTGCACAGATGCTGTGGCAGAGGATGCTGGCTGTTAGCATCCAGCCTTTCCAAGTGCTTAATTGGAGCTGGCTTCTACATGGTGCAGTTGGCTCTGCTGCTTCCACTGGCTTCAGGATTGTGGCTTCCTGTGTCAAGCTGACCCTTCAATTCTTTTGTAACTTCCTGGATGACTTGCTACCCTTCCAGTGATGCAGTCTCTTTCAAGGCTCTTCTGGTGATGAAAGTACACGACTAAATCACAGTTTGTTTAAAGAACAAAATTCACAACTGGGAAGGTTGCTTTTACTGATCCACACTTGCGGGCATGTGCATGGTTTAGTTCATGCCCACAGCACTACCCAGGCTCAGCACAGCTCTTTTCCTGATGGGGATTCTCTATGGGAAAAGGGGTGGCCCCACACAGCCCTTTCTGGGGTGCCTCCTCAGCATTCCATGTCATCTCCCTGTTGTGCGTGTTAAGGAATAGATTGCTGGTTTTGGCAGATAATAATTATTTTGGAAGCACAGCTGAACAATACAGTGCTCTGCTTCTGGAGATCAGGCACATTATGTGCACCTAAAATAGGTAATAAATTACCTTGAATGTATGAGTATTTTACGAAGCTGTAAATCTTCGTAAATCTTCAAGGCAATGATAGTTGTAGATTCTATCATGGAAAGTGTAGCTCTTTTCTGGTGGCCTTTGTGAAATCTGCCAGTGTGGGAGGGGATGACAAAACTGGGTGCTTCAGACAGCATTTCTCATCCCTCCAAACGGGAGCATCCCTGTGTTGTGGGGCCCTCCCTGACTGAGCTGCGTGGGTAGTGCAGGAGTGGCAGTAGAGGGAGCATCAACAGAAACATGGTATTAAAACAGGGAGTAGTGTAGTAGCTCAGACATGTCCAAGTCATGTGCTTTCCTGGCTTCTTTGAAATGTTTCCTCTCCCAGTTCTAGGCAGTCACCAAGCAGTGTGGTTAGTGCTGTGCTGGTTAGTGTTTGGACACTCGTATGTAAGTACAGGCTGGGACAGGAGGGACTCACAGCTTCTCCTCAGGTGTAGCTCCCTTCTCCATAAGTGAATGGAGTCTCCAACTTTGGTTGTGGGCTGTTTGAAGCAAGGTCATGATGGGTTTAAAATTAAATTCATGTAAGTGCTCTGGTTGTCTTGTTGTGGGTTTGGTTGGGGATGAGATAAGAAGGTGATGCTGCCCCAAGGCAGCATGGTGATTCCAGCTTAAGGGTTTGAGGTTCTCGGTTTGGCCTGAGGGGCTGGAAAAAACAGGGATCATGATCTAAAACTTGTTACCAAGGGCTCTATATGTGCGTGCTGAGACCTATTTTCTCCTGTCATGTCTTGAGGTTCTTCTGACCCAAGTGTTTCTGTTGGACTCATGTGCTGCATCCTCCATCCTGTTCATTACTAGTGAAATCTCCAAGGTAGTTCCCAGGTGAGCAGTTGTGCCAAAGGGATGAAATAAAGATTTGAGAGCAGCGAGCTACCTCCTCAGGCATGTGTGGAGTGTGCTTTCCTGGATGCTGTGAGTCAGCAGATTGAGCACTGTGGTACTCAAGCACTTGGCATGCTCAGAGTCACTGGAAGTTGTTTTTCCATTCCAAGGGCTGACTTGAAAGCAGAATTTGACTCATCCCTGTCAGGTACACTTGCTGGTTTGCAGGGAGATGCTGGGAAGCGTGATTAGTTTGATGTTTTGGAGATCTCAAGCCCCATTCCTGCTCTGCAGAGCCTCTTCCATCCCCGAATGCCAGGCAGGGCAGGAGCAGGGAGCTGGCAAGTGCTCTCAGCCTCGTGCTGTTCTGCTATGCAGTGCAAGGAAGGAAAGGGACAGATATTAAATGTTGGTGACCACTTGATCACCCAGTGCCTGTGGTCTCCTGTGGTTTTGCCCACTCAGAAGCACCCCTGGACTTGTGCCTCCATGGGAGGGCATTCCATGTTATTGAAGATTTTCTCTGGAAGTAGTTTTTATTGAGCTCAAATAACACATAATCCTGCTCCTGGAGACAGAGTGGGATTTTTCTTCTCTGTTAAGTCAAATCTGCTAAGAGAGAAGGAACTCAGGCAACACTTTGTTGGTTGCTCTGTGGCAGAGCAGTGAGGAGAGGGGTTGTTTAACCTCTCCTGCCTGGGAGAGCAGCTCAGCTGCCTTGAATCAGGGGAGCAGCTTTCATTTGGGTTTTGTTGGATCTGTTTGTTCCCAGCCATTTGCTCAGAAACCTTTGGTAGCTGCTACTGGCAGGGATACAGCATCCATCTATATAAATACAAGGGAATATCCAGAAGGTATTGGACCAGATAAACAAGTGAGATGTCCGTAAGTGCCCAGGATTAAATGGCATGTGCCCCAGATGGGGGGCAGGAACTTGAATGTGGAATTGCAGAGCTGCTGGCCAGGGTATGCTGGTGGTGTTTGCGAAAGGTTGCAGTGCCAAGGGCTGGGAGGTTGCCAGCCCCTCTTTGCCCAGAGAGGGCAATGGAGGGAGTCCTGGGAACCAGTAAATCTGATTTGCATCCCTAGGGGTACAGTGAAACAGGGTCACTGGGAGAGGTGGTGGAGCTGCTGGCAGAGCTGCCCGAGCACGAGGCCGGTGGCACTGAGCGCACGGAGATGGCTCTTTTCAGACCACCTTCGGGAGCTTTCCCACAAAAAGTTGTTCAAGAAAGTAATTCAAGTGTGCCTGGAAGAACAGTGTTTTTGTGGAGCTGGTTTAGCCTTGCCCTTTGCTTCCTCACTTTCAGTGGTCACTCTTCAGGGTCAGCAGCAGGACTGCCAAGGACAATGTTGAAACAGAATTGCTGATGGTGGCCAGGCCCACGTGCTCCAGAAACAGCATCTCCTGCTGCTGATGTTGCTCCTGGAGGCAAAACATCAGCTGTGGTTCTTACCCAACATGGTACTTTGGTTCAGTCTAAGAGGCTCTTGGCTGAGCTGCTGTGAACACAACTGCAACGCTGCTGCGTAAATTACACCAGTGACAGCTTTTATCTTCTTACTTAGTACTTTTTCCTCATCCTCCTCATTGCTCTGACAGCTCTCTAGGTCCAGCACAAGGGATTTAATAACTTTTCATGAATTTCTGCTTCCACCCGTACCCAAAAATGTTGGTTTATACCCTGTGCAATGCTGCCTTTCTGCATGGTTCTGGGGATGTGATTGTACAATGACTACCTGGGGCAGTATGAGGGGTGTGTGTGCACTGACAGTGGCACCTGGATTTTCCCATTTCTGTGAAACTTCTGTCTTGTTTTGCTTGCAGCTAGTACAGGCAACTGGCTGTGTTTTAAGAAAACTTGATTACTGTAGGGAAGGGCACCGTGGTTGTGCCATGATGGCATATTGTAAATATTGGCAGGAGATTTGAAACTTGAGGTGGATAAATGGAGTTCATGGACGGAGAGGATGGTGAACTTCTGTATGGATTCAGGACATGGAAGATCAGAGCCTTCAGTTTGCTCATTGGACTAGAAAACCTGATTATTTTAGCTGTGTGAATCGCTTGTGTGTTCTCCCCTGGTGTGAATGGAGCAGCAGTGGACAAGGACTCCGGCTCCACGTGGATGAGACTTGCTCCAATTAGGGGACAAAATGCTCAAGCTTTGCCAAAAGAGGTGTGAGTGGGTGCTTTTTCCAAGTGTGGCATTTTTCGGGTGGGTTGTTGCATTTGCTGTGCCTGGTGGACTCTCTGTGCTCAGAGCTCCTGGGCTGAAGTGTCGATGGCCAGTGGTTTCACAAGAGCTCTTGCCTCCCCCTTTTTGGGGCAGGGTTTCAGTTCTCTGTTTGCATTTCTGCACATTACTTGGAAATGTCGAAATGAGGTGTGGTAGGAAATCGTGAACCCTGGCGGTTTTCCATGAATTCATTTTCACAGATGTCACCTCCCTTCTTTGGGGGAATCCCTCAAGGAAGTTGAGGGCCTTCCTGGTTGCTTTGTTACACTTGACTACCTGATAGTGCCCAGAGAAGCTGTGGCTGCCCCATCCCTGGGAGTGCTCAAGGCCAGGTTGGATGGAGCGTGGAGCAACCTGGGATGGTGGAAGCTGTCCCTGCCCATGGAACCAGGTGGTCTTTAAGATCTTTTCCAAACCAGACCATTCGTTTTATGTTTCATTCAGTGGTAATGAAGCATGTTTGCCATTCCTGATGCCACTGACCATCTTCTAAGAGATGTTCCCTAAATGACATTCCAGCAGGTGACACTTGGCTGTCACCTCTGGAGGTTTATGATGCATGGAGTTGAAATGTCCACCAAAAATCTGATTAAAAGCCTAATTTCCTACCATGACCTTTATGGATATTGTTTGAGCCTCCATTGAAATTGCCTTGTCTGGCTTTCTGTGTTTCTAGAAGCTCTTCAGAATTTGGCAGAGTGTTCCAGCCAGAGATGCAGCTATTTCCCAAAATGGGGCATTTCCCAGCTGCAGGGAGCACGTTGATTATTTTACTTACAGAAGCTTCATCCAGGGTCTATTCCACAGCCCAACTGTAAATTGTTTAAACAAGGAATCAGCTGTTTTGTACTGAATATAAGCCCTACTCCCATTGGACTGGTAAAAATAGTCCATGCTCCTTTAGAAACTGATGGTAAACATCTCAAATGTTTCCTCTCATGTCAAACTCTCACATTCTTCTGCAGCATTCAGTGGGTTTGACTGGTGGGGTTACGAGTGCTGGCTGAGGGCAGCCAAACTCCGTGACCTGCTGGGTGAGTCTTGCGCATGATCTCTGTTGCAATGCTATATGATCATTTTGTTTCAAAAAAAGTAATTAAAATTTGCTTTAAAAAACCTCTCCCCTAAATAAAATAGTCAAAAAGCCGTCGTTTGTCTCCATTGGTTGTTCTCTTGTGGTTTAAAGTACTTCAGAAAGTAAGAGTTAGAGTTAATGCTTTTCCTCTTGACTTGATGGTTACTCAGTATCAAGCAAGTAGGAAAACTGTGAAGCCATAGAGGAGCAAATTCCCCTTGCTGAGCCCATCAGCACAGAGTGGCTGCTGACACCGTCAGCAGGGTATTCACATGTGGTCTGTATGACTTGTAAAATGACTTATCTTGTCAAGTGTTCCAGGATGAGAGTCTATTTCCCTTGAAGAGGGACTTGTTAGCTGCTGTTAATCCTGTCTTCCCCAAAACTGTTCCCCTGGAGTGTTCTGGCTCTTAGGTGTGAGCACACACTGTACAAACCCCACGGCACTGAGTTCACTTGCCCATGTTGGCTGATGAACCAGCAGCAGTGTGAGGTGGGAGGTGTTGATTCCTTTAGAGATGTCTGAGCATCCCACTGCCTAAAGAAAGGGGCTTGAAGTAGATTTTAGGGCATAGCCTGGCATGAGCTGGATAACTGGAGGTAATTTTGGTAGGTTGATAGTTAAAGAGTGGTTTTGGAGGAGTGTCCACCTCCAGCTGGGCTCTGTGGTGTAAGATCACTCAGGGTATGGCAGAGTGAACAGTGGTTGGGCTGCACAAGGTAAATATTACTTCTTTAGATGCCTCTGGTATTTGTTCAGCTTCTGAAAGGCTGCAGATACAAAGAGTAGCTGGGAGTGCATTTAATGAGAGGGAAGGACAGAAAGATGGATGTGGTTTTCCTATGGGACAGTAGCAGCCATGCAGGGTGTTGGGTGTTTGCTTTGTAGGCTGCATGTCCATATGGCTGTTTTTAAAGGTGAGTAGAGGACTGATTCCCTGATCAAAGAGCAGATGGTGGCCCATAGTCCCTGTAGAAATAAGCTCCATTTTAGCTGTTCTGTAGAATACACACTAACACAGTGCCTGTGTTGGAGTCAGTTGGGCTGGAGGGGATGGGCCTGGGGCTGAGCATAGAACATTGTGCCCTGCAGAGCACAGGGCTCCTGCTTTGACACAGCTGGTTTGGGTTTCTTAACAGCTATAGGAACCCGTTCATCCTAGGTATGTGACCAGCTTTTTAAAATCTACTTCAAGTCACTTCGGGATGGTTTGGCTCAGAGATGGATTTGAGAGCAGAGCTTTGTTAGGCCCTACCTAAGTGTATGGGGGACGCTGGAGGGGAAAATTGATGGATGGTTTTAATGCAGTTGTCACAGTCAGCTGTGTGGGTTTAGGAAGTGATGGTATTAAACTGTTAAGATTCTTCTTTTCCCTGGGCTTTGTGTTCCCAGGTTTTCTCAACAATGTTCTCTCAGTGCTGCCAAATATCTCTGAACACACTAGGAAGACTTTTTCACCAGCCCCTCCCAAGCTGAGCTCTGTCATTACTCAACTTCTTCTTTCTTGATCCATGTTGTGACGCAAGGGGATTTAAGCATGGTGATGGTGGGGTTGACCTTTCTGGTAAACCTGCTGCTCCAGAAACCTCAGGCTTCCCAGAACTCCTTCGGGAATTTTACATTACTGTGGTGGGAGATAGTGACGCTAAGCATGGGCAGGGCTGGGCAGTCTGCCCTGTTATTATGAAATGTTCTCATGGAAGTTTTTTGCAGACCCATCTGCTTGAGCAGTTAAGAGCATTTCCATATTGAACAATCCCTGCAAATACCAGAATTTTTTTCTGATGAAAGGGTGTCTTTTTCTGATTATCTTGCACAGCCGCTCTCCCCAAACTTCATGCTCCAATGTATCTATTTTCTCAAAACCAGATTTAAAATGCTGTCTTTACTCAAGTGCCATTCCTCTCTAAAATGGCATAAGCAAAGCTGGGGCAGAGGGAGAAATGCTATTTTTTTTCAGTTTTGGCTGCTGTTGTTCCTGAGAAAGGAAGATATGTCCAGGCAGACCCTTTCCAGACAGCAGTTTTGGGTCTGTCCTAAGAACAGCCGAGGCCAGGTGGTGGCAGGAGGTGCGTGAGCAGCTGACACCACAGTGGCTGAGCACGCCCGGGGCTCTCGCTGCCCATGCGGCTCACGCGTGAGCACATTTCCCACATGGCAGGAGCCTGGCTGGGCCCAGCTCTGCCTGGAATTTTGGCTACTCTAATTCTGGATGTGGAATGGATCGGGGAGCCATGAGCTCTCCTGGCCGCCCCCGGTGACCTTGCACGTGAAGAGCTGTCACCACAGCAGGACAATTCCTTCCTTTACCTTGTACCCTGCTCTGGGGACAGGCTGCTGGTGAAGCAAGAGCTGGAGATCTCTCATGCTGCTTTTGGTCCCATGTTTAGGAGGGATTTTGGGCTCTGAGCATGTTTTAGTTTAGATGGCAACAGAGATGTTCTAGGGTGGACATTGCCACAGTCGCCATCTGTGCTCTACTGGAGTCCCAGGATCACAGAATTAACTAGGCTGGAAAAGACCTCTGAGATCATTGAGTCTCTCTGTGGTTCCCCACTGTGCAAATTCTTTCTGTGACATGGCATCATCTGGTAAAGGTTTCTTTCCCTCCTACAACGCCTTTTCCAAACTGGGAATCCATGTTTACTTAAGGGTGCTTTCCAATAGGGAAAATGCAGAGCCTTTGTCCTGCATTAAGAAAAATTGCTCTGTGGGCTGCCATCACATCTCTGCCAGTCAGAAAATGAGACCTGGTAGCTTTGAGATGGTTTGCTGTGCTCTGAAAATTTACCTTTCAGATGCCCCACACCTCTGCTTGGTAACTTTGGGTTACTGCTTTTACTCAATCACAGGATGGTTTGCATTGGAAAGGACATTAAAGCTCATCTTGTTCCACCCCCCTGCCACGGGCAGGGACACCTTCCACTAGCCCAGGTTGCTCCAAGCCCCATCCAACCTGGCCTTGAGCATTTCCAGCAATGGGACAACTGTGGGTCCTGTGCCAGGACCTCCCCACCATCACAGGGAAGAATTTCTTCCTAATACCCAGTCTAAACCTATTCTCCATCAGTTTAAAGTCATTGTTGCTTGTCCGGTCACTAGATGCCCTTGCAAAAGCTGAGTGATGTGTTGACAGGAGCTTAGAGGAGAAACTTAAATGATCTGCAGCCCCTTTGGTCCTCAGTGGGAGCATTTTCAGGAATCAGAAAGGCTTTGGCTTTGTCCTTAGCTTGCTTTGGTCTGTGATTTCTGTGTTTCTGGCTGTGTGGATCTGCAGATGGTCTGGCAGACCTTGAAAACTTCTAACACTTCACTTGCTTGGCTTTAGTGCTTCCTTTTCTCCTGTACATCACCTTATCAGTGGTGTTGTAGCCCTTGTAAACCACAGTTGCCATCTTTAATTCCTTTGAAAACTGTAATTGCCACTGAGGCACCCCACGCTTCCTGCTGCTCCGTGCCAATGCCGGGGCAGCTTTGCCTAGGGAGTCGTAGTCATCTGTTATTCAAACAGGTGATGCAAATAACTTTTCTTTGGAAATGTGGTGAAAGAGAAAAGCCAAACAATGGCTGATTCATTTTCAAGTCAGCTTTGCTTGGTCTGTTTGGGTGCTCTGGGAAGCGTGTGTCCCCTTGGCTGCTGAGTTCCTGCCCCTCCCTCCTGTTTGTCACCCTACAGCTGAGATGGGCTCGGCTCACTTGGTTAGGTGATGAGTGGGTGAAGCAGACCATGCTTTACAAAGTCCTGTAGTCAGCCCTGGTGCTTGGCAGAGGACGGTAACTTCTTAACCTGCTTTGGTGTAAATACCCAGGAGAGCATCTGGGCACAGCATCCCTCTCCCACACTGCTGCTCTGCATCCCTGACTGCTCCACAGGGTAACTGCCTGAGCTAATGGGGCTCTACAGAAATGCTTGCCTGCTCCTACAAACCACCTTCCCTCCTACACCATGTATGTACAGCACTAAATCACTTGCTCACCTGCGTGGTGGCTCTAACAGGGAAGCTTAACCTTGATTTACTACCTGGGCACCAGGTGAAATAGCTCTGTGGCTCTGCACCTCCAAGGTCAAACTCCAGCTGAGCAGGCAGTCTGTGAGCCCCCTGTAAGTGTGGTAGTGCCACAGAGGTGACGAGTGTTCAGCTTTCCCACCTGATGTTTTCTTCCTCCCCTGCCCGTGTGACTTCTCCATGTGGTTGTTCCTTGCTCGGACGCTGGCAGGGTCTGTGCCATGGGGCTTTGTGTGTCCCAGTGCCTGCTCCGAAGTGGGGAGCCCTATGTTTTAACTGCTGGCAGAAGGGAGCAGGAGGGTAAGAGCTCTGCAGAGCCTGTGCTGCCTTTCATATGTTGACAAGGATCTGTTTGGAGCAGGGCTGGGTGCTACCATCGTGCATCGTGCACACTGTGGTGGTGGTGGTGGTCCCCCATGCCCTTGGGGTGTCTGGGCCTGGCAAGGAATGGCTGCAGGCAGATACAAAACTCTCCTCTTTGCAGGAAACCTGGCTTCTTCAACAAATCACCATTTCTAGGAGAAGACCTGCCTCAGAATGCCTCCGGTTGTGCATCTGTGTGTTTAGGTGAAAAACTTGGATTTACTGAGTCAGTGGGTGGTTCAGTGGAGATCTTAGAATGGGTTGGGTTGGAAGGGACCTTAGAGGTCATCTAGTTCTACTCCCTGCCACGGGCAAGGACACCTTCTACTATCCCAGGTTGCTCCAAGCTGTGTCCAACCTGGCCTTGGACACTGCCAGGGATAAAGCAGCCACAGCTTCTCTGGGCAGCCTGTGCCAGGGCCTCCCCACCCCCACAGGGAAGAATTTTTTCTGTATGTATTCCATATGGCCAAAACTCTCCTTTCTCCAGCTGAGTATTCACACAACATGCAATATGTAAAACACAGGCTTCTCAAGTGCTAAAAATCTCAAATGCATTCCTGCCATGGGCCAGATGATACTGTAAAATTTTGGATTACAGTTGCTAAATGTAGGACTCGGTTTCAAGATGGGAAAAAAAAAGTCAGACTCACTATACTTCACCAAATATTTCATCCAGTGATATATCTGGGGTGTTTGGGGAGCTGAGAATTGGATTTTCCTTTCAGAAGAAGCCTTGCTGTTAGAGCACAGATTGCACACGAATAATCACAGCAGTGCTGCTGCCAACTATTTTCACCACCAGATCTTAAAAAAATATGTATTTGGGGGGTGTTGGATTTGGTGGGGTTAGAACTGCGGAGGTGAGTTCTGCAGTGCTGTTTTCAGAAGAGTGAGGGTTATTTTTGGAGTTTTATTTCTTTTTCAGTTGAATTTGGACAAGGGAGCCCATGTGGGATGCTCGGATGCTCTTGCTTATGTCAGATGGGCACCATTGGGAAGATGCTGCTGGCAGAATTTGGATGCCAGGAGTTTACAGGCTCGCTTTTGATGCAGAGTACTTGATAGCATGCAAGTGGGCATTCCTTTAAATGCCCTTTCTAAAATCCATCATTCACTGGGCTTTTGTGCCAGAGCAGAGGACGGAGCAGTCTGAGTGCTACTGTAGCCTGCTGAGTATAGCTGTGGGCACTCCAGACTATTTTCAGATGCAAGGAGACATAAAGCAATTGCCTGCTCTTGAGAGACTGCTCAAGGCCTTGGCTGGAGATGCACTGAAAGGAGGCATCTTGTCCTGTAGAAGCAGTGGCATGGTTTGTTTCTCATTGAGCACAAGGTCTTCTTAAAACATGAAGCCTGAGGTTTCCCCCGCTGGTGGTAGAGGAGCTGTTTATTTGCAGTCACGCAAATAAATGGAGAGGACTTTGAAAGCCTCCTGAAAATCCTCGCAGAAGTTTTAACTTCTCTTTGACTTTACTCTGTGCTTCTCCTGCAGTGCCTTATGTGTTCTGACCTTGAGGACGAGCCTGGGTACATTCCTTGGCCTGAATGTCCCTCTGGAATCCTGCCAAGGAGGAGGACCTGGCATATTTGAGATGTGCCTCTCATGTGCAGGGAGAGCAGGAATGTCCGAGCGGTGCCTCGTGCCAGGTGGCTCTGGGCAGGTCCGTGTCCCTCATGGGCACTGTGTGCACGATGCAGCTCTGCCTGAGGGGTCACAGGGCTGCTGCCCTGAGAACCCACAGCTTGGGTGACCTGGCTGCCTCTCCCCTCAGCTACCAGCCCCCAAATAGCACGCAGGGCCTTGGGCAGCCTGTGCTAGTCTTCCCTCCTAGTGTGTTCCCCTCTTAGTAAAGGCTGTAATTGGATACTTTGCTGGGGCAGAGCACAGACAAAGGGACATCCTTCCACCCTGCCCTGTTTGTTGAGCTGGGGGCTGGCTCGCAAAGGGCCTGCCTGTGGTGCCCAGCAGACCCCAGTGACCTTCAGGTGAGGGATTAGTGGGCTGGGATGCTCCAGCTTGCATTTGGAAGCATTATAATTGTCTTTGAAAATCTATTCCATAGCAAGGCTCGTGGCTAAGGGCAGAGTTGCATGCATAGTGATCCTGCACGTCTGGTCACAAGCAGGTTTGCACAGCACCAGCCTGGATGTAGATGGACAAAGGAAAACCTGGATGGTGAGAGAAGGCGCTCAGTGTGCAGCCAGACACAGCAAAAGCAGATGCTGTTCCTGTGAGCCAGATCAGTAACAGCTGCACAGCCCAGCACTGAAATCAGCTCTTGGATCTTTGACCTCAAGTAAGAGAATGAAAAAGGAAACTGATTTCCTGGTTTCCCTTTCCTAGCTGAGAATCCTGCTGTAAGGGACCTTGACTAATAGTTTCACATGTCATTTAGCTCAAAGTGATGCTTCTGGCTGTGATGGGAAAAGGAGAGGAAACTGCTGGGATGTCAAGGCTGAGCCGCCTGCCTTGGCCTCTGGTTCACTCTCCCACACTTTGCTTTTGATCTGTATTCTTGTGTCTCTCCCCTTTGCACTTAGAAGGGGCCAAACTTGCATAAAGGATCAAGCAGAGAATCACCCTTCCAGCAGCCAGTGGTGGGAAGATTCCCTGTCCTGTGTCAGTGCAGGTATCATGGTCCCAATTGCTGCAGAGCACTGTGGAAGCCAGGAGCGTAACTGGGTATCGAGAGGGATGAGTCAAGTGTGTAAGCAGCAGATCCACAAGTAGCTTTTGAAGGGGATGATCCAGGTGTATCCACCAGTTTTGGAACCCCTGTTCTGTGTGGGACAGGAGCAGAGCTTGTATCAGTGGGGCTCCCCCAGCTCTTGTGGTTTCTCCACCAGGACCATGTCTGCCATTGGAGCACGTGGTCACTGTTGTGATGGCACAGAATGGCATGATTTACAGAATTTCTGCATTTCTGCATCCCAGAAGCCTTCCTGCTGTTTGTGTTGCTGGCAGAAGTGGTTGGTTTTGCTAGAATTCCATACTTAGTTTTGGAGTGCTCTGTTTGATGTGTTGAAGAAGTGAGGTTTCTGTTTCAGAGCTAGGCAGAGCCTGGCTGCAGTCCTGAGGGAGCACTGTTGTGCACCCCACTGGCATGGAGGTGCTTCTTGGCCTCTCCCCAGCACCAGTGTTGCTTTTCATTTGGCTGCACACACTAAGGGGACACTTTTCCAGAAGCACTGGCAGCTGAGAGTGATGTGATACCCTTATTCATCTATGGGTCACTGGCGTTTCTGTGCTGGCTGCCTTGGAGAGACCTGGAAATGTGTCTGTGTCCTTCCAGAGTGTAGGAGAGTGCTGCTGCTCCAAGTGTGAAGTCATGTCAAATTCTTTATGAATTTCCTGATCCTTTGGGAGTGCCACCACATTTGCATGTCTGAAGTGTTGAGTCACATTAAAATTAGCTGGTTTTTACTTCAGTAGCAAGCCATTTCCCTGGGGATATGACATTCCTGTCCCTTCTCCGGGTGCAGCCCTTGGCTCGTCTTCCCATCAGAGTCTGGGCTGCAGGAGCCCGGAGTTGGTTCACGGAGGACCACGGGCAGAATAAGGCAGAGCAGGCATGACACTAAACAAACATACACGGGTGTATTTATATATGACCTTGGAAAATAAGGCAGCCCTTGGCATCCCATCCCAGCCCATCAGATGTCAGGTATGTGGGGCTGGGTGTTGCTGCACACTGGCCCATGTTTCATGCAGAGATATCTGCAGGCGTAAGCAGCCAGGAGTGAGGGAGCCATGCCATAAATCCCAGAGTGCTCCTGAGCCGGTGCACTCTTAGCTTTGGTTCTGTTGGACTCTTTTTGCCTCTCTGAAAGTGCCACGTAGTTCCATTTCACACATTCAGTTGCTTTCAGTAGTGGTCTACACAGAGGTGGGAACTTGAACTGATTTTCCTACTATTGGAGAACTTTAGTCCAGAATTTGATTTCTGGAGTTTGGTTTGCTCGGAAGGGCAGGTGAGGACATATTTGTTGGCCAGAGCAGTTTTCAGTCTCACTCTTACCTTGTACTGCCTGCACAGTAACAAATGTTATCTTGCTTTTCCAGGGAAGGGAATGAACCTGGAGATTCCACAAAAATCACATACCGTGAGCTGTTGCACAAAGTCTGCCAGTTTGCCAATGTCCTCCGCAGCCAAGGTACACAGCTGAGGCAACAGGAGCACTGGATACTGGGGAGGCATTTGGCCAAGGGTTTGGAGATTGGGGTCATCTCTTGTGTGATTTCCAGTCTGTTGAGTAATTCTCATCAATTTGCTCTGCAACCTGCAGATTCATTCCTGGCTCTGTCTGTGAAAACTGATCAGTGCTGGTAATGTCAGCACTGGTACACTTCCTGTATAAGGAAGAAATCAGTGCTCAAAACTTCGTGCTCTGGGGTTTTCCAACAAGTGGGCTCTGGTTATTTTCCTGCTTCCTTCAGGGAGGCAGATGAGAACATGGAGGTTCATTGCCATCATCTCTCAAGAGTCATTAGTGCTTGAAAGGCAAAACCCAAGGCTGCTTCAGCTCTAACTCCAGCTGAAGCTTTATTGTGTGCATATAAACGTGGAATTAAAATAATTTATTTCTATATCCTGTTCTTTTGCCATGTAACATGTTCATTTTGACAAATGCCATGTTCTCCTTCCCTCCATAGGGGTGAAGAAAGGAGACCGGGTTTCCATCTACCTGCCAATGATCCTGGAGCTGGTCGTAGCTATGCTTGCCTGTGCCAGGATTGGAGCTCTGCACTCTGTTGTGGTAGGAACAAGCTCTCTGTGCTGCCCTTGGTGCTGAGCTCTGAGGGGAGCAGCTCTTGGTTTTGGGAGAGGAGCTGGAAAGACGAGTGCTGACCATGAGATGGATGGAAGCTTAATTAAGATGCTGCTGTTTCCCTGCATTAACTGTGCAATGAGCTCCTCCAGCTCTCTCCACCAGTGCCTGGTGGTGAATCATTTGCTTTGAGTGAGCTGCACAGCAGCTGTTGGGGTTTGGGGCTGGGTTTCTATGTGTCCTTGCTGACTCTGCTGTGTGCTCTCTGGCAGTTTGCAGGTTTCTCTGCAGACTCCCTTTGCGAGCGGATCCTTGACTGCGGTTGCTCTCTCCTCATCACGGCAGGTAAAACACACATCTGAGCAACTCTCTTCCTGTTGCCTGGCTGACAGGTCTTTATTTTAAAAGCTGGAAGTGCAAGAGGGAAGGGCAGTGCCTCAGCTGAGCCTCCCAAGGTGGATGCTGTGCTGTAGCTGTGCCCAAGTGCTGCTTCCCACTCAGGACGTGGTGAAGCCTCTAAGCAGCCCCCCAATTTGTCCTGTAAAGCTTGATGTCACCAGCTGCTAATAGCATGTTTCCAAACACTTCTTATCCATGTTCCTCCCCAAAGTCAGCCAGATGTTTGCAAGATGTATGATGAGGCGGACCTAATACAAGAATTCCCACCCTTCCCAGTTTTTTAAGGACATTCCTGCTGCAGCTCCCAGCCTTGTAAAGCAAAGGGTCAAGAATGTGGCAGTCGTTGCATGTAAGCCCACTGCATTTCCCCAGCTGTTTTTCCAACAGTGCAAGAAATAGTATTTTTGTAAATTCCCATGGCATGAAACAGACCCACTAAACTGCAGTCTGTGTTCTGGATGCATTGGATTATTTCCCACAGGATATTCCCAAGAGATTTGTCAGGTCAAACTGGGACCGCTCCCAGAGAAGGAATTCCACCATTTCTTTTGGCATCAGTTTCTCTAGGCTAAAAAGGTGCATCAGGAAAGCTTTCCCATCAACTGCTTGTCTGCTTCCCCTCACTCCAGTGCATGAGCTCTGCTCTGCCGTCCTGCAACTGCTTGTTGCTCCAGCTGTCCCAGGCTGCCTTGGCTGGGAAGCCCCTCTGATGTTTCCCTCACCATTTTGCAGATGCCTTTTATCGAGGGGACAAACTGGTCAACTTGAAGCACATTGCAGATGAAGCCATCCGGAAATGTAAAGACAGGTAAGTTTGGATTCCCTTGTAAAAAAGGCCATTGCTGCCAGAATCTGCTCCTGCACAAATGGGAGTTGTCATAGGTGGGCAGACTCTGCAGCAGGTCTGACACCAACAGTCATCAGATGTTACAGAGAGGGAAATAATCACGGTGAAATGACTTTGCCAAGCTTACAGACACAGCATCTGTGTAGCTTGTGTGAGACTGAATGTGGGTTTGTGTGTTAGAGCAAACATGGAAATTCAGGGCAGATAGTCTGCACGTTAGAAATTTGAACTCTTTAAGAAAACCTAAGTCTTTATGTCTGTAAAAATAGGTACCTGGGAGGACAGAAGTTGATCCTGAAGCTGGGAATTAACTGGTGGAGACTGTGTTGATACTCTGACAGGGTTGAAGGGAAATAAAGATCATTCTGTCAGTGTTTTGTAGGCTGTCTTTGCCCTCATGAGGGGGCAAACACCTACGCCTTTCCTTGATGTATAATCAGGCTTTGGAAGCCTTTACTCCCTCTGAGATAGTCAGTCATGCCTAGGGGTTGGAGCAGCCACCAGTATCTCCTGGTAGGAGGGCTTGTTCCTGGTCACAGGCAGGCAAATTTGGGATTTGTAAGGACAGCAGTGTCCTTGGAGAGAGACTTGTGGGACCCCCACTTTCTCCCCAGGAATCACACCTGATAAATCCCCAGTAAGTTGTACACAGACTGTTCCTGCTCTCTGAGCTGTTCCTGTGGCTGGTGTCCTTGGAAGTTCATGGTGTACCTGCAATTTGCATGGCAGCAAATGCTCCAGCTCAACAAAAGCAGCTCCAGGCTCCTGCCCTGCCTCCAGTGCTGCCTGTGAATACCAGGAAGGGCTGGCTCAGCCCCTGAGCAGCCCAGTGTGACAGCTCCTGCCTTTTACAGGGGATCCTCTTTGAAAAAGTGCATCGTGGTGAAGCACCTGGGCAGGGAAGAGATAACAGTGGATGGGACCTGCAGCAAGTCTCCCCCTCTGAAAAGGCTGTGCCAGGATGTGCAGGTGTGTTCCTGGTGGGATGAGACGGGGGTTTTATTGCCATGGGCCTGAGACCAGCAAATGGATCAGTGCAAAACCACTGCAGTGATTCCCTGGACGCTCCTGTTCTGACTCCTGTTCCTGTTTACTCCCCTTCTTACTGATGTTGCAGTGTGAGTGGTCTGAAAAACGGTTCCTTTTCCTTAACAAGATCCTCTCCTTGCTGCTTCCTTTAACACCCTCACCAAGCTGCCAGCCCACAGGACCCCTGGGTACATCTTCCAAAGCCACTAGGGACAAGATGCCCATTTTCCTCTGCCCAGTACAAGACTTTTCCTTCCTAGCCCTTTGTCTCTCTCCCCTTTTGTGCAAAGACCAGTGCTGTGCTGCACTGTAGCTGTGACATGGGAAGCAGGAGAGGAAACCCAGGAGATCTGTGCTCGTGGCATGGGCTCGGTGCAGCCCCCCAACAGGGCAGCAATCCTCTGCTGAGAGCAGTGCAGGGTGTGTGCAGCTGGCACAGGGGCTCTGTCAGCTCTCAGGCTGGGGCTTTCCCTTGCAGCTGAAAACAGATGAAAGGATGTGGGCCAGAGGCATGTGGTGAGATGGGGCTGGAAGGAGGAGAAGGTGGTGTGGAGCTGTGGCTGCCTGCTGATCTCCCGAGGCTGCTGAGCAGCCCCGCTGTGCCCAGCCCTTACCTGCTCCAAAGGCAGGTTACTTTCAGCTACCCCACAGCTCCAAATCTTGCAACATTGTCTTCTGTCCCTCTGTGTTGGGGGATTATTTGCACTGAGTTATCCCCAGGCTGCTGCTGGCTCAGAAATGGGTTGTGTTTGGGGAGTATTTGAGCTTTAGACTCTGCTTTCAGGAGGAGTGGTCTGTGCACTTCCCTGGAACAAGAAGTCCAGCAGCTTCTCTACCTTCGAGTTACTTTTCCTCGTTCAGCTGTGTTAATTTTATTGGGGTGTTGCTCTGTGTATGACAGCCTGGCCATGTTCCTTGCCCTGCTCTGCCCCTTCTCTTGTGAGGGCAGGGTAGATGCAAGGGAATGGGAAAACAGGGGCAGACCAGAGTTCCTGTGTGAGGTTTCCCTGGCAGAGTGGTTGCAGGGCAGCCTGTCCCTGTGCTGGTTCCAGTAGGTGAGGTGAGGTTTTTGTGCAGAATGTCCTGGAGGGTGGCTGGAGGGTGTCTCTTACCCTTTGGCTCTCTCTGCTCTACTTGTTTGGACACTTTATTAAGGATTCTTTTCCCTCGTGGATGCATTTTTACTGTGCCATTGGCTTGTGTGAGGCTATTGGATGGTCTGTGGGCTGTGTGCTGGCTCTGTGCCTCTGTGCCAGCCATGTGCAGGAAGTGGCCTTGGGGACTTATCCTGGAGGCACTCAGGGAAGGTGATGGAATGGGCAGGCTTCTGCTCACAGGGCATCTCCTGGCCTGGCCCTGGATCTGAGCGTTTTCCAGGCTGCCAGGGTGATTTCCCAGCATCCGGGCCTGTGGGCTTCCAGCTCCCTGCTTGCAAAGCCCAGTGTGGATCCTCCACTTCCCAGATTTCACACCCTCTTTGTGGATTTTTAACAGGAAAAAAAGACTGAAAGCTCACAGAGACTCCATCCCAAGGTATTTACACACAGCACTGCCTTCCTCTTTTTGGCACCTCCTCTCTGCTTCCCATGCAGCTCCTCACCTCCCCTAACTGGTCTGGCTGCAGGGCCACACGTGCCCTCCTAACCGGGCTACCAGCAGCTGCATGTCAGTGACAGACCCCACCCAGCTTGCCAGAGCTGCCCACAGCGTGGGGTGAATGCAATGCCACCAGTGCTTCCAGAAGCAGACCCACATCAGTGACCCCTGGGCACAGGCCAGCATGCTGCCAGGGGATTGCAGAGCCTCTGGGATGCAGTGTCAGCATCCAGGTCAGGGTTTGGCTCTCTGCCCATCAGCAGCAGCTCTCACAACGCACTTCCCTTTGCAGGGAAGCTGGCAGGGGTCACCTGCAGCTTCCTGGCCACAGGCAGCAAACCTGGAGCTCCAGAGCCAGCATGTGGACTCTGCCTGCCTCACGTGGCTTCTGGAACCCCAGAGTGGGCAGGCAAAGACACACAGTGCCATGGGGCTGACCTCCTCCCTGGGGCACTGGAGGCTGGGTGCTAAATCAGGGATCCTTCAAGGAGGGATGCAAGAGAAAACTGCTGGATGCCCTTGGGCTTGTTTACCTGGTGCCTGGCTGGGACCTTGCTGGTGGGACAGAATTGTGGAAACTGCTTTCCCAGGTAAAACCAGGAGCCCTGGGGGTCCATGAAGGCTTTCCAAGTGGGCCCAGTTGTGCCAAGCTGTCAAGCAGCTGATGTCCTGGGTACCACATGTGTGGGAGCTGTGTGCTGGGCTGTGGGGTCCTGGTGCCTCCAGATGTCAAATGAGCATCTTTAGGGCTGCACAGAGTCACCCTGCGCCCCCGTGGCTGCTCTCTGTGCACCGCAGCTGAAGGAGCTGTGGGGAGTCTGGCGCTGTGAGGAGGAAATGTGCAGGACTCTGGGTCAGGTGCCTGCCCTCACAGAGATGGGAGAAGTGAAGGTCTGAGCGGAGTCTGGGGCATGTTCCCTGCACAGCTTCCCCCAAGCTTCTCTGAGGAAAGGTGAGAAGGTCAGGGAAGTTAAGTCTTGCCCTGAGCAGTGGCACCACCCTGGAGAGGTGGACAGCCAGAGCAACCGTCAGGGTGAGCTCAGCCCATCAGCCTCAGGTGTTGGTGGCTCTGTCACAGTTCTGGCATCTTCAGTCAGCCAGCGCTGGGTGGCTCTGCACTGGTGCAGTCACTTCTTACCAGGGTAGTTATTACCTAAAAACCCAGAGAACAGATTTTTTGGGAGGCCTGCAGGGCCAAGCAGTGTGATCCCACCATGCTGCTGTTTGTCTCGGGCCGTGCTGCTGTCAGGATCCCCACAGGTGGCTGTGGGACAGGTGGCTGTGTGGCTGTGCTTGCTGCTTCGCTGTGGGACTGCAGCTCAGGGCAGCCCCACAGGGCAGGAGGAGCCTGTTTGTGGGAACAGCCCAGAGCAGCTGCTACTGCAGGGCCTCTCCTGGCTGCTGCTGCTGCCCACGGGGATTCATCGCCGTTACCTGCGGTCTGGACACTCTGCTTCAGGTGTTGCAGGCAGACTGTGTTTAAAGGTTTTCCTCATGGCTGTGGGCTGTGAAAAGGAGCTTCTGGAGTGGGAGCTGCAGCTCTGGTGCATGGTTTGCAGCAGGCTGTGCTGTGAACATCTCCCTCGGTGGCCCGTGAGGGGGGCGAGGTTTGGGTTGTTCTCCTCATCCCCCTTCCCTTGTTTTTGGACAAGCCTGTTTCCAATCTTGTGCTTTCCTCAGGCCCCCTGGAACCCAGATGTGGACGCGTGGTGGCACGAGCTGATGAGTGGTGCCAGCACGGAGTGTGAGCCCGAGTGGTGCGACGCCGAGGACGAGCTCTTCATCCTCTACACGAGCGGCTCCACTGGAAAACCCAAGGTGTGCTCCCAGCTCCCTGCACGGGACAGGCCAAGCCACAGGAACCCCTCAGCTGGGGGAACTGCTGAGGGGGGAGTTGGGAGTCCCCAGCAGGAAGAAGAGCCACAGAGGTCTTGGGAAAAGGGCTGTGCTGGTCATTCCTGCTCAGCTGCTGTTGGAGCTCAGTGATGTTCAGCTGGGCCTGGCAGGATGAGGGTGGGTGTGGGTGGGAGCTCACCCTGACACCCCTGTGCCTTCTCCTCACAGGGTGTGCTGCACACTGTGGGTGGGTACATGATTTTTGCTGCCACCTCGTTCAAATACGTGTTTGATTACCAACCTGATGATGTGTACTGGTGCACGGCCGACATCGGATGGATAACGGGCCATTCCTACCTCACCTACGGACCCCTGGCCAACGGGGCCACCAGCGTGTTGGTGAGTGCTGCGTGCTTCACTCCAGGAAAAGGGAGCTGGTGGTGCTGAGCTGCATCCCTGCACTGCTCTGTGATGGTGTGCAGGGCTCTGGGAGGAAGGGTGGTGCTCTCCAGGGAGGGCATGGTGACTGCTCACAGGGGTAGTTTGCACGTGGCTTTTGGCTGGTTAATTTTTCAAATGCTCCCTGTTTCTTTCCCATAGAAGTACAAGCCTTGTGTACCAATGGAAGCAGGGATGTTCTGAGTTAATGGAAAAACTGGATCAGGGGCTGGTGTTTTCCCTGCTGATGCTGATTTGGCAACTTGTTGTTTAACTCCTGTGCCTGTATCTCTCTTGGCAGTGTAACAGATCAGGGAGCCAGAGACCTGTGCCCAAAATCCCCAGGGAAATGCAAACAGGAAAATCACTGTTATGGTGGGGGGGGCCTTTAGGGAGTTCCTTGTGCTTTGGGTTGTGATTCTGTCACAGTGTTGGACCTCTTGCCCTTTGCCATGTGGGCAGGGTCATTTGGGCTGGTGGAACTGGGTCACTGTGGTGGCCACCCAAGTGCTTATGCTGCAAGGGGGTGTCAGGGGACATCTGCTAGGACAACTGGGGTGGGCTGATGCCAACTCCATCCCAAGGAGGCAGCGAGGGGGGTCCTTGACCTGGGCTGGTTTCACTGTGTGCTACCCCTATAAGGACATGCTGGGGTCCAGCTGCTGTTTGGCTCCTCCCGCTTGGGCAGGTGCTGCAGGTGCAGAGCAGTGAGAAACAGCTGTGTCACTGCTCTGTCTCCTGCTCAGTTTGAAGGTGTCCCCACCTACCCAGATGTTGGAAGAATGTGGAGCATCATTGACAAGTACAAGGTGACCAAGTTCTACACAGCACCCACAGCCATCCGGCTGCTGATGAAGTACGGCGAGGAGCCCGTCAAAAAGTGAGTGCCAGTCCCAGTGACATGAGGACATTGGCTGTGCACAGCAGGGTTGAGTGGGAACTGCCAAAGTGACCAGGTCTCCTCTCTTCCCCTATGGAAGAGTGCTGAGAAAGCTCTGAGCTGTACCTGCAAAGTCCATTTCGGGTAGCCCAGGGGTTCCTGCAGGCTCTGCTGTGCAGCAGGCTCACAGCTGCTGCTCTCCACGGCCTGCTGAACCCCTGCCAGCCCCTTCCTCTCTGCAGGCACAGCAGGAAGTCTCTGAAGGTGCTGGGGACTGTGGGTGAGCCCATCAACCCCGAGGCCTGGCTGTGGTACTACAGTGTGGTGGGAGAGGAGAGGTGTCCCATTGTGGACACGTTCTGGCAGACAGAGACGGTGAGTCCTAGCTGGGTGTCCCTGGCACCTCTCTGTCCCTTGTGCTCCCTGCAGGGCCTCTTGGCAGGTTTCCCGTAGTGGGGTTTTGGGTCTGTGGCCTGCCCAGGAAACTCTGGTGTGCCCCTTCTCTTCCTATCCTGGAACTCAAACAGGCTCCAAGGGGAAACCTTCCTCTCCAAGGGTCTCTTCCAGACTGTTCTCTGGACGCTGCTCTTCTTCCCCTCTTTCTCTCCCCCAGCAGCTCCAAAGCTTTGTGCCCAGACAGACTCCCCGTTGTGCCATTCCCAGGGCCCATCTGCACGCCTGCCCTGAGCAGCCCTGCCTGGGATGTGCTGTTGCCAGAGCTGATGGCACAGCTGAGGGATGGGCTGGCATGGCCCAAACTCACCGGTTTTTGCCTCTCTTGGCAGGGAGGCCACATGCTGACACCCCTTCCTGCTGCCACCCCCATGAAGCCAGGCTCTGCTGTGAGTACTTGTGTTCTCCCCATGAGCCTCAGCAGGGCCCTGTCTGTGCCATGGCTGGGTGGTTGCAGCCTGCCAGGGGGTGGGGGGACAGTGGGGAGGTGACCACCAGCCAAATCCCAGGCTGGCCCCCTGCAGCCATGCTCATGGGTCCCATGTACCACAGCTCTCCAAAGCTGCCCTTGCTCTGCCTGCCAATCCTGCTGGTTCACAGGGGTCTGATGCAGGGGCTCACCTCCATCTCTCCTTTCTCCCTGCTCCTCATGGCAGACATTCCCCTTTTTCGGTGTGGTCCCTGCCATCCTGAGCGAGTCGGGGGAAGAGCTGGAAGGAGAAGCAGAAGGTTACCTGGTAAGGAAGGGCTGATCATCCCCACCCTCCCTTTGTCCATTCCCTGTGAGCTCTGGGATATTCCTGGTAGACTACCCACATCTTTTGGCCCAGGGAAGGGGTAGAGTCACCATCCCTGGAAGTGTTCAAAAAATGTATGGAGGTGGCACTTGAGGACATGGTTTAGTGGTGAATGTGGGTGATGGTTGGACTTTTCCAACCTTAAAAATTTGTGATTCTACCTCCACTAACTCTGGTCCACACAAAGAGCCCCCTGGGGTGGTGGGAACTCCCTTCAAGGCCATAACTTTGTGGGAACTTTTACAGCTGATCACTGAATGAACTTGCACATGTGGGCAAGGCAGGAGGATGGGAACAACTCCTCAGCCAAGCTCCTTCCCCCTGGCCAAAACTGGTGAGACTTTCCCAGTGGATCAGCACTGGCAGCGAGTGTCTGAGTGCTACTCATGGCTGTCTCTGACATCTCTCTGACAGTGGTGTACCCCTGGGTTATTGGGGTGGCTCTCACTGCCCCAGCTCTGTGGTTTTCACCCCCAGGTGTTTAAGCAGCCCTGGCCAGGGATCATGCGCACGCTCTACGGAAAGCACCAGCAGTTTGAAACTGTTTACTTCAAGAAGTTCCCTGGGTACTACGTGACAGGCGATGGTAAGGGCGTCCAGGCTGCTGTGGTCACAGGGGCCTGGGGACAGCAGTGGAAATCTTACCCTGTCCTGCCCTCAGAATCCTTTATCAGTTGCTCTGAGGACTGGCACTGCTGCCTCACACTCATTTCTGGCTATTTTTAGGTTGCAGGAGAGATAAAGATGGTTATTACTGGATCACAGGGCGAATTGATGACATGTTGAATGTTTCTGGTAAGAAGGAGTTTTGTCTTCAGTGGGGACCAGTGCACTTTCTGACACCTTGCTTTGTGACACTTCTGCATCCGTTTCAAAAGCCACCTGGTTTATAGGGATGGTTCTGCATCTGTGATTCTGCCCAGCAACCTGTCCTCAAAGTGGATCCAGTTGCTGGGTCAGGGTTATTTCAGGGTTATTACAGGGACACACAAGCCTGTGACTTGGTGACTTGCTGCACCATTTTCCCTGGAGACGATGCCCTGGAAGGAATGAACCTTCTGTAACCAGCCAGGGCACCTCTGTGCTGAAGGATTTAGGGCTACAGGGAATCACAGAGTTTAGGCAGGACTGTGGGGTTGCTAATCCAACCTGCTGCTTCATGGAGGGCTCACCTCAAAGCTGGATCAGGCTGCTCAGAGCTCTGAAGACTCCTACCTCTCCTGAGTGAGTCTTCGAGATTCAGCTGCTTCTCAGTCCATCATTTTCCATATACTCTATTTAATAGTTCCCTCCCTCCTTTCCGGGAGCCTGTAGCCTCCAGGTACATCCTGCTGGCTCTGAGGTGCTGCTTTACTTGTCTCTGGATCAGACTAGATTCTTCCACCTGACCAGCAGTGCTTAATTCTCCAACTGATCGTTCTGGGAGTTGACCACCTTCCTGTGGCTTTCTGTGACAGCAGTGCCAGGGTGGGATGTCAGAGCACTGGTGCAGGAGCAGAGGTGTGCAGGAGTGAGTTGTGCCCCTGCCCCAAGATGTGGTGTGTCATTGCCCCTCCCCACAGCAGTGAGCTGGAGCCTGGACTCTGCAGACCCAACCTCTTCCTCTGCACCTTCCATGTGGGCAGGTCTCCTCCTGCCAAATCCAGCTCCTCCTCAGCCTGTGCTTTGGAAGGGCATCACTGTGAACTGTCCATGATCTGTTCCAGAAAGAAGCCTAAAGGTGGGAGGGAGAACAGCCAGGGGAGGTGGCTGCTGCGGGTGAGTGACACCTGGCAGCTTCCAGAGCACTGCAGAAATGAGTTTCACTCTCCCAACTCTTGTCCTTTCCCGAGCACATCAAACTGATGCTTTCAAACCTGTAGTTTAGGGCCTTTTACAGCCTCAGGCCTCTTCCTGCAGGTCAGTAAAGCTCTGCCTCCCCCTTGTTTCCAGGTCACTTGCTGAGCACGGCGGAGGTGGAGTCGGCCCTGCTGGAGCACGCGGCGGTGGCCGAGGCTGCCGTGGTCAGCCACCCGCACCCCCTGAAGGGCGAGTGCCTCTACTGCTTCGTGACCCTGAGAGAGGGCCACGAGTTCACCAAGAACCTCACAGATGAGCTCAAAAAACAAGGTAGCAACAGCCAAATACTGGGGAGCAGGCAGGGGGAGGACAGGGGATGGAGGGGTTAAGGGCTCGGGTGCCTGCAGGAGGTGCTTGTGGTCTGGGGAATGCAGCGTGGACAACTGCCACGAGGTGCCTCTTGATTACAGAGCATGGCTGACAAAGACTAAAATTAGTTCTCTCGGCCTTTGGCTGCTCATGTGATGCCATCTCTGCCTCGTGGGAGCTGGCAGCCCTGTGAGGGACTGGGGTACTCAGCAGCCTTTTGTTTGCAGCAGGGCTCTCCCTGGCAGACTGGAACATCCTGGGAGGATCATTGGGTTTCTTTGGGGTGGTGCTCTGGGTGTTTGTGCTCCACTCTCAAGGAGCTGTTTCACTGCAAACTGCAGCATTGAATACACAAAACGAACCTGCCCAGCAGTGAATCAGTCCTTGCTCTATCAAAATGGTCATGGTGATGGTTGTAGCCATTAGGGAGGTCTCTGGAAGATGGAGGGAATGAAAAGATGAATGTTCTCACTGTTGGGGAAATGTGCTTATGGCCCTGTTGGCATTGCAGGTCTTGCTGTCCCCTCCCACAGTGTGGAGGCCCAGGTGCAGCAGCCCCAGGCACTGCCCTGCCAGGTGCTCCAGGAGCTGGGCTCTGTCTTGCCACACATCCTTTCCAGTCAGGATAGAAGGTTATCTCCTCACCCCTACAATGAAAATCTCTCTTTTTTTGCAGTCAGAGAAAAAATCGGGCCGATAGCAACACCTGATTACATCCAGTACGCCCCCAGCCTGCCCAAAACCCGCTCAGGTGAGTTCCAGGGATGGTACTGGGGAGGACTGGGCAGCTCCTGCCAGTGGAAGTTGATCAGCCCTGCACTGCTTGTCCAGGGCTGCTCAGATTAGGGAGGGTGCAAGCTCAGGGTGAGCAGGATGTGCAGGTCTGGTACTTCCCACTTCTGCTAAGGATGCTGAGGAGATCCTGACTCCTGGGGAGGGGGACTTTTTATATGGGCAGATAATGAAGGACAAGGGGTGATGGTGTTAAACTGCTGGGGGGCAGGTGTAGATTAAACAGACCTAAGGAAGGAATAGTCTCCTGTGAGGGTGGGGAGGCCCTGGCACAGGGTGCCCAGAGAAGCTGTGGCTGCCCCTGGATCCCTGGCAGTGTCCAAGGCCAGGTTGGACATTGGGGCTTGGAGCAACCTGGGCTAGTGGAAGGTGTCCCTGCCCATGGCAGGGGGTGGAATGAGATGGGCTTTAAGGTCCCTTCCAACCCAAACCATGCTGGGATTCTGATTCCTGCTTCCCTTTCTTGGCTGTCATTACAGGAAAGATCACCAGACGGATATTAAGGAAGATTGCCAAAAATGACCAAGATCTGGGGGACATCTCCACCTTGGCAGACCCGGGCATCATCAAACACCTTTTCAACAGCAGATGTGACACTAAGCAGTAGCAGCAGGACCTGTCCCTGCTGAGCAGAACAGTGGCAGTGGCACCTGATGAGCAGGTCCCTCCAACAGCCACTGCCTGCCCAGGAAGGAAACCTTCACCTGTTGAATTGAATGTACCAATCGTAGGAACGAGGAGAGTCTGGCTCTGGAGAGGCCGTGTCCATGCCCTGGATGAGGTGTCTATCATGTTCCAGATGGATGTCACACATCTGAGGGTCAGCCTGGTGCACAGAGGGACTCATCCTCCTTTTTCAGCACCTCGTTCTTGATTTTAATTTAATTTGGGGGGGGCGGGGGAGAGGGCGTTAATTTACTTTATGTCCTGGAGGGGCCCTGGCACCTTGTGCACAGTGGGAAGGAGCTTTGGGGGTTGGAGGGGAAGTGGTGCTGGAGTTACTCAATGCAGGCAGGCCTGGGAGATGCATCTGCCACTGCCCACAGAGCAGCTGAGCTTCCTTCTGTCCTCGGAGTGCTGCAAGCTGAGGAGCACTGCAACAGCCACACCATCCCTGCACAACTCAGCTTGTCCTGCATGCACTGTCCTGCTGCTAGCACAGCTTCCCGGGGCTTCCAGGGGAGTGGGGCAAGGCTCCAGGGAGCTCTGGGCTTTAAACAGGTTTTTTTGGGCAATCTGATACCAGGAGCTGCTGCTTCCTAACTGTGTTGTGCCAGCTGCTGCATTGTCCCCAGTCCAGGGTCCTTCACTGGCCATGGACACTACAGGCAGCCAGGAAGGGAAAGCCTTGGTGTGATATGTTCCATGGAGCCCCGGTTCCTCCAGCCCTGCTGCCACCAGCTCACAGCTGAACCAGAGCTGGAGCAGCTGGATGCTCCCTTTGTGTCCTGGGGGAGGATTGGGGGCTGCTGTTACCCCAGAGGATGGAGAGGAAATGGAGCCAGGCAGAGGCACCTTTCTCATGGCACCACGACCACTGCTACAGCAGATAAACCAAGGCAGGCAGGGCTGTAGGAGCCCTACACATTTCTTCATCAGGAAAAAAGGGTGGGAGATGTTTAAAGTCAGTATTTGCTTGTATTTGGTGTGGTTTAAGAATGATGAGAGCTAAAGGCCCCCAAACCTCTTACCCAAGAGCCTGAACACCACCAGAGTCCTGCCAAAGCCATCCTTCCTCCAGTGAAGGACATTTAACTCCAGCCAGGGCTGAGCTGGAGCTGATACCTCCTTTACAATGTCTGTATGAAAACTGCATGTGAACTGTTTGATTTTGCACTTAAACCAAAGGAGAACTGGGCTTTAAAACTTGCTACAACAGCTGTTTTGGGGAGTGCCAATGGACAGGCATTACCTGCAACCTGAGCTGACATGGGGCTGGAAAGGAGGAGCAGCTGCTTCTGGGTTGGGGTGCTCAAGGCAGGTGTTGGGGTGCTCGACTGGGCTGTTGGCCAAGTCCCAAATCTCACTTGCTACTGCTGCTCTCACTGGCACAGCACCTGTGTCACCTGTAATCCCGGTGCCTGCCCGTGTCCCATGTGCCCCCACAGCTCTGTACCACTGGATTGTGCCACCTTGGTGACAAGGATTCCTACATCATCCTTCCTCCTGTTACTCTTTGTCAGCTATGTACTTTTGGCTGGAAACAGCGAGAATTTAATGCAAAATGAAATAAAATTCAAGAAGACAAAATGGAAACAGGCAGGGAGTGTGTGTGGGTGGGAGGTGCTTGTGTGCTCTTGGGTTTGGGGTGCTCAGTGCAGTTGGGAGTGGCTGTGCCAGAAACCAGGACTGGCTTTTGGGATGGGGAGGTGCAGGTTCCTGCCACCATGATGTTTTTCCATGGATTAGGATTTAGTGTGGCTGTGTGTGCTGGCTCCAGGGCTGCAGCCTGTGCCTCAGTTTCTCCCTGGTCTCCAGCCACTGCTGCTCCAAGGCTCGTGGAAAGCACAAGACAGTGTGACACCCACATGTCACCAACACCCTCATGCAGCACCAGGGCCAGGGAGACAGGTGAGCAGCTGAGGAGGCTTCAGGGCTCTCAGTACAGCTCAGGGCTGCCTCACCTCCACCCTGGGCCTGGTCCCCTCCCAGGCACAGCCATGGATCTCTGTGTACCTGGCCAGGTGTGCCCCTGAGCTCAGACAAACCTGGCACAAGCAGCAGTCAGATTGCACATTCCTTTTAATCTCTGGCTTGGGGTAATCAATTCCCCAACAAAACACCCAGGAATCCCAGGCTCAGTCACACTGGAAGAACGGAGCAGTTTCCCAGGTGACCGATTGGTGATTGATGCCACAGCAGCAGAGAGCCAGCAGGGCTGTCACTCAGCACGTCCATTCTGCAGGAATTCCACCTTTGTGCTGGTTCTGTCACTCAGCACATCCATTCTGCAGGAATTCCACCTTTGTGCTGGTTCTGTCACTCAGCACATCCCTCCAGCAGGAATTCCACCTTTGTGCTGGTTCTGTGTAACTGGCAGGGCTGGGCTGAGGCTGCCTGGGCTCTTCACTGCCAGAAAGGTGCAGCTTTTAGGGCTGAGGAGGAAAGGGGCTGAAGGAAGAGGCAGAAGACGTTGAGCAGGAGAGCCCACACTCCTCCACTGCTGTGCTGTTCCCTCTGATCCATGAAACCTGGAAGGAGACACATCTCCCCCTCTGCTGGTGCTGGTCCCAGAGTAAGGTGCTTGGAGCTGGGGCTGTGCCTGCCCAGCCTCTCCTGCAATTCCTTTGCTTCCCCACCACAGAGCTCCCAGTATCAGCAGGACCATTCCCAAGGTCGGGGTTTCCTGACAGGAAGATGCTCAGTGTTTGATTTCAGTGGGATGCACTGGCACAAGCCCAGGGGGCTTCAGGGTTTATCAACACACACAGGGCTCCAATTCACCACTGCCTTGGGAGCTGCCTCCAGCTTGTGATCTGTTGGACAGGGCTGTGGGAAGCAGCAGGAGCAGACACAGCCCTGGACCCCGCACTGCTGCCTGCCCTGTGGGGCACAGAGGCACTGTTCAGGATCAGCACCCAGTCCAACAAAACAGGAGTTGGGCAAAGCGAAAGCAAGCAAGAGGCCCTTGGCAAATTACCCAGGGCAGCTGTGCCTGGTGCAGGAACCCTGAGGGCTCCTCAGGCACAGGGGAAAATAGAAATGAGGACAGCAGCAGCACAGGAAGAAGGGCTGGAGGGGCCATCGTGAGTGGAGCTGGGCTCTCCTCTTTAAGCTGGAGAGCACTGAGGCACTGGATGAAGATCAAGGCTGGTACTTGCCCATCCACCTTTCTCCTCTCATTCCTTACACTGTGTACATCTCCAGAAATTACACAGCATCAAGGAGCTCAGAAGTGGGAGCAGCACTCTACGTCCCACTGCCGTCAGGCCAGGCCCCAAGGGAACATCCAGACCCTTGCAGTCCTGGGACTCACAGCTGGGCTGTGCACAGGGCAAGGCCCCCTGAGCAGGCAGAGCAAGGGAATCCCTTCTTTCTGGAGGGAGAATCACAGGAAGAAGCTCGGGCTGGCACCCTGGACCTTTGAGCAGTTGCATCCACACAGTCCCTCCTCACAGCCTCCAGCATGTTGGACCTTGGCAAGTGCACCCTTAGGAGAAATCCCTGTGGCAGATCAGCTCTTCAGGCAGCAGAGGGGAGGGTGGGGCCATGGCTCTTCACACCAGGTATGGCGTGTCCAGCACGGCCACCCCGGCTGCCACGCCGCCGTCCGCGTGCTCGATGGCCTTGGTGCGCAGGAGGTGACCGGCGGCCTGGTTCAGCACCAGCTCCTGGCCCTGCCTGCAAAGGAGAGGGAAACTGAGCCCCTGCAGAACACAGAGCTCATGGCATTTACCTTGGGCAGCGGATTCACCTTCCCTGTCAGCACCCAGGGCAGGGCAGAGCCCCAGGGCTAAGGTGGGGGCCCTGCAGTGGTGGCTGCCCTGGCCATTCTGCACACGGGCAGTGCCAGGGGCTGAACACTGCCAGAGCACCTTTGTTCCCAAAAGAGTGTGAGAAGGACTTTCATTTATACCCTATGGAAATCTGGTCTATGAGGGCTTAAAACAAAAGCAGCTGCTACTAGGGTTGAACAGGCGTTAGGCCTTCAGGTATTTCAGAGACCACCAGGGCTTCAGAAAAGCCACACTTCTGGATGTGGCTGCATCCAGAACCCAAGAAGTGCTCCCAGAAGTCAGGGATGAGACACACCGATCCCACGATCCCATTACACCAGTAACTGCCAGCACGAGCCCTGTGGTTTTCTAACAACTCGTTTGGCAGCAGGTTCAGAGCAGCAGCTCAGCGTGTGCACACGAGCTCAGAGCTGCCGCCAGGGGCACAGCCTGAACGGTCACATCTGTCCCCTGCACCTGCACGTCCCCAGACATCTGTCCTGCTGCTGTGCTTGTGCAGCACAGAGGGCAAAATGCTCCTGATCCACGTCAGGAGCAGGGACCTGCCCTGGAACACAAGCACATTCCTCACCTGACATAGACACCAAAGATCCCGAGCTCAGAGATGCACTCGGACACTTGGAGGGGACTGTGAGCCCTCAGCAAGTAATTCAGTGCTGGCTGGGGTTTGATCTTATCCATCAAGATGTAGGAGGTTCTCTCAGGGCTGTCTTTGATCTTCTCCAGAACCTGCCTAAGCTCTTCACCATAGAGATTGTTCCCTGGCAAACAAAACCAGCATGTCAAGCCCTTCCCAGGACAGCAGAAGCCCCTGGCCCCAGCTATGTAGCCCTGGCAGCCCAAATGACCTGGCCTTTGCCTCACCAGGGCCTTGAGAGCTCCTCCAGGAGCAGCTTTGCCTTAGTAGCAGGACTAGTCCCCATGGCTATGAGTAGCCACAAGACACTCCACCCTTTATCCCTCAGCACAGGACCAGGAGCTGGCACAGAGCTACTGCCCATCCCAAATACAGCACAAATCACAATGGAAACGCCCAGGGGCCCAGCCCAGCTCACACCTCCACAGCCCAGCTCACACCTCCACAGCCCAGCTCGTACCTCCACCTTCACGCTGCGGCTTCAGCACAAAGCGGTCGGGGTCAGCGATGGCTGTGGCAGCTATCATGTCACCCTCTTCACCCTGGCAGGAAAGGATGGAAACAGGTTGGACATCAGGAATGATTTCGTCATGGAAAGGGTGGTTTCACACTGGAATGAGCTGGATGGAGCCACCATTCCTGAAGGTGTTCAAGGAACAACTGGACAGGGCACTCAGTGCCATGGCCTAGTTGGTAACGCGGTGTTTGGTCAAAGGTTGGACTCAATGATCTCGGAGGGCTTTTCCAACCTAAATGATTCTGCAAACAGCAAAGCATCAGGGAGCAGCAGGGGCTCCTCAGCAGATCCCTCTGAGCAGAGGGATCAACAAATTCCCCAAGGACCACAACAAAGCCATCTCTTCTTCTCAACCAAAGAGCACAGGTGTGCATGTCCACTCCTGCTCCAGCCCCATTCCCACTCACCTCGTCCAGGGAGTAGAGTCCAGCAAAGGTGGCTCTCATCCGAGCGATGGCCTCGGGGCGGCCGGGCAGCAGCTTCTCCAGCGTCCCCGGCCGGCTGAGCTCCTGCTGCACCTTCTTGGTGCCCGCCAGCTGGGTGGCAATGTCAGGGCACTTCACTGCCCGGGACCTCTCCAGCAGCAGCCGCGCCTCCCAGTTCTGAGGCAGCGAGGGAGCAACCACCCCGTGAGGAGAAAAAGAAACACACAAAAGGTTTGCTCTGCTCTTTTCTGTGCAGTTATCGACATATGGTTTGTCTCCTCCCTGCCTGCTGGCAGGGACAGGGGGTGGGAACAGCACTCCAGAGAAAAGCAGACATGGATTTCCCACCACCTCTGGGAAGAGCACAGTCAGATTAATCCACTGTGTGCTCCCTCCCCAGCTTGTCCGGTGCTGCCACCTCGAGACACCAGCAAGATCTGCTCTGTGCTATTAATACCTGCAGCCTGATTGTGCTAAGAGAGCACAGAGTGAAACCTGTAAGCAGGTGCTCATACCTGTGTTAACCCCTATTGTACAAAAGCAATGCAGTGCTGCACTAAGGGATCAGCCCCTGGAGAAGAAAGCCACCCATTTTTCTTACTGCAGGGTCACCCACATGCTCTCTGGAGTCACAGCTTCCCAATGCTCTCAGCCACACCAGGCAGGACTGACCCCACCCCAGACAGGGTAGCTGCCCCTGGGATTATTTCAAGCTCCCTGAACAGTGCTCAGCTGGTGGTTTCTGGGGCAGGGAGGTGGGTACTGACCTGCTGGTCATAGTTCTGGGGCACGTAGCCCTCTCTGTAATACACCACTGCGACCTCCTGGCCGTCCCTGGAATGGAAACCAGAAGTGCTCGGAGAGCCAGGCCAGGCCCTGCCCCATCCCCAGCACCAAGGGGGCATCACAGCCCTCTGCCCCTTCTCCTTGGCCTCTGGCCCTCCTGCTCCTGCCTGGCTCTGCCAGAGCAAGCTGACCACTGAGAGCCCTGGCTCCTCTCCACTGAGCCCCAGCTTGGCTGGTCCCAAGACACAGAGAGCTGACACCCGGCCCCTGGGCTCAATAATTCTGACAACCAGCCTAGCAGAGAGTAAGAACCTCTTTTTTAACAGCTTTTACCCCACACTGGCTTAGGGGCTCAGCCTGGAGCAAAGGAGGCTCAGGGGGGACCTTGTGGCTCTGCACAAGTCCCTGACAGGAGGGGGCAGCTGGGGGGGTTGGGCTCTGCTGCCAGGGAACAGGGACAGGAGGAGAGGGAACGGCCTCAGGCTGGGCCAGGGGAGGTTTAGATTGGAGATTAGGGCAAATCACAGAAAGGGTTGTCAAGCACTAGGACAGGTGGCTCAGGGCAATGATGGAGTCACCATCCCTGGAGGGACTTTAAGACGTGTGGCTGTGGCACCTGGGGACACGTTCAGTGGTGCTGGGTTACAGGTTGGACTCCATCTCAGAGGTCTTTTCCAACCATAACAGCTCTGTCATTCTTGAAGCTGGAGGGAACAGGGTTCTCCTCCTGTGTAATTCAAGGCAGGACATCAACTCATCAACCTGAGAGGCACCAAACCACCCTGCCAGGGCTGGGCTGGCAGCACAGCTGTAGCACCACATGCCCAAACTTTGGCCACAGAACTGTGCACTTGGTCTGGCAGCTGCTGGCAGGCAGGCAGGAGAGGCAGAGGCATTCAGCAGTGACGAGGAAGGATACTCAGGAGGAAGCACAAGAGATACACTTTCCCCTCAAGTATCCGGCCATGACAAATGTATTTGTTAATTAAACACAGCACAGACACCAAAGGTCAAACCATGGAAAAATCAGCCTAACTACAGAAAAATCACTGGCATGAAACCATGTCTTCCCTTAGGTTCATCCAGCTCCAAGCACATTACCTGGAAATAGGACAAACGTCACACTTGGGACCAACTGGGAGTCTGTGATCCTCCCATCCTGGTCTCCACAGAGAGCAGGCAAGATGCTGAGTGAGTTCAAACCCAAGAGATCCTCAAAGGACATGGAATGCTGCCTCCTCCAGCACTAACAACCCAGCCCAGCTCCCACTGGGAGAGCATCATGTGGACAGTAAACAGGAAATGGCCCTGTGGAAGCCTCTCCAATAGCCAGGGCTGTTGAGAGCAGATCTTTGTGGAGGAGGTAAAAGATCCCACAGAGCAATGAAGGCTGAGGCCTCAAGGAGGGAGATTGTGAATGCAGCCGTAAAGAACTGATGTGCATCTGCAAAATGTCACCACTGTGAACACAAAATCATCTCAGCTCCAAGAGGAAACAGCAGCCTGGAGCATGGAAGAGAACTGCTTTCTCAGTCAGTCACTACTTACACTCAGCTTTGGCTGCAAGCTCCCACTGCCAGCCCCGTGTGCCCGAGAGACGGCAGGAGTGCGCACCTTGGCTCATACTCACATATACAGCCTCCTGCTGGCATCCAGGGAGCCCTGCTCAAACACATCCCGGAACCGCTTCCTGATCACACGGATATTCCTGTCAGGAGGAGAGCGAGAGTCACCAGGCTGGGCAGGGGTACTTGAGCTGGAAATCGTGGGTGGAATCGGTGGCTGCAGCAAGGAGGATCTGAAGGTTCCTTCACAAATAGCCTCAGGCTTTGTACAATGGAGGCAGAGAAATCCTACAGCCCAAAAAACTCCCTGTATAGGAACCCTTCCTATGTATCCTATGATCTGGCAGCAGTTTGCTCAGCTTCCCTTTCCAGAAACTGAACCATCTCCTTCCTTTCCCATCTCAGGGAAATTCAAACTTTACCTGCTCCAAAGCTCATTTTCTACACAACGCTGATCAAAAATGTTCCTCTGGATTTCCTCCACCAGAAACATCACCACAGCCCTGGAAGAGATACCAAGAACATCATTAAACCCATAAACACTTCACATGCTCCCAGCTGGATAGCCAGCCTTCCATCTCTGTGATTCAGGCTTCCTGCACTGCTCCTGTCCATGCTCTCCTCCTCTGTCCTTACCTTTGGGAACCGTAGAGCTCCCAGGCTTTGGCAATTCCCAAGGCCAGCCCCTTCGCTGGGTTGTTGGGCAGCAGGTGTGATGCCTCCTCAGTCTTTCCCAGCACTTTCAACACCAGCCTGTGGAACACAAAAGCCATTACTGCCATGTCCATGCCCAGCTGGACCAAGGGAGCAGCATGGAGAGCACAGGGGCCACGCAGTGCAGCTGCTGCAGTGCTAGAGGTGCTCCTTACCCGTGGACGTCGGCGGTGCGGGAGGTGAGCCCCCCGAAGCTGGCAGCAATGGTGTTTATTTCTATCTGCCTCAGAGCTGCTGTGCCATCCAGCCCGCAGTCAAACATGTAATCCGAGCGGTTGATGCCCAAAAACACAGTCTGGAACACAGGGAGGGGAGCTGGGGTCTCCTGTCACCTTTAACTGCAAATCCGTTGATGACCTCGCTTCAAAATCCTCCCAGAGCAGATCCAGTCAGAGGATCACAGAATGGTTTGGGTTGGAAGGGACCTTCAAGATCACCTCAACCCAGCCCCTGCAGTGGGCAAGGACACCTTCCACTATCCCAGGTTGCTCCAAGCCCTGTCCAACCCAGCCTTGAACATTCTGAGGGATGGGGCAGCCACAGCTTCTCTGGGCAACCTGTGCCAGGGCCTCCCCACTTGCACAATAAATTTCCTAGTATCTCATCTAAACCTATTCTGTGTCAGTTTGAAGCCATTCCCCCTTGTCCTGTCACCCTCAGTTTGATAAAAACCACTGCAGGTCACACACCTGGGTGCTCTGCCCCCTGCCCAGGGCCCACAGCCCTCTCAGAGCTCCAGAGGAGTTCCCAACACTCCTGAGAGTAAAGGAGCTTCTGCAGGGATGGCCTGTCTGGTGCAGGTCCCAACAGGACACATGTCCCTGCACACTCCTGAGGCTCCCAGAGGACAAACCACATTAAATCCTCCCACTCCAGGCCAGGCTGTTTCTAGCAGCACCAGCCAAAGAGCTCAGCTATTCAACAGGGCAAGGTCGTGAGCTCACAGGCTGTGACAAGACATCGCAGCGCAGGCAGTGAGCAGCCTGGCCAAGGGACAGCTCAGAGTCCACAGTGCCAAAGCATGCAGCCAGAGCCCAGGCACCCCCACCACAATGCCAAGGGGCACAGACCACTGGGATCCCCTGCCAAGGTACCTGAGCCAAGCCTTCCTCCAAAACTTGCATGTAGATTCTGAAGAGTTGAGCTGTGAAGTCGTCTACCTTGATGGTGCTGGAAAGAAACATAGACCACATCAGTCCCCTGATGCTGTCACAGAGGAACAAGAAAATTAATTCTTCTGCAGAAAAAGCCCTTAGCAGGGGCCTTCTCCAGCACAAAGAGCAGGGCTAGGGCTTGATCAAGTGCTGCAGCACTGTGAAACACCTCCCCATGAATGCTCAGTGCAAAACCACAACACAAACCCAGTTTGCCCAGCACAGCCACTCCAAAAAAGGCCCTCCTGTGCAGAGGTGACTCATTGGCAGGGCAGAGATGGGACAAGTAAAGGCAAAGAAATGCAGCAGAGTTCTGCAGGTTCAGGGAAGAAACCACAGGTCTCTCTGTGCCTGCCCACACAGTTCAGAGAAGTTTCACAAGCTTAATCCAAGTCCCCCTGCCCTGTCAGGCTCCAAATCCCTCCAAAACACTGTGGCCCTGCTAGAGTAGGTGTGGCTTTTCCTCAGGGTCCCAAATCCCTGAGCAGCACCTCCAGGGAGCTGCCCTGGCACAGGGCAGGCACCTGAGCACACGCAAGCCCCAGGTGCTGCATTCTTTAACCACAGGTATGAACACATCCCCACAAGCTCTGGCTGCAGCCAGCTCTGGAAAAGGCACAAGCACTGGAACAGCTCCAAGGGGTCAGGCTTCAACAAAACAAAAGCATACTGGAAACAGCCCCCTCTGCTCTGTGCCAGTGCCAGAGGCAGCAGCATGTGCACAGGCAGCACAGAATGGGCAGCGGGAAGGGAAGAGCGATTTGTAGAAGCATCAGCCCCACAATTCTGAGCAGCAAAGTCAGGGATGGTCACTCCAGCCCAGGGCAACAGCCACAGATAAACTCAGCAGAGTCCTGGAGCCAGAGCTGGAAAGTCCTGCACCCAGAGTTTGTGGATGGGAAAGAGGAGATGGGGGTGACTGACAGAGGGTGTGGGAAAAGGAACAGACACCTCCTCTCCACCACTGCTGCAGGAGAGCTGGTGGCTACTGGACAGACACAGGCAGATGCACAATAAGACTACAGGAGACTCCTAAACCCAGGACTCAAAGACTCCAGTGATTTGCATTTAAGGCCCAGGGTCCAACAAGCTCATAAGTATGAATTCACAAGCCTAAAACAGTGGCAAACAGACCTCAGAAAGGCAGGAACGCCAGAAGGGTGATAAATGCTTTACATTTGAAATACTTCATTAAAATGCAACACACAGAAACGTTACCTGGCCAGAGTTTGCTCCAGGAATTCTTTGTTTTGACTGATGGCATCCACCAGCAGGTTAAAATCCTGCTGGACAGCATAGGCTTGTTCAAACAAGGCCCGTGGCACTGCTGACGGGAGCAGCGTGAAGGGCGCGTAATTCACCACCTGCAAGCAGGGATGAAGCACAGCAGTCAGGTCTGGGCAGCTGAAGAGGAGCTAAAGAGGTGCTTCCTCTGCTTGTCTGAAGGGTGAAGCCACCCCCAGCCCTCCTGGGCAGACACAGGGCCTCGACCCTGCGGATTCCTAAGTTTTGAGGACTCTGTTTTATGAACCATCCACAGGCCACTGCTGCTCCAGAGCTCAGGGACTGATGGCTTCCCCCTGTCTCCACCTGAACTGGGCAGCACTGTCTCCAGAACATCTCAGTGGCAGAGAAAAGGTTCATTTGCCGGTCCTGGGTTCTTGGCCATCAGTTACTTCCTTTGATCCCTGCTCAGTGACTCCAGACCCCTGGCTCATCCCACATCTCAGGCACGGGGTCACACTCAAAGTCTATATATTAGACCACGGAGAAGTTTCCAACTCACCTGGATTTTCACATGAAACAAGGGACACTGGCAGTGTGTTTGGCCTCTCCTCCCAGGCTCCCTCTTCCTCTCACCCTTTGAGATCAGAGCCCTGACACCAAGGAGCAGTGCTGTGGTGAAGACCTCCCTCCTCATACCTCTGGCAGCTGCCTGCTTGCCCCCAGGCTCCTCAGAGACCCTTTCCCAATGGTGCCCCACTCCCCCTGCACAGGGGTACTTCTTCCTCTGAGACCCCTCATGGCATCCTGCTCCAACAGGCTGAGCCCTCCCACCCCAGCCATCCGCCAGGGATTGCCCAGAGGTAAATCCCACACATCAGCCACCTCCACCTCTGTCACCTCACCCCAGGTATGGGGCAAAGGCTGATCATAGCTGGGAACACGCCAAAAGCAGAGGCCCCTCCGAGAGACTCTCCTCTGGTTCAAAGGTTCATACAGGTGGCAAGAGGCTGGGAGACGGATTAACTCCCAGCACCAACACTGGCAACTTCCTAAGCCTTCCCAGATCTACCCCTCTCCTTGAAAAAGGGAATCTGTATGGCAAGGCAGTCTCCTCGGGGGCTGCGCTCATCATCGGGATGGGCTGTGAGCTGCAGCCCCAGCTCGGCCCTGCTCCAGCCGGGAGACGCTCCTTGAGAAGGGCTCAGGGACCCCGGGCACGGCAGCGGCTCCTCCCCGCGCTGCGCACTCACATCCGAGGCGTGGGGCTGCTCCCCGGTCCGCATCAGCACCCCCGCCAGCAGCGCCGCGTCCACCGCCACCGCCGCCGCCTCCCGCACGGCCGCCGCGTCCCGCACCACGTCCCGCCAGGGCGCGGCCATGGCAGCGCTGCGGGCACAGCACAGCAAGGGCTCACTGCCCGTCCCACACCCTCGCCGTCCCCATACACCAGACCCCTGGTCCCTGTCCCGGCGTCCCCAGCCCCTGTGCCCTGACCCCCGGCCCCTCGCTCTCCCCCAGCCCCTGTGCCCTGATCCCGGCCCCTCGCTCTCCCCCAGCCCCTGTGCCCTGATCCCGGCCCCTCGCTCTCCCCCAGCCCCTGTGCCCTGATCCCGGCCCCTCGCTGTCCCCCAGCCCCTGTGCCCTGATCCCGGCCCCTCGCTCTCCCCCAGCCCCTGTGCCCTGACCCCCGGCCCCTCGCTGTCCCCCAGCCCCTGTGCCCTGACCCCCGGCCCCTCGCTGTCCCCTAGCCCCTGTGCCCTGACCCCTGGTCCCTGCCCGTCGTCGGCCCCCGGTCCCCAGACCGTCACTGCGCCCGGACCCCCGAGCCCGGTTCCCGCTCCCCGGCCCCTTACTGGTTCCCGCTCCCCGGGCCATCGCTGTCCCCTGAACCCCGACCCCTCTGTCCCTCTCCGGCCCCCCGGCCCCTACTGACCCACGACCCCCGGTCCCTCCCCGACTCCCGGTCCCCGACCCCTCGCCCTCTCTGACGCTGCCGGTCCCTCCGCGGTCACCACACCGCCCCTGACCCTGGCCCCTCACTGACCCCGTCCCCCGGTCCGTCCCGGCGTCCCCGGTTCCGCCGCCCGGACCCGCTCCGGCCGCTCGGTGCGGGCGCTGCGGACGGCCCCGTGATTGGCCAGGCTGCGCTCCTCGCCCCGCCCTCCATTCAGATTGACAGCGCAAGAGACCAATCAGTGCGGGGAAAGCGCCCCTCGCGTGCGGCGCCGCGCACGCGGGGCGGGAGGAGGAGGAGCCGCGTGGGGAGCGCGCAGCGCGCACGCGCAGGGCTGTGTCACGGGGGTGTGACGTCATGTCGTGACATCAAGGAGGCGCTGAGGGCGCTGGGGGTGCTCGGCCGCGTCTGGGGCTGCGGCTCCTTAAATCCGAGCGCTGCAGGCAGGGGCTGCTCGGGGCCGGGGCTGCTGGGGGCCCAAAGCGATGGGAGTGGCTGGCGCAGTGGTCTCGGAGGCGGCTCCCAGCGTCGGCCGTGCTGCGGCCCCATGGAAGCGCCTCCGCGTTAACTCGCTGGCGCCCACGCACTGGAGCTGCGTTATCTGCTGCCCTCGTGGGAGCTGGAACTCACCCTTGGCAGGCAGGAGAAATGCAGACCTGCCCGAGGAAGTGAAAGGAATTTGAAATATCTTTGTGCTTTCCATTTCTTGCCCTCTTCCTCCCCGAAATGCCGTTGCTGCACTGCAGTGACAGGGCCCGGGGAGGGGCTGGCTGAGGGCACCTCGGTGTCCCCCGTTGCTCCCGGGTGTCCCCAGGGCGTGTCCCTGGCCGTGTGCCGGGGCAGGGAGGTGCTCCCAGGTGCTCAGCAGTGTCTGCGGTGCCCTGGGGCACAGCACAAGCTGAGATGTTTCTCCCCTGTGGCTGTGGATTTTTCTCCCCTCTGCCGCGCTTCCTCAGGGGACGGGGTTGCTCGCTGCCCTCGTGTCACACAGAGCCAAGGCTGGGGCTCTTCCGGGCCTGCTCACCTGGGCACACCTGAGAAAGAGCAGATCCCAGAACCCTTTCATGTACTTGCAGGACATTCGTTGCCCAGCAGTAGGGCTTGAATTGGCAGTGTGGGCGATTGAGAGGGTTATTCCTCTATTAGGAGCAGACCCAGAGAGTTCATCACTGTTGGACAGGTTGGGACATGACTGGCTCTTTATCCTACTACCTGTGCCAGGAGTTGTCCAGGGCATTTCGAGCCACTTAGCTCTGTTCTTAGGGATCTATCACCAAAATGAAGCTCTGTGGTTACAGCTTTCATGGACCTGCTGGAGCAGAGCCATGAAGATGCTCCAAGGGCTGGAGCCCCTCTGCTCTGCAGCCAGGCTGGGAGAGCTGGGGGTGCTCACCTGGAGAGGAGAAGGCTCTAGGGAGACCTCAGAGCCCCTTGCAGGGCCTAAAGGGGCTCCAGGAGAGCTGGAGGGGGACTTTAGACAAGGTTCTGGAGTGACAAAACCAGAGGAACTGGCTTCCCACTGCCAGAGGGCAGGGTTAGATGGGATATTGGGAACAAATTCTACCCTGTGAGGGTGAGGAGGCCATGTGCCCAGAGAAGCTGTGGCTGCCCCATCCCTGGATGTGTTCCAGGCCAGGTTGGACAGGGCTTGGAGCAAACTGGGATAGTGGAAGGGACATAGACATGGACATAGAAGTGACAGGGACATGGAATGAGATGAACTTTAAGGTCCCTCCCAATCCAAACCATTCTGTGATTCCATAAACACCCACTCTGTTTGTTTTCTGGACACAGGAATCCTTCTTCTTTTCCCTCTCTGCTGCCCCATCTGTCAGTAACTGTGGATTCACACCTTAATTAATACAGAATTTGGCAACTGGTAATCCAGTCGTATCTCACTGGAAAACTGCCCTGGGCCAGGATCCAACTCAGGCCCCACCAGCAGTGAGGAACAAATTTTAATAAGGATGCAGAAGGACAAAGTTTTCTCAAACAGAAGCATTTCCCTTCTCAGTCCTCAGTCCTGTCAGGGTCCTGCATCTCCTCTACCTGATGCTTGCTCTGAGAGTCTGAGAAAGGGCATAAAACCCTTCAGTTTCTAAGTGAAACACTGCAAAAATTGTCCAAGTTCAGTGCAAGAAGCTGGGAAAAAAGCTCTGCCCTTTCCCTGGGAGTTCCTGGAACTGAATGCACCCTGCTCAGAATAGAAGTGTTTTATAGGGAGCTGTGACTTGCCTTTTCTGTCTCTTTTCCCGATTCACTCTGGAGAATGAGATTTTTTTCAGAGTAATCCAGTAGCCCAGGGAGGATTTGTACGCGCAGATTGCTCCTAATCTCTGCCACAGGGTCAGAGAGCTGCAATGCAGCTCGGAGGAGGTTGAATCATAAAAAAATATGGCAGACATGGTAAGTATTTGGCATGTTCCATGCAACAAAAGATGAACAACAGCAACTGGGCCATTATCTTTATTTGCTAAAAATAGAGTCCCGCAAAGTTTAAAGAAAAGTATTTTATATTTGTAAACCTCTCCTCTCCCTGTTAAAGAGCCTTCAAAGATGGGCTTTGTGGCTTTGGGCTGTCGCATCCCCTTTCAAAGGCTGCCCTGCGCTCAGACAATTGAAACTCGAGACAACATCAGCCACAGCGGGGTGGGGGGAATGAATAGTTGTGCCATGACCCTGCTCTCCTCGCTCAGCCGAGCCTGGCACGTGAATGGGAGCTCTGCAGCAGGTACATCCCCCAGGCAGCCGCATCCCGCAGCCGGGATGCCCACGGCACACCGCAGGTGGCCCGGCCGTGCAGGGCACCGAGGGCGCTGGCAGGGCCAGCAGAGAGCCAGCACCCAGCTCGCTTGCCCGCACCGCTGCTGAGCTTTGCACGGGCAGTCGATACCCTTGGAGCTGCCGGTGGGTGCAGAGCTGGGTGCTGGCTGCCCCTCCACGCCTCCAAGGAGCCTCTCATCACTCGCACACTCGCTGCCCTGGTACCCTAAAATGAGGAAAAAAAACCCCAAAGCCCCGGATCTCCTTTGCTTTTCCGGCTTCAGAGAATTTAGCCCAGTCTGAGGTTTTGGGCGGCTCTGTTGTACCTGAGGATATTTGGGCATCGATGCAGAAACCAGCGCTTGCAATAGAGCAGTCCCAAAGCCACCCACGAGTGGTCACACGGCAGGAGGGGATGATGCGATGCCCAGCACCAGACCCATAAAGACAGAACAATAGGGCTATTTTCATGCAAGAGAGTTCAGAGGTCTCCTCGGAGAGCCAAACCTCTTGCTGGCCCATCATCCACGAGAAAAACAAGACAGAGCTCTGGAACCCTGTCTTCCCTGCGGTATAAGCACCAGCTTCAGCCGGGGCGTGACAGAAATCTATTGTCTCTAAGGCTGTATTTCGATGCAAAATGCTCTGGTAAAGCCAGCAATCCTCCTCCTCCCCCCCCCCCCCCCCCCCCCCCCCCCCACGTGTGGCTATTGTTTGAAGTGCAGAACAATTGAAGGGTGCTCTCATGGGCTAAAGATAGAACGGCAGCTGGTGCTGTCCTTTTCCCTGTAACTGAGAATAAAACAATGCCCGAGTATTGTCTGCACTGCTGGAGCAGTGACATTGGACTCTCTGCCAAGAGAGCATCTAAAAGATCAATGAAACCCGGGTTTATTTATAAGCGGGTAGTGTCATTTCTTCCCCAAAGTAATTTCACTTCCTTGGCTTTTCCACCAGACCATTCTGTGCCGTGAAGTGGCCGCGGAGTGAGGTATAAATAGCCCGAGCCTGGCTGCGACAGGGGCAGCAGGACCGGCTGGTGGCAAACGGAGCTGCCGTGCTGGGCTGCACCTTTGCTTCCCCGAGCTGTGCCCAAGCCTCGACAGCACCAGGGTGGGGACCAGGCAGGGATGCTGATCCCCTTCTGCCGGCAGGAAGCAGGTCCCTGCAGGCACAGCCCCAGTGCTGGACGTGCAGGGACCAAGCAGCTGGTCCCTGGGACCAGATCTCCACCAACACCAGCACTTACTTCCCGGGGCAGCTTTTAGAATCAGCCTGAGAATATCCCGGCTTGGAAGGGACACACTGCGTTCATCAAAGCCCAGCTCCTGGCCCTGCACAGACACCCCAACAACCCCACCCTGGGCATCCCTGGCAGCGCTGTCCAAACGCTCCTGGAGCTCTGGCAGCCTCGGGGCCGTGCCCATTCCCTGGGGAGCCTGGGCAGTGCCCAGCACCCTCTGGGGGAAGAACCTTTCCCTGATACCCAGCCTGAACCTGCCCTGGCACAGCTCCAGCCGTTCCCTGGGTGCTGTCCCTGGTCACAGAGAGCAGAGATCAGTGCCTGCCCCTCTGCTGCCCCTCGGGAGGGAGTTACAGACTTCCAGGGAGGGTTATTTCACTTACCTGCCACCAAGCAGGTGGGAGCACAGACTGTATGTGTGTGTCCAGCTCAGCTGCTCTGCTGGGGTGCTCAGGAAACCCTTGATCCCAAAAGCCATGGGACAGAGCCTTGTTTAGGGACAGGGGACAGCTTGTAGGGAAAAGCTTCTGTCTGCAGTCCAGACTAGAGACTGGATGCCTGGAACCAGACATTCGCTGCAGTTTTGGCATGGAAAAGCACATCTTGGCTGATGTGCCACAGGGAGGTGAGAAATTCTCCTGTCATGAGGTGAGGATATGCAGGAATATTCCTCCCTCCTGGGTCTTGAGAAGGGTCCAAGCTGACCAGATCCCATAAAGAACTCCCATGCTTGTTGCCACTCCACTTTGAACAATTTCCCCTGCCACGAGATGGACTGAGCTCGATCTCGTGTGAGGGTTGATGACCCAGAGCAGTGGGGAGGCTTCCTGTGGCATGAGGGAGAAGGTGCAAGAGGGATGGAGAGAGCAGGGGGCTGGGATGGGATCGTCCCAGGAACTGATGCTCTGCAGGCAGCTGCTGGTGTGGCTGGGCTTGGTGTGTATGTGCAGGCCAACACCCACCCAACCTCCTCCAAAAATCTCCCAAATCTGCTCCCAGATCACACAGCAGATGAAAACCAGTGCAAAACCAGAGTGGTTGGGGCACTGCAGGGGCAGACCCTGCCCACAGAGTGTCGGAACTGTTCTGGCTCTGATCAGCCTCTGCCCCTCCCTTGCAGCCTCCAAGGCAGCTGCTGGTCATGATTTCCAAAGGCTGCCGTGTTCCAGGGTCTGTCCTGGCAGGCCAGCTGCAATTAAGGTGCTATTAAGTATTCAAATGAACAAGGCAAGATTCTCTTTACTCTCATTGTTTTGAAGTGCATTGCCAAAACCTCACCAAAGGCTCACATATTCCTGTAATTTTGCAGTGTTCAGTACAACCTTCATTCCTACACAGATGCTTTATGATGGCAATCCCCAGAACAAAACCCCTTGGAACCTCAAATCTGGAAAATCCAAGGCGAACAAACAAAACCTCTCCGATTTTCCCGGTCCCCAGGTGACCTCACTCTCTCCATGCCTGCGTGTGACCTTGCTCACTAACTCTATACACTAATTTCTCATGCCACATCTCTTCCAGGAGCTTTCTCATTCCTGATACTCATTTTGGAGGCTTCCTATGTGGAGGGTCAGCCACCAACATGCCTGTGCTGCCCGAGGCTCCTGCATGGTGGAGTGGGGACCACTGCAGGAAGGTGCTCATGGCAGCCTTGTGTGTGTTCATGAAGGGTTAGAGAGGCAGCACCTCACCCCAGCCAAAGGACAGCCGGCTCAGGATGGGTCCAGCACTGTCCCATGCTGGGAAGTGCCCAGGGAGCTGTGAGATGAGGGGATCCAGTGCTCACCCCATCCTAAACCCCACAGGAGCACCTTAACTTTGGGATCCCAGCAGCAGAATTGCTGCTGCCCCCATCTCCTGCTCACTTCGAAGGGGCATGGAAAGCTGTGCTGGGCTAGTGGCTGCTGTCTTGGTCACCCTCGTGGGACAGCACTGGGGGGGGCTTAGGGGTTTGCTTTGGAGGGGGCCTTGCACAGCCAGGCTGAGCCGGGGGGATATGACCAGTCTGGCAGCACTGGCCTGTCACCTCCTGCCTCGCTGCAAGCAGACATTCCCACTCCATGGAAATATGCCTGAAATAGCCCCTCTGCAGATTGTCTTTATCTAATCAGCCGCCTTCGCACCCCCCTCCAGTGCATTTCAGGGGGCTGATAGTGGGGATATGTTAAGTGTGGAAACCTCTAGCGAGCTGCCTGACACGGAGAGTAATTCTCCTTCCTGCCACTTATCAGAGCCTGCTAATGGGAAACATTCCTCCTGGGGGTCAGGGAGCAGCCAGGGGATTTCTCTGGAGAGGGTGGCTGAGCCCCTGGCACCCTCCTGGCTCTCCAGGGCTGGGTAGGAGCTGGTCTGACCACAAAACATTCACTGAAGGGGCAGCTCTGCTGTCTGTTGCTGGTGGTGTCCTGCCCCATGGGGAGACAGGCTTGTCCAGCCCTCAGGGCTTGGCTGAGGAGCCCCATCCTTTTCCATTGTATTATGGGACACCAGCACCACACACAGAGAGTTCTCTTGGGGGGAGAACAGGGGTGTCTCAGTGGTCAGGGGAGATGATTTCACTGCTGAGGGTGGACATGCAGGGCTGGTGGATCATTTAGGCTGACTGTTCATTCTGGGCAAGAGCCACCTAGTGAAAACTCCCCTCTGCTCAGGCTGAAGCCATGAGCTCCTTGTTGTGCCCATGGGATTTTGTGGGAGGTCCATAGGATCCTACTGCCCCACTGGGAATGCCCTGTCCCACCTCCCTGAGCAGGGCACAGCTCAGGCCTTGCCAGCCACACAAGGATGAGCTTCCCACCATCCAGAAAACCACATCAGAAACACCAGCGCCAAAAACACCCAAACCTGGCAGAAGAACCCTTCAGCAGCTGCTGGAGTGACCAATTCACATTTCCCCGTCTACAGATCTGCTCAGCCTTTGATAGACCCTGCTGGAACCTCTTCAAAGAGGGTGAGAAACCAGGGCGAACAGAAGGAACTGCAGGAGGAATCTCCGAAAATAAAATTGCTTTAAAGATAAGGCAGGGGAGGGGGTGAGCAGAGTGCGGGGCGAGTACATGCCCTGAGAAGAATGTGTCAGGCTGGGCCAGCTGGTGTGTCTGGGCCAAGGGCTCATCCCACTGCCAGGCCGCTTGTGGCAAAGGTACTTGGCACAGGACCCACCAAATCCTCGGGTCCCTCCAGGGAGTGGGTGGAAACCTGACTCTGAGCCCTGGGCAGAGAGGCAGAAGACCACCAGGGTAACCTCAGAGGGAGCTGTGGCCCACTAGAGCCTGTGGCTCTTCAGGACCCTGGAACTCTGCCATCTTGGCAAGACTGAACACCTCTGTCATGCCATGCTCAAGAGAGACCTCAGGACTGGTGCGCCCACGGTGTCCCTGGTGGGGTTGCAGCTCTGCACCAGCTGCTCACAAAGCCAGATGAGGAGCTGCACTCCTGAACACTAACCTGCTGAGGAGTGCCCACATGGGACATGGAGATGGGGGCCTGCACCCCATTTCATCCTGATGTACCCAAAGTCCTTGTTCATGCTACAGATTCCCCTCCGTGGGACCGTTTCAACTCTTGGGGGAGTCTGGTACTGTGCAAAGCGCTGACATTGCACTGCACAGCCAGTGAAGGCAACATTAACCCATCCCTGAGCCTAGCCATCCTCCCTGCTGGGGCTCAACCCACAGGGGAGGGGTCTGGAGTCCTCCTCCACCCCATGAATCTCCCAGACTTCTCTCCAAAGTGGGGTGGGAGGGCAGGGGACCTTTCTGTCGGGGGGTGCGGAGATGGCGGCGTTGGGAACCCAGACTGGGGGGTGTAGCAGCAAACCTGTGTGCTGGATGGAAAGACTGACTGTGACTGGGGCTCAGATTCAGGGCAGGTGCTGGGGCTGCAAAAATCTCTCTGCAACCTGGGCTGTGTGCCCAGGCTGAAGCCACACACCCAAAGCAGCCTCCGGTGCTGCTATTCTGGCTGTGACAGAGGCCGGGCCACATCCAGCCTGGGCACAGCACTGCACAGCTGATCCTTAACTGCTCCCTGCCTCAGTTTCCCCTGGTCTCAGGAGGGTACAGCAGCCCCAAGTTACTCTGGGGTGTGAGAGGTGCTGAATGGGGAACACCAAACCCTGCAGCCACAGGCTCTGGCTCTCCAGGGTAGAAACCTCACTGCACTTTGGATGCCAGCAGCTAAATCGTTTTTCCTTAAGCTGGAGCGGCCCCAGGGTGTCCTATTCCCATCTCAGGCAGCCCGTGGTGGTGCTGCCAGGATGGAAGTGTGCTCCAGGCTGCCATCACCGTGTTGCACACAGCACTTTTGGGTGCTGGCTGGGTAAAATGGCGTGCAGGAAACCCAGCAACCTCTCTGCTGAGAGATTATGAACCTGGCCTAGCCACAAAACAAACTCCCATGCCAAGGTGAGGAGTTCTGAGAGCAGAACCTGGAGGATCAAGCCCCGCGGTCCCTTCCCTTCCAGACTGGCTGTCTGGGAGAGGCTAAACCAGAGCTGAGTGAGAAGCTGCGATGTTCCAGCTGGAAAAGCCAGCGGCCACACACATCCCACCAAGCAGCAGCTCTGCTGGCATGGTGTGAGGAAGGAGCAGCAGGATTGAGTGCTCAGGTGCAGGAGGAACTGGCAGAGCTCTCATTCCTCAGCTCCCCACTGGAGCAGGCAGAGCAGGCTGGGAGAGCTGTGCTGCCTTCCCAAGCTGGAGTCTCTCACTCTGCCTTTGTACTCGCCTGACAATACAGGAGTAAAAATAACCAGGCTGCATTTGCAGAGAGATAAAAGTGAAGTTTGCCTTTTGTGTCTGTCCGGGCAGTGGGACAGCAGCACCAATGGAGCTGCGTGGACATGACACATGGGAATTTCTGACATATCTTTTCCCACTCTGACCTTGACAGACACAATAAAAAGGGGCTTTGCAGCACGCACAGAGCCACTCGGTCCTAGCACCAAGGTCAGTAATACAGAGCATGTCTGTGTGCACGCGTGTCCCCTGTACTAACCCGCTTCCCCCTTGCAGGGTGGCTGATCCCAGAGGACAGGGGCTGACTCTGGTGGCACAGGGGAGGGTGGGATAGACTTGGATCATAAGCATTTTTGCTGAGGACTGTGTGTTTTGCCAAGCTGTGGCTCCATTCGTGGTGGCTGCGGCGTTCCAGAGCTCTGTAGGGTGGCACTGCATTAGATGGATATTAGGAAGCACGGTCACAAAAGCGCTTTTCCAAGCTGCCACGGCAGCCTTCTAGAAGGGTCTTCCCAGGGATAAGACATCCAGCCTTGCTTTTATCTTCCTGCAGTATTGGTCAGCAGAATAGCCCTGGGTCTTTGCAGAGGGTTTGTGTAGGGCACCAGGGCTTCAACAGGTCTGTAGAGCAGGGATAGGTTTTAGCTGAGTTTATCAAGGAAAGGGGTGTTACTGACAACCTCACCTAAAGTGGGAATGTGGATTTTGACACCAAAGCGATTCTGGCTCACCCAGCTGGGACTTCCATTGTGGGGATGACAGGAGCAGAAGGGAAAGTGTTCAGTAATTGTCTCATTAATATAATTTCTATCAGCTAGCAGTGTTGTCGCTGTCTTCTCTCGCTCCCTAAAATTAAAAGCTTGTTTGGTGTCCGTGTTGCTTTTGGTTCTCAACCCCATGGCGAGCAGTTTCCCCATGCACTGACTCCTTGTCCTTCCCTCCTGTCAGGGCTCAAGTGTCCTTCACTCTTCCTTCGCTGCTGCCAAATCTCCCTCCAGCCGGACAAGATGTCTATGCTGGACATGAGCGAGTTTGGGGAGGCTGCTCAGTACCTCCGGAAAAGCTACACGGAGCAGCTGAAGCTGCAGACAATCCCGTTCGATGGTAAGAGCCCAAGGCTGCTCAGCACAGCCCTGTGTGTGTCCCCGGGCCAGCCCCTCTGCCATGGCTCTCTTAGGAGTCCTCCCTGCCCCTTTCCCTGTGCTGCTCCTCAAGGCATCACAGACACTGCAGAATTGCCCCAGCACCCTGGAGGGCAGGAAGATCTCAAAAGTGGGAAAAGCAGGTTTTGGAATTTCCCCTGGTTTGCTGAGGTGTGGGTAGAGGTGATCCTTCATCTCCCCCGACCCTGAGGGGCAGGGGGCTGAGGGAGATGGGCTGAGGGTCTGGTGTCAAAGCCTTCTGCAGCTTTGTTTCATTTCAGAGGTGTCCTCCCTGTCCCAGCCACCCCATTTTTCCACGGCTTCCTATGCTCAGGCTCCAGGGCCCAAGTTGCTCCTCTCAGTTGGGCAATCAAGGAGAATTTTGCTTCCTCACGCTGTCCTTTTCTCATGACGGTCTGAGTGCAGGCACACATGAAGCAGCAGAATCCTGTCAGGCTAGAAGTTGACTCCAGCAGAGTAAACAGCTGCCAAACACGACAAGGGCAAAGAAATCCCAGCTCCTATGACTAAGAACATAGGAAGGAATCACTGTCCTTCCACATTATCAAACTGCATTTATGTGGCTTTCAGTTGACAATTTCAAATGGTCTCCTGCATTTCAACCTATATTATGTCTCCTTTCCTTTCCTTTCCATTTCTCCTACAGGAAAGAAGCGAGCTTGGATCCCGGACGAGAAAGAGGCCTATATTGAAGTGGAAATAAAAGAAAGCTCTGGTGGCAAAGTCACTGTGGAAACCAAAGATAAGGAAGTAAGCAAATACCTTTCCTTTTCTGAGGGAGAGCAAATGTGTGCAGAGGGGGGATACGTGTGACAAGATCACGTCTGAAGCCATGAGCTCTTGCTGATAGCCCTGTCCCGCTGATCAGTCGTGCCCCGGGGGGACACACACAGCAGTGTCAGCACACGTAGGCCAGTTGCTTGCCAAGAGTGGCCCCAGTTCAGCATCTCCCATCGAGGGGTTGCTGCCACAGCCGGGGTATCCTTCGGGACACACTGAGGGCACGGTGGGGCTGGCCCAGCACAGCTCCTGGATGGGGAAGCACCCCCCAGAACAGCCCTTTGTGATGCTGAACCAGTGCCTGGCTCATCCCGAGGGCTGAAACAACAGGTAAGGGGCCAATTGGCCAATTCCTGCTCGTTTTAGCCCGGATTTGCAGTGGGGTGAGCAGTTGGGAGGACAGGCTGTGTTGGGTGGTGAGGCTCTAACTTTCTGGCAGCGGGAGGGAGGCAAAGCAAGCAGGGACCAGCTGGTATTTGTCAAGATAATATTCAGTGCAATTAGCTGCAAATGATCTTAATTAACATTCCTTTCTTGGCTATGAGAGTCTCATGGCCCTGCAACTCCACTGCAGAGCAGAGACTCACACTGGTATGAAACTGGGGAAAAAAAACAAGGACCTCGCCAGGCAGTAGATGATAGACTTCATTATTTCTATTTCTTCTCTAGTCAGAATGGCACTAAGAAGGGTTCGTGCCTGCCAAATGTGAAAAAAAAAAAAGATATGTAATTGTCTTTGAAAAGCGTCAAGGCTTTGAAAATATTTTTGTCTGAATTTTGGAAAGCAAGTAAAATTTATCATAGAGGAGTTATAAATTTTAAAAGTTAATTTTGATATTTAGAACACCTTCAGATTCTGAGAACAGTTTCAAAACCCTCTTTTGCTGTTACCTCTTGAAACTGTCTTTTTCATGATTTGTCATGGATTTACAAAATCAGAAACTATATCAGCTTTCCCTGGATCAGCATTTCCAGCAGAAAGTTTCAAGAGACATAAAGCCCACCCTTATCCTGTGTACCCTCCTACTTTTGACACCTGATGCCTTTTAACACCATGCACTTCACCCGTAAAAAAGATAAACCTCTGAAAGATTTCATTTAATCTTTATTAACAAGACCATTTGCTAAATCCAGCTTCTCCCATCCAGGCCAGATACGTAATGTGATCGTTTCCCTGTGCTTGGTCTCGTGGGATTAAATAAATCCAGTTTTAAGTGATGGGATACAGGCTTCAGCTGTTTGCCCAAACAACCAGGGATCTCTTGGAGCAAAAGGCTGCACTGCCACAGGCTTTTAGGCTGGGAAGAAGAGCACAGGATGGGGGTGTCAAACACACTGCAGGGGAACAACCTGGTGTTGCCCAGCTTGGACCTCCCCTGGCAGGCTCAGCCACAGCCCCTCTCGCTGAGGAGGGAACAAGCTGGGCTTGCTTGTCCCAGCTGGGCTTTGTGGCTGGGTGCTGGTGGGGCTGTCCTGGGCCTGTCACCCCAAAGCGGTGGGCAGCCCTGTCAGGATGACAGCAGGCACTGGGGCCAAGGTTGTCCCCAGCACGGGACTGTCAGGAGAACTGGGGTCCCTCTGACGTGTCCCCCCTCTTCTGACAGACGCGGGTGGTGAAGGAGGACGAGGTGCAGCCCATGAACCCCCCCAAGTTCGACATGATTGAGGACATGGCCATGCTGACACACCTCAACGAGGCCTCTGTGCTCTACAACCTGAAGCGCCGCTACTCCCACTGGATGATCTACGTAAGCCCGTGGCACGCGTGGGCTGGGGAGGTGAGGGGCCATTGGGACACCCCCTTCCCTCATCCACCCATTTTCCGCCCGCAGACCTACTCGGGGCTCTTCTGTGTCACCATCAACCCCTACAAGTGGCTGCCCGTGTACACGGCGCCCGTGGTGGCAGCCTACAAGGGCAAGCGGCGCACGGAGGCACCGCCGCACATCTACTCCATCGCCGACAACGCCTACAACGACATGCTGCGCAGTAAGCCCTGCCCTGGGGGACCCCAAACGGAGGAGTCCGGGCTCCTGGGACAGGGGTGGGGTGGGCAGCGCTGCCCTAATGCCGGCTCCTTCTCTTCCAGACCGTGAAAACCAGTCCATGCTCATCACGTAAGTGCCCCTCCATCCCCTCGCCCTGCCCAGCCCCGCTATGAGCAGTCGAGACCCCCGTGCCGCGCTCCCTGGATGGGCACCCTGTGCCCAGAGGAGCCCCCCCGGCAGTGTCCCGTCCCCCCCCATGCCGGCAGCTGTCACCCTTCCCGCCCAGGCTGCCGCCGCCACCGTGCCAGGTGACAAAGCCCGCGCGGGCCGGGCTCCCCCGCACCCCGACAGCTGCGGGAGCTGCCGTGGGGCGCCCCGAGCACCGGCACCCTCCCGGGAGCGAGGGGAAAGCAGAGATGGAGGCCAAGGCCAGAGGGAGATGGTGGCCGGAGGGGCGGCGGCGGGGGAGGAGGGTGACGTGGGAGGGTGGAGGCCAGGTTGATTTCAAGTGACATATAGATAAGGGCTATATAAAGGACTCTAAAGGACCCTTCTCCGCTGCCAGGAGCCACGGACATTTTTAGCCTCGGCCATGGCCTAATTAGGAAAGGCAGGGGCTGCGGAGAGATGCTTGGCGCGTGTCCGGTGGCGGCTCCGCTGCCCGCTGCCCCCGGCTCTTTGTGATCTGGGATTACAATGGAGAGCGGCTCACTAACTATAGGGATGAGCTCAGCGGGGCCCGCCAGCTCCCCGCAGCCCACAGCGGGCACGATCCACCTCGGCGCGGTGCCGCTGCCATCTCCGAGATGCCCCAGCAGAGCCGGGCGTGCTGAAAGCGCCCGAGCGGCCGCGGGCGAGGCCGGTCCCCGCTGACCCCGGACAGCTGCAGCCCCGCGGCCAGGGCTGGCCCGCCTCGGTGGGCGCCTCGTGCCACGCCTGCAGTGGGCAGCTGAGCCCCCGCGGCACCTCCGGAAGCCGGGCAGAGCCCGGGCTGGCAGCCGGGAGGGACGCGGGGAGCCTGGAGCTGGGTGTCGCTCCAAAGGCAAGCCCTAAAGACAAGCACGTAGCCCGCCAGGCTGCGGGATTGAGAGCTCCAGCCTCTCCATCCCTCTGAGACTTCAGGGTGGCTGCGATGAGTTGTGCCTGTTCTTTGTCTCATGCCCTTGATCTGTGTATTTCTGTTACTCTAAGCGGAGAATCTGGTGCTGGTAAGACTGTAAACACCAAGCGGGTCATTCAGTACTTTGCCATTGTCGCAGCCTTGGGCGACACACCGGGCAAGAAAGTAGTAAGACCTTCTTTTGAAACAAGTTCTTGTTGTTTTCTTCCTTTCTTTCTTTGTTTAAAAGTTTTTTCCCCCTCCTTCCCCTTTCTTCTTCTTACTTTTTCTTCCCCAACTTTTTGTGTTTGGAAACTAGTTTTGGTCTGACCCGCCCAGGGCTTGGCTTTTCCCTGACTTTTGAACAAGCAAGGCTTGAAATTATTCTGCTCAAGGGGAAATGGATTTTCTTTTTTTATATGGCTGCTCAATCCGTGCAGCCTGGAAGAGGTGGTCGTTAGTTGTTCTCCTTCTCTTCTCTTCCTCCTTCAACACCCCAGTGATGTTCTTAAGCAGCATTAAAGGGATGAAGTAAACCTTCCATTTCCCACCTTGCCTCTTTTAAGCCTTGCTTTTCAGCATTTTCTCCTTTTTTCCCCTCCATTTGTTAATTTTGACCCTTTTCTACCTTGTGCTTTTCTTGCTCTTGTTTTGATTCTTGCTTTTCTTTGGTGCTGGTTATTTTTGAGCTGCCCTTGCAATTGCTTATTTCTTCTGGATACCTTGAGGCTCCAGCCTGCTTTCCCCTCGTGGAAGCAAACTGGCTGCTTTAGGTATCTGACAAGCAACACTTCAGCATTATTTTCTTTCCCCTTCTTTGAGTTTGAATTTAACTGTTCTTGCTTTTTGATGCATTTCTTTATTTTTTTGAGCTAATCTATTTAACAACTTTTTGGCCTCTCCTATAAAGTTTAATCCTCCCAGGTTTTTTTTTTTCTTGGACTTTTTTTGGCACTAAATGGTCATGCCCTGCTTTTCTGACCATGCTTCTTGTGGTTCTTGCCTGACTTTTCTGGATTTCTAAAGACAATTTTCTCTCCTTTCTCTAGGCAGCTCTTGCCACTAAAACTGGGGTAAGTGTTGTGGACTCTAATGCTGAGGACAGAGTTCTGCTGCACCACAGATCTATGACAGGGTGATGTGTGGGGCTTCTACCTTAGGTCTGGGAGCAGCACCTTGGCAGTGTTTAGTTCTCCACTTGGCTTTGTATCTCCCCTCTTCCCATAGTTGGAAGCTTTGCTGTTTCATCTCTTGGTGTCTTTCTGCCTTTATGACTCCAGCTTCTCCGTCAAGGGATAATTACTCCTGAAGCATTCATTCCTATCCAGTGTTTACCTGGGGGTGGTGTGGGCTCCTCCGAAGGTGAGGTGAAGCCTGCACTCTCTGAAGATCCTCCTCAGCCTCAAAGCCCAGCTGAGGGTGGTGGTGCTGAGGGGCAGGAGAAGACCCTTTTTGCCACAGGCAGCCCTGTGCTCTGGCTGCAGATCGGTGCCCTGCTGGTGCCTGGACTTGCCACCCTCTGCAAAGCCCCAGACTGGCTCTGCCCACCACTGCAGGCAGCTGATGTCCTTGTCTGGGGGACATTTCTGAGGTGTTTGCTCCAAGGAAATCCAGCAAAGGTTCAGCCCCTGGGGCTCCCAACACATCCTTGGCCCTTGATTTCTCTGAGCCTTTAGCTGGTGCACACCCTTGGCTGGGGGATGTTTATCATCACATGAGTGACCACCTGGACAAACTCAGAGTGAGACAGCTCAGGGGCTGAATCCGTGGGTCTTGGGGCTGCCCTCACTGGATCTCATAGGCCAGGTAATTTTAGGCCAGGCTGAGTTTAAAGATAAGAGATCAAGGGATACTCAGGTGATAGTGTGTTGGTAACTGTGTGATTCACAGCTGCTCCCTGTCTCTCTTGCCCTTCACACACCTGGAGCTGCAGAGATGGGGAGCATTTGTGGTTCCAGCATTGGAAAGAGAGGGTGGCTCTGGGTGGGCAGAGCCCAGAGTTGGTGTTCCCCACCTAAGGAAAGCCCTGTGGATTGTCATGTGTCAGAGCACAGGCAAAAACTCCCGTGAAAAATCCTGCAGGTGCCTTTGCCACCAATCTCTATTGCTGATGTCAAACCCCACCATCCTTCATGTGGTTTGGCACCAGTCTCTTGCTGCTCTCCTCAAATCCCTGTCCTGCTTTACCTGCATTAGACAGAGGCTGTCTCTTTATCTTTGAGCAGAGAAACACATGGAAAAACAAGGTTAGGAGAGGATTAATCTTAGGGCTTGCTCAGGAGAGCTCCAGTATTCCCAGCAGATCATGCCAGCTGGGACCTGTGGTGTATTCCCATCACACTGGGACCCTGCCATGCATGTTGTTGGTGTAGGGACCTCTTGTTTCACAATATGCTGTTGATGTGAGCTGTCCTAGACATTTGGTTTGCTGGAAGAGGAAATGCCTGATGTCAGAGAGCCTGAAATGATTCAGACTGTTGTGGTGACAACACGAGCTTGCTCTTGGTTTGCATATTGTAGCTCCTAAGAAAGGACTTCTGTGTGCAGAGGGGACAGCAGCCTGGGTCTCCAGAGGGACCAGTTTAGGCAAGGAGAAGCCCACAGAGAGCACTGCTGCAAACCCCAGCTCTGCTGATCCCTGAACTGAGCTGCATTGCCTGGGCAGGCCAGGAGGTGCCTCAAGGACAGCTAAGGAGTGCAGCAAGGAGCCCCTGGCACTGCCCCGAGTTCTTGGTGACTGATCCCCTCTGGCTGTGTGGGACCTCACACATCCTTTGGTTTTGTTTTCCAGGGCACCCTCGAGGATCAAATCATCGAGGCTAACCCAGCCATGGAAGCTTTTGGCAATGCCAAAACCATAAGAAACGACAACTCCTCGCGTTTTGTGAGTGCCTCAGCAGGACGGGGAGCTGTGGGTGTTTGTGTGGGCTGGAGGCACGGCGAGTGGCACTGTGGGTTCGTGCAGTGTGAGCCACGGGCATGTAGCAGGGATCTGCTTCCCTAGTGGGAATGCACTGCCAGGGCCAAGTTTTTTCTAGTTGCGTCAGTGCAGTAAATGGTGGCCAGCACGAATGGCCCTGGTGTCACAGCCTGTGGCTGGAGAGACATCCCTGGCAGGACCCGAGCTGAGAGGGACAGTGAGCACAGCCCAGAGTGCTCTGGAACAGATGAGTGTGTCCCTTCCAAGATGCAGCATTGTTTTTGCTAAGCCCAGCCTGGCTCTGCTGTGGCTGCAGGGCTCCTGTGCCTTGGAGGGGAGGGAGGCACTGCTAGGGGAGACCCTGAGCCCAGCACAGAGCAGGGGCTGTGGGCAGGCTCAGTGTCACAGCGCCCTGCAGAAGTGCTTCGTGGTAAGAATAGGCCTGAGGACAGGCATTTATCTGCTGTCAGTGAAATTTCTGCCTGCCTGGTATTTAAACCCCTGGGCAATGCTGTTTGAGCTTCTGCAGGTTACAAACCAGAGAACTTCACCCCTTTACAGAGCCCAGTAACTTGCCTGGCATCAGCAGAAGCGCAAGAAGCAGGAAATTAATTCAGTTTCTAGGGCCTGTTCAGAATTGTACCTATGTAGCCAAGCCCACACTTACCTCCCGTGTGTGTTTTCAGGGCAAGTTCATCCGCATCCACTTTGGTCCCTCAGGGAAACTGGCCTCTGCAGACATTGACATCTGTGAGTAGCTGCACTGGGGAGGGAATTCATCCCACTATTTGGGCTCAGCTCTGGGAAGGAACAAGCCCTCCTCTGACCCCCTCTGCCCTATTTCATTCTAGATCTTCTGGAAAAATCCAGAGTGATTTTCCAGCAACCCAAAGAGCGAAGCTACCACATCTACTACCAAATCCTCTCTGGGAAGAAACCAGAGCTGCAAGGTAAGGCAGCCAAAGATGCAGACAGCCCTTAGAGCAGGATGGCCTGAGAACAACCCCAGAGAGCTCTGCTGTCAGCTTTGGCATCCACAGGAATGAGCAAAGCCAGCTCACCATGCAGGTTCTGCCCTTGAATGCTTTGCTAGCTGCACAGGATCATAGGATTGGGGCATAATTCAGGCTGGAAGGGATTTCAAGAGGCCATCTAGCCCAGCCTCCGTTATCCTCACAGGCTGAGAAGTCAGACTAAAGCCCTTTCTGCCACTGTGTAGGAGCAGAGGTCACTCAGGGTCTTTTTGCAAGGTGGGAGTGTGCTTTGCAAAGCTGCCTTGCACAGTCCTCATGGGGTGGTGGGTACAGCACTGACCTCAGCGCTCGCAGGCTGGAGATTTACTCATTTTGGGATAGAGGGAAGTGTTTTGCAGCCTCCTCCAAACTCGTTCAGCCTCCCTAGTGAGATGACGTGTTTCAGGTGAGCTTGGGAACAGCTGCACAGCTCTCTCAGGGCCTTGGAGTAGATCCCCAGGACAGCCCCCCCACCTGATTCGAGTTTGTGCTGGGGCAGCTCTGTGCTCTGAGCAGCCTCCCGGTGCCACATCACACTCAGGAAGCCTTTCCCCACGCAGAAGGATGGCTGGCACAGCCCCCTGGGGTGGTCAGCTCTTGGCTGTGGGCTCCTGAGCTTGGTGCTGAACAGCACCTTATTAGGCAGGTCTGAGAGAGCAGTAATCTTATCTGGAGTCACAAGGGCATGGTGGCCACTTCTAAATCAGTCTGCAGCCAGGCCATTTCCCAAGATAGCAAGCAGGAGGCAAGCACAGAAGAGGTGGACCCATGTGGGACCTGCCTGTGCTGGAAGAGGCCATTCCTCCCCCAGCTCGTGCCCTCTAGTTGAGGCTGGGGAAGCCTTCCTGCTGCCATCTGTGTGCAGGGATGTCTCTGCCAGGCTGGCCTAACCCTCTGCATGTCACCCCCCAACAGATATGCTGCTGCTGTCCCTCAACCCCTACGACTACCACTTCTGCTCCCAGGGGGTGACAACAGTGGACAACCTGGATGATGGCGAGGAGCTCATGGCCACGGATGTACGTGCACAGCCCGGGGGCCTGGGGAGGGCACAGCCTCCTTCTGGGCAGCTCTGGGGATGTGTCCTGGCTTTTGGTGTGTCCCTCTTTAAATCAGCTGGGAATTCCCTCTGGTTTGTTGGCGGTTGTAGTGAGCCTACAAGAAGGGGCAGAGTGACTCTGGTCTCCACCAACAGCCTCATCCAGGCAGGGAAGGGAGGGTAATTCCCTGCATCAGGAAGGGCCTGTGGCACGTGAGCACTTCCCACAGTGCCCATGAGAAAGAAGATCACAGAGTCATTAAATCTGGAAAAGACCCCTAAGATCACCAAGCCCAACCTGTGCCCGATCCCCACTGTGTCCCCACCCAGAGCACTGAGTGCCACTCCAGTCCTTCCTTGGACACCTCCAGGGATGGGCACTCCAAACCTCCCTGGGCAGCCTCTTCCAATGCCTGACCACCCTTTCTGGGAAGAAATCCTTCCTGATGTCCAACCTGAGCCTCCCCTGGCACAGCTTGAGGTTGTTTCCTCCCATCCTGTTCCCTGGGAGCAGAGCCTGACCCCACGTGGCTGTACCCTCCTGTCAGGGAGCTGTAGAGATTGGTCAGGTCTCCTCCTGAGCCCTCAGCTTGGGAAACCTCCTGCTTGTGCATGCTAGGCTATTCCTTTTGCTTTCAAATAGGTCTTGTGGGAGCTGGAGCCACATTCAAACCCCACAGACAGGTTTCCTTGGTTAGGTGCCCACCAGACAGAGCACCCTGCCCAGCCCCAGGCCAGGGAGAGCACCTTAGGAGATGGTGGGAGAAGGAACCAGCCCTCACCTCAGCGTGGTGAATTTGTTCTATCTCTACTGCTTTGTGTCTCCTCAGCACGCCATGGACATCCTGGGCTTCAGCAATGACGAGAAATATGGCTGCTATAAAATAGTGGGGGCCATCATGCACTTTGGGAACATGAAGTTCAAGCAAAAGCAGCGGGAGGAGCAGGCAGAGGCTGATGGCACTGAAAGTGAGTTGGGCTCTGTGCTCCAGACCTGCCCAGCCTGGCTGGGTGCCCACGTTCCTGCAAGGCCAAGCTGGGGTAGCTCCCCATGCCTGGCCTGTGGAGGTCAGTGACCCTGATCCCAAACACCCACACGGTCTTAGGCCCTGCTGGGGGTGCACAAAGGGCTTGTCCTTGGGCAGGAATATTTAGGACAGTCTCTCTGCAAGATGGGCTCGTCTGCATCAGACTTATGTCGGCAGCATCACAGGGTGTCAAACCCTGGCTGGGCTTCATCTTGTGCAGTCTCCTCCTGCTCCTCATCTCCTGCACTTCACTGGACACCATTCCAGGCAGGGCATCCACAGAGGGTGAGCCAGGCCATGAGCACGACCTGCTCAGCTCACAGCCTCCTGAAGAGCAGCTAGAGTAGGACACAGTCACTACTTTTCTTGGTTTGCTGCTCAGGAAAATCCAATGAAAAGCACAGATCTAAGATCAGTCAGGCTGCAGAGCAAACCTGAAGGGACAGGGTGACTTTCCAGCATTTGCAAGGGTGAGAGAGGGGAGCTCTAGCCCTTACTTGGAAGGCTTGAGCAGAGATCCAGCAGAAATGACTACCTGGATCAGTCTGTGTCATGTTAACATTCATGAAGGAAAAGTTCTCTTTGCCTCAGGAATGGCAGCACAGGCATTAGCTGCTACCTGGCAGTTAATGAAGGTTTTGATCTGGCAGTGATTTCCCTACAGAGGTGTTTTTCTGGCTACAGTCTGCTATTAAGAGTTTATGAAAGACAATCACCTCTCTTCTGGTCACTTCAAATTCGCTGCATGGAAATTCAAACTTCCACTGGAAAATGCATCAAGATTCCCAGACCAAGAAGACTAAAACCTGATAAGCACTTGATAAGGTGCAGCAGGTATCCAAGCAGTAACCTCTCAGGCAGGAGGTTCAGACTTTAAAGCATCATAGACTATCAAAGATGGAAAATCACATTAGACACTGGAGGAGACTCTGGAGCAGGTGGAAAAACCAGTGTGGTTAGCACTGATCATCATAAGAGCTGGTCACTTTTTATTTTGGTTCCTTTTTCCCTTCCCAGACCTCCCTCCTGCCTTTGTGCTCCTCATTCCTTTGTGCTGCTTTCCAGGTGCTGACAAAGCTGCCTATCTCATGGGGATCAGCTCAGCTGACCTCATCAAGGGGCTGCTCCATCCTCGTGTCAAAGTGGGCAACGAGTACGTGACCAAAGGTCAGAACGTGGAGCAGGTGAGTGTGACAGGACAACAGGACACGTGTCCCCTGCTCGGGGGTGCTCAGGCCCACCGCCCACTGTGCTCTGCACAGCACCACTGGTGCCTCAGTTCACTCTCTTGGGTGTAGGAAGAGACTCCAGAGGAGCAGGAGAAGGTGTATCTGCAGTTCTTGGCTTTCAGCAGCAGGGAAAGTGGGTAGCAGAGCTGGCTGATAGCTTTGCACATTAACCAAGGCTGGAGATTCAGTGCAGTGCCTTTGAAATGTGGGCTGGATCCCAGCCAGAGGAGCTCCAGGCTCTATGGATCTGCTTCAGAGACAGTCACACTCCTGCGAAGAGTTCAGCCCTGAAAAGTAAAAAACTCATCTGAACACTCATCTGAACTGGGAGACTCAAATGCACCAAAAATGTGTCCTGTCAGATTCCAGCCACACCCCAGTTAGGAACCCAGACTTGGCCTGGGTCGTGCAAGCCAGCCCTCAAGTACAGTTCAAGAGGACCTCAGGAGCTGGTGTCTTATCCAAAGTGGGCTGTAGGCTCCTGCCAGGCACAAGGCTTCTGAAAATACCCCTTTAAACTGAATTTATGTCCTAAGACCTTGGAGGCAAGATAGGCTAGGTAGGCAGGAACACACTTGTGAGGAATGTAAAACTAATTTTGGAGCTTGTACTGTAACCATGAACTTCTTGGATCAGTCTGTGTGCCAGGAGGAGCTCTCTCTCAGCCTCTGGCTCCTGCAGGAGCCAGGAGAAGCTCACTGTGTGCCCTGGGGTTTGCCTTGGCAGGTGGTCTACGCTGTGGGGGCCCTGGCTAAAGCCACCTACGATCGCATGTTCAAGTGGTTGGTGACCCGCATCAACAAGACCCTGGACACCAAGCTGGCCAGGCAGTTCTTCATCGGGGTACTGGACATTGCAGGCTTCGAGATCTTTGAGGTGAGTTCTGCAGGCCCCTGCAGTGGGTTCAGGGGAGTGTTGTAGGGACAACTCAGTCCCCTGGTGTTTGGGAGCTCTATCTCCTCTAAGAAACTGCTGGCCTTGATGAGGAAACGAGCTCTTGTCTGATGTTTCTGGAGCAAATGGGCAGCTCTCAGGGAAGGATTTAACACTGCTGTGGGCACCTCTCCAGTGAGTGCTGGCTACCTGCTCTGGTAGCAACACAGCTGAGCATGGCAGGGATCACCCCTCACACCCAGACAAAGCACAGGAGTGAATCCCTTCGCTTCTGGAGCTCCTCCTTCTGACCCAGGTCTGCTTTGTTCTTGCAGTTCAACAGCTTCGAGCAGCTGTGCATCAACTTCACCAATGAGAAACTGCAACAGTTCTTCAACCACCACATGTTTGTCCTGGAGCAGGAGGAGTACAAGAAGGAAGGCATCGAATGGGTCTTCATTGACTTTGGCCTGGACCTGCAGGCCTGCATCGACCTGATTGAGAAGGTAAAGTGTGAGGCAGGGCACAGGGCTGGTACTGCTGGGGGATGGTTTGTTTGCAGAGGCTGCAGGAGTGAGAGGTGCTCTGCTACCAAAATTAAATGATTCCCTCCCCAGTCAGTGGCAAGTGCCCAGCTTTATTTTCCCCACACTTACAGTTCAGAGCTTCCAGCCCACTGAGACCTTTTTGACACAAATTTTGACTTTATGAAAACATGGAAATTCTGTTCCTACCCACTGGTGAGCCACAAAACCTGGTGCAGCCTTTTCCTCCAGAGAGCAATCATCTCTTCCCCTTTTCTCCTACCCACTTGCCCCTCAGTGCCTCTTACTTGAAAATATTTCCACCATTGCATGAAGGAAACTTTCTTTTTTTTTTGAAATGGAGCAATCCTGGAGAGGATCCCTCCTTCTCAACAATCTGTTGGACCAGGGCAGGCTCCTAGCTCCCATGGCTCGCAGGGCTGGCCAGTCCCACATGGGCATGGGAGGTCAGATACAGCCTGGAATATGCCAGTGACAGCTTGGCCCTATGGCCAATGTCTTGCACCTGCATTAGGATGGGATCTCCCAGGTCAAGCCTGTGCTCATTGGCACAGAGAATCCCATTTTGGAATGGGACGTGGCAATGCTGAGCACAGTCCTCTTTATCCCCCCCTCTCCCTGCAGCCCCTGGGAATCCTGTCCATCCTGGAAGAGGAGTGCATGTTCCCCAAAGCCACTGACATGACCTTCAAGTCCAAGCTCTACGACAACCACATCGGGAAGTCGCCCAACTTCCAGAAGCCGCGGCCGGATAAGAAGCGGAAATACGAGGCCCACTTTGAGGTGGTGCACTACGCTGGTGTGGTACGTCCCTGGCAGCTCTTCCCAGCATCCACACCTTCCCCTGGCGGGGACGGGGCTGTCCTGACCTTTCCTCTCTGGGGACAGGTGCCGTACAACATCGTGGGGTGGCTGGACAAGAACAAGGACCCCCTGAACGAGACAGTGGTGTCCGTCTTCCAGAAATCCCAGAACAAGCTCCTGGCCTCTCTGTATGAGAACTATGTGGGCTCTGCTTCAGGTGAGGAACACCCTCACCCCGTTTTTAGCCTCAGTCTCTCCCCTCCTCTCCTCCATGCCCAGCTGTTGGTGCAGCATCCCTGTCCCTGGCAGCCCAGGCAAAGGGATAATCCACATTGATCCCTAAAATCCTGCCTGGCCTGAGTAGGTGGGTGCTGGTCTGAGGGCTTGTAGGGCTGTTGTGGTGGCCCTGTGACTTTGTGGGTGAAGGGGTGTCTTGCTACCAGGAGCTGAGAAGCAACACCCAGAGCTGGGTACTGTGGGAGGTGTTTTTGGTGGTCAGTGCCTTTGTTCTGCAGCAGGGCACAACCACCTCTCCTTTAGAAACAGCAAGGGCTGTGAGAATTTTAGAGGTGTTTGGGGGTGCCTCTGAGTCCCTCAAGCCAGGCAGATGTTTTGCTGATGTAAATAATCGATATTTCAACCCCACAGAGGAACCTCACAAGCCAGGGACCAAGGAGAAACGTAAAAAGGCAGCTTCTTTCCAAACAGTGTCACAGCTGCACAAGGTAAGAGCCAGCCCCTCATGCAGGGCTATGAGGGAAACATGCTCTGAGAGTCCCACTGGCAGTCCCACTTCCCTGCCAAGCTTCTTGGCTTCTTGCACCTCCTGGGGCCTGAGGGACCAGCAGAGCTCCTGAAGGAGCACCAGAGCTCCTGAAGGACCACCACTAAGCCAAAGCCCCCAGCTCCCTCTCATTCCTGGGCAAGGGGCCTGTGCCTGGCAGAGTCCACGCCTGTCCCCATGCTCCTAGGGCAGGACATGAGGCTCCAGGGTCCCTTGGAGCTGGGCTCGTGCTGCTCCTGCCCACGTGACGCTTGCAGCAGCTCCTCCGCCTTTGAGAGAGCGGCAGTTAAGACTTGTAGTGATGTTTAGATAATTAATTACATGAACATCACTTTAAGTCTGTGCTACTTCTCTCCTCATTCCTGTCAGCGGGAAGGACAAGCTTTGGGCAGAAGAAAATGGAGGAGGATCTTGCAGGTCTCTGAGCAGGCAGCTCCCTGTCCTGGGGGGTGACATGACCCATTTTACAGCTCAGGATGTCACACAGCTCCATCCCATGCTCAGCACAGGAGTTACTTGTCCAACCCAGAGCTCAACCAACTGGAAAGCAGCACAGAGGGATGTGTCCTGCCATCACAGCCTCTTGGTGACAGGGCAGTGGACACGGCCCTGCGGCTGCCAGAGCTCCGGGAGTGTTTGGACAATGCTCCCAGGCACTGTTGGGGTGTCTGTGCAGGGCCAGGAGCTGGACCTGGATGATCCTTGTGGATCCCTTCCAACTCAGAATATTCTGTGATTCTGTGCCGGGGTGCTTGAAGAGGGCAGCTCTGTGGCAGAGCTCCTGCTCAGGGAGAAGTGTGACTTTCCTCCTTCTGGACAAGTCTCAGGCCTTGGGGAAAGGTGCCTGCGGTGAGGAGTTGCCCCATGGTGATGTGGAGCTGTGGGAAGGTGTTCCCTTCCCTGAACTGGTCCTGGATAGGCTGAGCCTGTAAAAGCAGGGAAAGGGAGCTGGAAAGATCGAGGATGCAGATGCCTTTCCCACAAGCAAAGGCAGGGCTGAGCCTTGGAGAGACAAGGAGGTGCAGTCTGGATCAGCAGGGCCCTCTGGCACGGCCAAAGGGGGTGAAGCGCTGTGGAGGTGCAGGGAAATCCTGCATGTCCTAGCATCCTCTGCCTGCAGGCAGTGTGGACACCAGCACTGGAATTGCAGGGCGCTGAGCACAGAGCTCTGTACCAGGAATATGCTTAGTCCTGTGTCCCTGGCTCTCCTCTGCAGCAAAACTTTACCTACAAGTACTTGGGAAGCATCAGGCACAGCAAACCTCTCTGGCACAGCAAAACCTGCCGGTGCCATTTGGCCTGTCTGCCAGCCCCGTGCCCTCTGCCATGGCTCCCACCCTGGCACTGATCCTGCCCTGGGGCTGGAGATGTCCACTGGCAGGACAGCAAGAGGAAATTTCCCCTTTCTCATGCCATAAGGGGCTCTCAGGGTCTGCTCCCTCCCTGCCTGTGGGGGGAAGGGGCTGGAGAGAAAGAGAAGTGTTGTAGGGAAGCAGAGCTGTCCTCTCAGCCCCTCACCCTCTGTGTCTGCCCTGCAGGAGAACCTCAACAAGCTGATGACCAACCTGCGCTCCACCCAGCCCCACTTCGTCCGCTGCATCATCCCCAACGAGACAAAGACCCCAGGTATGGGAGAGCTGAGGCAGCAGCCTGGCAGTGCCCCTGGGGACAGCCACATATGGGAGCTGGCAGGCATTCTTGCACCCACCCTCTCCCCAACCCTCTTCATGCTGCCACCGAGCCCTGACCCCATCTCAGTGTTGAAACTCCTGCAAGCCAGGCCAATCTCTACTAGGGATAATGAGCTTTGCCACGCTCCCATTTTGGCTGTGCACTTGGCACTTGTATAACAGCAGCTGTGGATGAGTCTTTCAGGCTGAGTTCCACCATCCAAGGCCCAGGCTGCAGCACTGGTGCTCAGCACAGACCTGCAGGACAGGCTGACACCTGTGTTCAAACCACGGGATGTTCCCAGGGTTCAGGCCCAGGCTACAGCTCCATTTCCTCTGCCTTGATGGGCTGAGCATCAGCTCCATGTCTGTCCTCCCCCACAGGAGCCATGGATTCCTTCCTGGTGCTGCACCAGCTGCGCTGTAACGGTGTCCTGGAAGGGATCCGCATCTGCCGCAAGGGATTCCCCAACAGGATCCTCTACGCAGACTTCAAGCAGCGGTAACTCCTTCTTTTTCCTTTTCAGCAACTCACACATGTTTTGAGGGCAGACAGGCTTGTCCTGGCTCCAGCCTGTTCCCCCACATACCCCCAAGTGCCTGTCCAGTTTGGGATAGCTTTGCTGCTGGCTCTGGGGTGCCAGCCATGGAGAGTTTGGGATGAGATCTTCACGTTTGAGGTGCTGAATGCAGGGCTGGTGCAGGGGGATGGTGGCAAGGCTCAAGCCCTCAGATCCGGGCTCAGATTTCTCTCTGCCCTTGGGATGGATCCTTGGGGTTCTCCAGCTGGTCCCGCCCATGCTGTTTAGCCCAGGTCTAGTGAGGCCAGTGGCCTCCTTGCACAGCCCCCCTGACGTTCAGGGACTAAATTCTGGCAGGGTTCCTTGGTGCCTGCAATCCTGTGCTCTGGAGCAACTGGTTCACACACAGCTTCAGCCTGTGGTGCAGCCACATGGCTCCAGTGGGAACTGGCATGACTGGGGTACTGGGATGATGGTGGTGCTGCAATCCTCCTGCATGGTCTCCCTCTGCTTTTTCCCCACAGCTACCGTATCCTCAATCCAGCAGCCATTCCAGAAGACAAGTTTGTGGACAGCAGGAAGGCCACAGAGAAGCTGCTGAGCTCCCTGGACCTGGACCATGCACAGTACAAGTTTGGTCACACCAAGGTGAGAGCGGGCAGATGGCCCTTGGGAGGGATGAATTGTCCCTCCTGTTGCTCTCCGTGCCTGTGTCTGCCTGGCCACAGCCCTGCTGTAGCCCTGCACTCTGCAGGGTGTGTGTGGCCCTTGAAGGGACTCAAGCTGGGAAGAGAAAGAACAGCTCTGAGCAGGTCACTGCTGCCTGACCTTGTCCCACCCACCACAGCAGCTTGTCCCTGCCAGGCAGCACGATGTGCTCAGGGCAGGAGATCTGGTGCCAGATGCCTGTGCTGTGTGTGGGTGCACCTCCAGCTCTCCCTGGCAGGCTGTATTACCCCTGAGCCCTCTGTCCTTCTGCTGGTGACTCTGCTCTCTTACCCACAGGTGTTTTTCAAGGCTGGTTTGCTGGGCTTGCTGGAGGAGATGCGAGATGAGCGTCTGGCCAAGGTCCTGACAATGCTCCAGGCCAGGATCCGTGGGTACCTCATGCGTTTGGAGTACCAGAAGATCATCAGCAGGAGGTAGAGTTGTGGGGGCAAAAGGCAGAACTTTGTGTCTCCTTGTCTCTTGTGCACATGTCAGTGGGTTTGACCTGTGGGACTTGCCTGTGTCTGGCAGGGGTTGGTCCTGAGGGATGGAGGCAGACCTGGAAGAGATCTAGCATGGCCCTGGTAGGAAGGATCTAGGTGTGGGGAGCCTCTGGTTTCCTCTGGAAGATTCAGAGGGAGGCAGAGTGAGGAGAGCTGAAATCCAGGCCACCCCACCCATCCCAGCAGGGCCAGTACAGTGTGCAGACAATGTGCCACTCATTCACCATTGTGCCATTTGTCTGGCTGGTGGAGAATGGAGCCGTGTCCAGGCCTGCAGAAGCCAAGATGGGACATGGGGAATGTACACCCTTGGTGATGCTGTGCTTGTATTCCCCAAGGGAAGCCCTCTACACCATCCAGTGGAACATCCGGGCCTTCAATGCTGTCAAGAACTGGTCCTGGATGAAGCTGTTCTTCAAGATCAAGCCTTTACTCAAGTCTGCTCAGACTGAGAAGGAAATGTCCAACCTGAAGGAGGAATTCCAGAAGCTGAAGGAGGCTCTGGAGAAGTCTGAGGCAAAGAGGAAGGAGCTGGAAGAGAAGCAGGTCTCCATGATCCAGGAGAAGAATGACCTGGCTCTCCAGCTGCAGGCAGTAAGTGCTTCACCCTCTCTCTGGAAGTGTAAAAACAGTGCAGGGCCCGTGGGTCGAAGAAGGAGCAGAATGTCCTGGAGCCCTCCTTCAGCCTCTTGCAGTTCTGAGGCTCCTCCATTGCCACAGTCAGTCTGAAACACAACCTAAGGCTGTGCAGAGCTGAAGTACCATCACATCCTGGGGCTGTCACAGAGATTTGTGAGCCCCTGGCTCTGGGAAGGGTGTTCTCCTCGCAACGGGGTGGGAGGGAATGGCAATGTTTGCTTGCCAAATTTTGTGCTGTTTTTTGTGCCAGCGTGTCCTTCCTCTGGAAAGATGGAGTTGCTCTTTGGCCCTGGTTGGTGTGAGTGGTTGTCCTGCACACCTTGATTACGGGCAGTGACTGGAGCTGTAGTTTTTGTACACCTGAGCACCTTGGGTTTGCTCTGTCCCTTCCACAAGGAGAAGACCAGGGCTGTGAGCAGAGTCTGGGGGCAGAGGGTGAGCCCTGGCTCTCCTGTGCCTCTCCCAGGAGCAAGACAACCTGGCAGATGCAGAAGAACGCTGTGACCTGCTCATCAAGTCCAAGATCCAGCTGGAGGCCAAGGTGAAGGAGCTGATGGAGCGTGTGGAGGATGAGGAGGAGATGAACTCGGAGCTCACTGCCAAGAAACGCAAGCTGGAGGATGAGTGTGCAGAGCTGAAGAAGGACATCGATGACCTGGAGATCACGCTGGCCAAGGTGGAGAAGGAGAAACACGCCACGGAGAACAAGGTAACCGACCTCCCTGCAGCACCCAGCCTCACTGCCCTGAGGCCTCAGTGCTTGTGGGGACACCAGAGAAACATCTGGGATAAGGCTGCTGGTGTGGGGGTGCTGGGGCAGGGCAGAGGGAAGAGGGGAGTGAGAGAGGGCAGAACCTTCCATGTCCTGCCTCATTGCCCAGAGGGGTATGGGCAAATGGTTCTGTGCTGTGGCAAGTGATTTGGAGCATGGAAAACCCCTGGTGGGACCAGCCTGGCCAAGGGGAGAGGGGCTGGCTGCCGGTGGGGTGCTGAGCTGCTGCTGCCCGTGGATGGACTCCAGCCTTGCAAGGATCAGACTGCTGGAGTAGCTTTGCACCTCCTCCCTCTGAGAAGATTCTCTCTATGTTTGTCCTCGCTGATCCAGGTTAAAAACCTGATTGAGGAGATGGCTGCTCTGGATGAGATCATTGCCAAGCTGACGAAGGAGAAGAAAGCCCTGCAAGAGGCCCATCAGCAAGCCCTGGATGACCTGCAGGCTGAGGAAGACAAGGTCAACACACTGACCAAAGCCAAGGTCAAACTGGAGCAGCAAGTGGATGATGTGAGTCACGGGCCAGTGAGAATAAAGCAAGAGAGGTTTGAGTCGTATCTCCAGGAGAGCCCAAAGGCTGTCCCTGAGTGGGATCTGGAGTGTGGGATTGTTACCAGATCCCTGTTTAACATGGCCAGTTGATGCATAATCCCACTGACAAACTACCCCTGAAACAAGAGGTGGTCTAGAGCCCCTCCTGGAGAGCAGTCCTGGGCTGAGGGAATGGGACTGGAGACCGGCTGGGAAACACCTCTGGCTCCCAGGGCTGGGTGAAGTTCCCACATGGGTAGTGGACATGGGTAAGGGTGGGGCTTGCAGAGAGTCCTTTCCCTCCCTACCCCACCTCCCTTCATTCTCCAGCTGGAAAGCTCTCTTGAACAAGAAAAGAAGATCCGCATGGACCTGGAGAGAGCAAAAAGGAAGCTTGAAGGAGACCTGAAGCTGTCACAAGAGTCTGTAATGGATCTGGAGAATGACAAACAGCAGCTGGATGAGAAGCTCAAGAAGTGAGTGCGTGACACCTACCTGGGCTCTGGGTTGCTCTGCTCCTCTAAATTTAGTGGATGTGTGGCCTCTGCAGGGGCTCTGGGCTGTGGCTCTGGGCACTGCTGTGTGACCAGTCCAGGCACGATGAGGGCTGGGTTTTCCTGGGCACTTTGCAGAGAGGCTGAGGAGCTTGTGACAGACTCACAGACCAGGGCACGATGGACCTTCCTTTGGGCATGGGGTTGGAGAGGAGGGGCTTGCCTGGCAGGATCCAACACTGCTGGGGCCTCAGCTGCAAGTACAGAGACTTCACTCATGTCTCATTCTCATTGGGGAACTGGAGAACACCTTGGGAGCTCAGAGGGAAACCCTCAGAGCCAGTTATCTGCCTATTTGGCTGCTCCAGCCCTCCCTGTGAGCTTTCCATGAGAGTCTTCTTACCCTGCAGTCCTTTCCTGTGTGGGCTTGATTGTCTTCTGGCCTGGGTGTAACAGTGCAGGGAAATTCAGGAGCCAGAAGGAGCTGTCAGAACAGTGTTTGTCTGACCAGAGGCTCTGCCTTCTGTCTGTACAGGAAAGAGTTTGAGATAAGTCAGCTGAACTCAAGGATTGAAGATGGGCAAGTGATGGAGGCCCAGCTGCAGAAGAAGATCAAGGAGGTCCAGGTATGGTGGGAAGAACTGTTCTTACAGCCTGGGAGCCTGAAATTTCCAATAGATGTGCTGGGGAATCTGCATGGGCCAGTCCCTCTCTGAGCACAAGGGCATCTCCTTGGAAAAAGCTGACATGGCTGGCAGGAGCCAAGCCCTCTGCCAAAACATGGTGGGTTGAAAAAGAAAGAATGAGCTATTGAGGTGAACACTATCACCAGCCTGAGGAACAGCTTCCAGGACGTAGTTCTCTGTCCAAAATAAAAACTTTAATCCAGTGCCCAAACTCTGAAAACCCAAATCTAGGACGCTGGGCTTCTTCCTATCAGAGACAGATCCCCACAATCATGGAAGATCCCGTGAAAAGTAGCTCATGCCAGCTGGATCATGGCAGGGATAGAGGAGACCAGGAGCTCCAAACATGCTACCAAGGAGCACCTGCCCCCCGAAACAGCCCGAGACTGGTGGCTTCTTGCTTCCCATCATCAGCAGAGACACTGCTCTGCTGCAGAGAGCAGAGATGCTGGAGCTTCACCCAGAGTTTGGAGCATCTGCCCTTTTCTGTGTGTCCAGGCACGCGTTGAGGAGCTGGAGGAGGAGCTGGAGGCCGAGCGAGCCGCCAGGGCCAAGGTGGAGAAGCAGCGGGCGGAGGTGTCGCGGGAGCTGGAGGAGCTGAGCGAGCGGCTGGAGGAGGCTGGCGGCACCACGGCCATGCAGCTGGAGCTGAACAAGAAGCGGGAGGCGGAATTCCTGAAGCTGCGGCGAGACCTGGAGGAGGCCACGCTGCATCACGAGGCGCTGGCGGCCGCCCTGCGCAAGAAGCACGCGGACAGCGTGGCCGAGCTGGGCGAGCAGATCGACAGCCTGCAGCGCGTCAAGCAGAAGCTGGAGAAGGAGAAGAGCGAGATGAAGATGGAGATTGATGACCTGTCGTCCAACGTCGAGTACATCACCAAGAACAAGGTGGGTGCTGGTTCTCCACAGGGCTGTTTGGTCTCTCCTGTGGACGTCAGTGGAACTGGGTGCAGCGTGACCAGCACAGCCATGTCCATGGGATGGTGTCTCAAATAGCTCTTTGCCATGGCCAAGTCCCTGTTTGACCCACAGCTTGTCCCTATGTCACTACAGGATGCTTTACTTGTCCTAGTCAAGTTTGGAGGCTCTGGGAAGACATTTCCTGGGAGACTGACTGCAGAGAGCCCCTGTTAGCTTAGCAGGGAGCTCTGACAGGCTCCTGCTCTCTGCCTTGTGTGCCTGTAGGATCCACTGAGCGGGACAGGGAGTCCCAGGGTGGGAGAAGGGTGCTCTGTGGCCAGAGCTTGGCTCAGCTGGGCTGTGTTGGTGCCTGCAGGCCAATGCTGAGAAGCTGTGCCGCACCTACGAGGACCAGCTGAACGAGGCCAAGGCCAAAGTGGACGAGCTGCAGCGACAGCTGACGGACGTGAACGCCCAGCGGGGCCGGCTGCAGACCGAGAACGGTGCGTGGGGCACGAGCCAGGGGCACACGGCTGCCTCGGGCATGCTCTGACTCTGGGGTGTCTGGCTGGGGGAGTGGGGTTCAGCCAGGCAGTCTGTCCTCTTTCTCCCATGGAGGGAGAAGCTAGTTGTGCCTCAGGAGGGATTCCTTGCTGGCATCCTTTGCCTTTAACTGGTTGCCCATGGCCCAGCTTGCCCTGGTGGGGATACAGCTGGGACAGCTGGAGGCCACAGGCTCTGGGGGAGTGTGGGCTAGTGCAGATTGCAGCCCTACAGCCCCAAAGGAGCTGGTTTGGCTCTGTTTGAACCCAGGGGAGCTTAGTCGGCTGCTGGAGGAGAAGGAGTCCTTCATCAACCAGCTGAGCCGTGGCAAGGTCTCGTTCACACAGAACATTGAGGAACTCAAGAGGCAGCTGGAGGAAGAGACCAAGGTGAGGTTTCAGGGCATGGCTGTGTTGTAGTGCTAGGTTTGGTTTAGCTGGCTGCAGCTTTCCCTGAGAGCTCAGTGGGGCTGCTTAGGGCAGTGTGACTGTTTTCGCCCTCCCGTAGTCCTTTTCGGACGGCTCCATGGTTTTGCTCCAGCAGCCATCAGCTCTACAACACAGTGACAGCGAAGGAGGCGAGAAGGGTCTCCCCATGAGGGTTTCGGAGGACTTTTAATAGTTTCATCTTGTCCTGGTGACCCCCAGAGGCAGAGAGAGCTCATGGTGCGGGCGCAGGGGGGTTTTGTCAGATTGCAGGGGCGGTCCCTGGGAGGAGTTGGGGTACAGGGACCGATAGGGAGAACCCGAGGGGGTGGCCAGGGCTAGGGCAAGGGAAAGTGGGGTGGGGGGGGAAGGATGAAATATGGGATCAGAAAAGCGGTGGGTAAACAGATCACCACATGGCTGGTCTCCGGGTGGCACTGTGGCAGTGGCTCAGACTCTTGGGCAGGGGAGGTGGGCCGTACCCTGCACACAGGGCAGCTCTTCACCTGGGAAGGGCAGAAGCTCCCTGCTGCTGCTCCCAGTCCTGGCCACGGCCTGTGTCCTGGAGCTGGGGTCAGCTGCTGCTCTCCCTTCCTCAGAGCAAGAACGCCCTGGCCCATGCCCTGCAAGCCTCCCGGCACGACTGTGACCTGCTGCGGGAGCAGTACGAGGAGGAGGTGGAGGCCAAGAGCGAGCTCCAGAGGAACTTGTCCAAAGCCAATGCCGAGGTGGCCCAGTGGAGAACCAAGTACGAGACTGATGCCATCCAGAGGACTGAGGAGCTGGAGGAAGCCAAGTAAGTCCCACGGCACGAGTCAGTTCCCTGTGGGTGGCAACTTTCTGTTCAACAGTGGGGCTCTCCCAGACCCAGGGGGACACAGCACGCTCCTGCCTGGATTTGAGGCTGTGGGGCGGGATGGCGCTGGGGCAGCGAGCGCTCACCCCCGTGCCATCGGCAGGAAGAAGTTGGCCACCCGGCTGCAGGAGGCAGAGGAGGCCGTGGAGTCCGCCCACGCCAAGTGCGCCTCACTGGAGAAGACCAAGCACCGGTTGCAGACGGAGATCGAGGACCTCTCGGTGGACCTGGAACGCGCCAACTCGGCCTGCGCTGCCCTGGACAAGAAACAGCGCAACTTCGACAGGATCCTGGCCGAGTGGAAGCAGAAGTACGAGGAGACCCAGGTGGAGCTGGAGGCGTCGCAGAAGGAGTCGCGCAGCCTGAGCACGGAGCTCTTCAAGCTCAAGAACGCCTACGAGGAGTCCCTGGACAACCTGGAGACCCTCAAGAGGGAGAACAAGAACCTGCAGGGTAGGACTGGGCTCAAGTGCTCCCCTTGGGCTCTGCCCAGACTCCTGCTCCTGCCCTGTCCTCAGACATGTGGGATTGGGTCCCGTGTTGGCCAGGAGTGAACCTTGCTGCTCAGCCCATCCCTTGGAGGGATGCAGCAGCCCTGCTGGGATGCCAGCGCGTGTCTTGCCCTCATGCTGGGGACACTCTGGGAGGACAGGCAGAGCCACTTGGCTCCTGTCCCCAAATGGCTCCTGTGCCCAAATGGCACACGATTTGCTGTGTGGCACTGCCTTGGGGGTGTTGCTCTTGGACCAAACAGGTCCTTGATGCCTCTTCTATGCTCTCTCCCAGACTGCAGAAATGTCCCCAGGCACAGCCTTGGCTGCTCTCCAAGGGGCTGTGGGGCATCAGCTGAGCCTGGGCAGGGGGACGGGGACATCACTTGCACTGGGCTGGCCCCACAAATTCCTTCCTGACCAAATTCCTTCTGTCCATGGCAGAGGAAATTTCTGATCTGACTGACCAGATCAGTCTGGGTGGCAAAACCATCCATGAGCTGGAGAAGGTGAAGAAAATGCTGGAGAATGAGAAGAGCGATATCCAGGCAGCTCTGGAGGAGGCTGAGGTGAGTCCTTGTTTCCCATATGTTCCTGCTGCCCCCAAGAGCCACTGGCCCACCCTGCAGCTCTGGCTGGATGCTGCTGGGCAATGACAGTCCTGAGCCGGGCTGTGACCCCTGGGAATCCCATTCATGGGGGTCCTGCAACCACTGCAGGCACTGGGGTGGCTCCACCTGCTCTGCCCCCATAGCAATGGGCTGGGGGGGACAAGGCCAGGCTGGGGTGGGTGGCTGGGGAGAGCCCCCTTCCCAGGAACCACCTTCCCATGGCTGCGCTGTCTCTAGGGAGCCCTGGAGCACGAGGAGAGCAAGACCCTGCGCATTCAGCTGGAGCTGAACCAGATCAAGGCTGATATGGACAGGAAGCTGGCAGAGAAGGACGAGGAGTTTGAGAACCTGAGGTGTGTGGGGTGAGGGGACAGGCTGGGACGTCACTGCGGGGGCAGAGCTGGCACTGTGGCCCCGGCAGGGCTGCCCCAGGCTGGGTGTCCCCAGGGGCCGTGGCTGACACGGGGCCTCTCCTGCAGGCGCAACCACCAGCGCGCCATGGAGTCCATGCAGGCCTCGCTCGACGCGGAGGCCCGGGCCAAGAACGAGGCCGTGCGGCTGAGGAAGAAGATGGAGGGGGACCTGAACGAGATGGAGATCCAGCTGAACCACGCCAACCGCCAGGCTGCCGAGTTCCAGAAGCTGGGCCGCCAGCTCCAGGCCCAGATCAAGGTTGGGACAGACTCGGTGCTGTCCCTGCTGCCAGCCCGGCTCTGTGCTGTCCTCACTGACCCCACGCTGCCCCACAGGACCTGCAGATCGAGCTGGATGACACCCAGCGCCACAACGACGACCTGAAGGAGCAGGCGGGTGCCCTGGAGCGCCGCAACAACCTGCTGCTGGCAGAGGTGGAGGAGCTGCGGGCAGCGCTGGAGCAGTCGGAGAGGAGCAGGAAGCTGGCGGAGCAGGAGCTGCTGGAGACCACTGAGAGGGTCACCCTGCTCCATTCCCAGGTGAGGCACTGCCAAGTCCCGTGTCTCCACTGGTGGGAGAGTCAGGAGTCTGTGTAGCAGTGGTGAATGGCCAGCCCCGGTCACAGTGAACCTGCTCTGTGTGCAGAACACAGGTCTCATCAACCAAAAGAAGAAGCTGGAGGCAGACATCTCCCAGCTGAGCAACGAGGTGGAGGATGCAGTGCAGGAGTGTCGCAATGCTGAGGAGAAGGCAAAGAAGGCCATCACGGATGTAAGAGAGTGGTGGGAACTGTGCTGCGTGGCTGGGGAGAGTCTCACGACTTCTCCACTGAGCCCCTGGTCTGGCCTGGCCTTGTGATGATGTCCCCCTGCTCTTGGCCTCGCAGGCTGCCATGATGGCTGAGGAGCTGAAGAAGGAGCAGGACACCAGCGCACACCTGGAGCGCATGAAGAAGAACATGGAGCAGACCATCAAGGACCTGCAGATGCGCCTGGACGAGGCAGAGCAGATTGCTCTCAAGGGGGGCAAGAAGCAGATCCAGAAGCTGGAGGCCAGGGTGAGAAAGCAGGGGCAGATCCCTGGCTGTGTCCTCCAGGAGCAGGCTCCTGGGGCTGCCCCAGTCCCTGCCGTACCAGACTCTGCCCCAGCCCTCTGAGGCCAGGTGGTGCCTCTGGGGGAGCAGGGCCCAGCTCAGGATGGTATTAGCCTCTGCTGTGGCTTCTCTGAGCTGGGAAAGTGGCTTGGCCTCAGCTGGGCTGGTGTTGGTGCTTGGGAGCCAGGTGCTGAGCTGGCCTGTGCCTCCTGCAGGTGCGGGAGCTGGAGGGAGAGGTGGATGCGGAGCAGAAGAAGATGGCAGAGGCCCAGAAGGGCATTCGCAAGTACGAGCGCAGGATCAAGGAGCTGAGCTACCAGGTACAGCAGCTCTGGACACAGCTCCAGCCCTGGGCCAGCAGCACCTGCCACAACTCTTCCTGCTTGGCCTCTTGTGGTACCCAACAACCCACCCACCGAGCCCAGCCCAGCCTGGGCTTGTTCTGGGCTCTGTGTAGGGAATGACAACAGCTGGACAAGCTTCTCCCTGTCACAACATCCACTCTCTGCTCTGGGTCCTTCTGCCCCATTCCCCAGCACCTCCTGAGCTGGGTGTTGGGACACAGGGGGGAACCAAGGGACAGGTGCTGGTGACATGGGGCTGGGGGCTCGGTTGGTGCTGTCTGTCCTGGCACCACTGGGACAAAGGTGAGGGGCAGGTGAGGGGCTGCTGGGGTCTGACTAAGGGGGCTGGGGCACTTGCAGGCTGAGGAAGACCGGAAGAACCTGGCTCGGATGCAGGACCTGATTGACAAGCTGCAGAGCAAGGTCAAGAGCTACAAGCGCCAGTTTGAGGAGGCAGTAAGTGCCCATCACTGCTCTGGGACAGGGGACAGGGCTGCCCCTCCCTGGGACTGGCTGCCATGGCTGCCAGGGGCCGCAAGAGCAATGTGGGGAGCTCGGAGCTTGCTGTCGCCTGTGCTCCATGCACCCACCTCTCCCCTCCCCCTGCCCAGGAGCAGCAGGCCAACTCCAACCTGGTGAAGTACCGCAAGGTGCAGCACGAGCTGGACGACGCCGAGGAACGCGCCGACATCGCCGAGACCCAGGTCAACAAACTGCGGGCACGGACCAGGGACGTCACCATCTCCAAGGTAGGCACTCGTGGATGGGAGCATGGGGAGGTGGGCAGGGGCTCCTGCCAGCCCTGGAGCCAGAGGAATGACCACACAGCCACAGTCCCAGCCTGCTGTGGCACTGCCGCCTCGCTGAAGGGTGGCTGAGCCACTCCCTGCCTCCAGACCCCAGCTCTCACCAAAGCCTTTTGGGGATTTCTTCCAGCATTAGGAGCCCTGGCTGCCTGCCCTGCCCTGTCCCAGATGCTGCTGTAGGTTGGAGGCAAGTGGCTGCAACAGTCACTGTCAGCTTTGCACTGCATGAATAAACGTAGATCTGCCAGGACTGGCTCTTTTGTGTGTCACAGGGTAACCCGGGCCTTGGTCTCTTCTCCCGGGGTCTTGAGGAACATTTTTCACAGGGAGGCACAGGCAGGAGAGAAGCTCAGTCCTCCCTCTCCCATCTCTATGGCCCTGGCGTGGAATGGGCTTTGGGAAAAGAGCCCTTTCCTCATCCCTCCCCACCAAACCACATCTCAGCTGCAGGGGACCGGAGCAGAGGCGTGAGGCAGGACAGACTTCAGCCACTACTCCTGAGGACATAAAGCCCTCCAGTGCAGCCCTGGATGGGGTTATGGCTTTGGCAAAGGCACTGCAAAGAAAGACATCTCCACTCATTTCTTTAAAATAGATTTCTTTAATAGTTTCCATTTAATGTTTATTTGCAGTTAGCAAATCGGCATTAATAGGGCAGCACAAACCTCAGCAACCCCTGGGGACAGTGCAGACTTCCAGAGGTATTTGTTAGTGCCGGGGGGTCCCAGCTCCCTCCCATCCCAGCAGAGCCTGCTGCCACCTCCATGGGTCTGGTCCCTCTCACCATGAGATTCTTGAGGCATCCGGCATGGACAGACATCCCAAAGGAATGTGGCCCCAGCTGGGATTTGCCTGTGGCCCTCTGTGCACTGGGGCGGAGCCCAGCACGCTCCACCCCTGGAGGAGCTGCCGGGGCTTTGTTCCCTGTGCCCTTCTCTGCCGAACCAGCCCAGAAGCAAAGCCCAGCCTGTGCTCCCAAGGCCTGGGAGGACCTCCAAGGATGGTGTGAGCTCAGCTCAGCTTCTCCCAGGACCATGGGCAAGGCCAGAGGCACCTGAGCCCCAAACTGTCTTTAAAATACAGAGGGGAGTGAGACTGCAGGGTTACAGCAGCAATCAGTGGATGCACCAATTAACTACACTATGGAAAAGGCATCCCTTAACTTAAAAGCCTTTTAATTTGAAGCATTTATTTTAAGTGTACATCTATTACAGTTAAGAAGAAGCAAAGATACACCAAAAACACAAATACCCAAGAACAAAAAAAGTACAGATGAGAAAGAAATGAGCTGAAGGGAGGGAGGGGCAGGGTCAGGGTGACCTGGTAAGGAACAGAGGTGAAGCTGCCATGGCAAAGAAGTTCCCCAGGGTACCCTCACCAGAGCCAGGATGCAGCTCCCAGGGAGGGACACTGGGATGCCCAGGAGCTCCTGCAAGGCTCCAGCTTTATGCACAAGCTCAGCAGCTCTGACCACCCTGTGAGCCCACAGCAGGACACTGAGGTGTGGGAGAAGAGAAAGGAGAAGGGAGATGTTCAGAGACAAATCCTGCCCCTGGGGCTGGAGCCTCCTTCACTCCTCCAGTCCCAGCACAGGGAGCCTCAGGGTGGGTTTCATGCTGCTGGCAACGACGAGAGACAAAAGGCTGCAGCTCTGGGACATCCTCACCCCTTCGGAGCCTGGACAGAGCTGAAGTCATCTCATCAAATAAATTAGAAAATGTTAAAAAAATTCAGATGTGTGTTTCAAAACTGGTTTCTTTTAGCTGTAGCTGCAAGACATGTTTTTGACTTAAATGTAGTGGCTTAAGTGTAGTGTATCTCATTCCTGGGTATCTGAATGTGTTGGAGCAACATGGTGTTGGTGAGCAGGCAGGGCAGGTGCAGGTTTGGCAACTGGGACTGCCAAAACCCGATTCCCCCTTTCCCAACATATCCTACAAAGTTACTTTCAACCAGGAGTGTTTATTCCCAGCATTTAACACATTCTGATTAAAACAGATCCAGGAAGAAAAACGGACATCTCCAGTAAATATTGCACTTCAAGATTAACGTGTGTGTTGATATTAAGGACTGAAAGCAGAGACTGACATAAGACTTCCAGGCATAGCAGGTTAACATCAAGAGCAATGGTCCTGAAAAGGATTTTAAAACCAGATTAGTTACCCAAGAAGGGACAAGCCGCAAGTTTAAAAAATTAGTACATTTTAATGCTAGTGCTCCGTGAAAAAGCCAACCCCTGTTGCAATTCCACCACTGCTGAAATGTCTCTGTTCTCCAGCACTGCGAAACGCCTCCGGATGGGAAGGATCTGCAGGAAGGACAGCAGGAGCAGAGGTTCTTTCCTAATGCACAGATAGTTTTAGTACCAAATGATCCAAAAGGAGATGGTAAAGAGGTGACTGGAGCTGGGGCTCTCAGGAATTAAAAGCACACACACGCACACACACTCATGCTCTAACCAACCCCAAAGCCCCGATTCCAAGCCCAGCGGAAGAGTTACACCTGCAGGGAGTCCTCGTGGTGGCTTTGCACACGGCTGGTGGCGGGGTCCTGCTCAGGTTGGCTCCTTGGACCTCACACTTGGAGGGCAATCGCTGTGCTTTTCAACTTGCTCATCCCAGCAGCCCTGAGAGAGCCACACCTCAATCGGCAAATACAGAGAACCCTCATGTCAGCAAAACCCCTTCTGCCAGCCCCGCCAGACTGGGAGAGAGGAAAAAAAATAGTACAGGCTGGTTTTTGCAGGTGATTATTTTTATCCCAGAATAACTGGAAGATACATCCCTGAATGTGTTGCCCAGAGAGCTGTCCGAGTCTCAGAGGTCAGAGCTGGGGCCGGCAGGGGTGGGGTGGGACGACGCTCCGCGGCTCCGAGCTGCACACACACACTACACAGCGTATCCCTGAAAACCCCCAGGTGCGAGGGACCCTCCGAGCTGTCCGTCAGAAGCTGGAGGCAGGAATTACTCCTCGGAAAAGTCTCTGTCAATGTCCATGTACGCCTCGTCGATGTAGCTGACTATGGCACAGGGGGACGTCCGGTCCGGACTGAGCAGTATCGAAACAGTCTCTTTCCAGTAGGTAAAACTAATACAGGAGCTCTGTGGGCACAGACAACAGGAGGGTCAGTGGGGGCCACAGCACCAACAGGAGCATGAGACACCTCCCAAAGCTGAAAATCACTTCCTCTTCAGCCCGAGCTGCCCAGCTCCACAGTGTGACCAACACTTTGGGTTCCCCATTCTGCCCTCCCTCCCTGGGGCCTGCACCAGAAGGGCTGGGTGTTGAACACCTACACCCTCTACAACCAGCTTCGCACTCTCCAGCTCCAGACAAGGACTGCCAGCGCCTCTGGCAGCTGCTAAGAGCAGCACAGGGTGACCCCAGCCTGCCTACCTGGGCCAGTACATCCATAATCCCAAACTTCCCCTTTGCTGTCCACTCCAAACACAAACGGGGACCCTGTGGTGCCGCAGATAAGCCAATGCTGGAAGCGGCCCCCACTCCTGAGATGACACAAAAACCAACACACGCCCCCTGCCCGCACTCCTCCTGCATTATTCCCTCAAAGCCAAAAGGCCACTCCAGCAGCCCAACACCAGACCATGTGTCACCCACATAACTGGATAATTGGTTCTTTCTACCCACTAGTGGCCCAGGACAAACCAGCTCTGGCGCAGAAACCTGCAGGCTGCTCCCTTGGCTTACATCAGGTATTTTTCCTGCACTGTTTGCCACACCAGGAAGAGGGAACAGTCTGGCTAAGGTGCTGACTAGTCTGGGAGCTCTGCCTCCCCCTCCCTGGCCATCCTGCCAGCCCTGCCTCTCTACCCCACTCAGCACTAGGAAGTGTCACTTCTGTGTGCCAGAGCCAAAGCCTCAGGCTCTGTTTACTGGGAAACCCAGCACCTGACTGGGAGAAGGTGTGAAAAACACCACAGGAGTTACACTGGGGGCAGACCTTTCCTCCCTTCTTTCCCTCCCCAACCTCCCACCCCCCGTTTTTGCCAGCAGACCGGCAGACAGGTGTTGCTGTGATCCGACTCCTGCCATGGTAAGAGGGTCACATACATTTTCTAAGCAGGTGCTGTCTTTATCCTTGTTGAGGTAATGCTGCTGCCAGAATCGCAGGAGACTGTGGAAGTTGTTCAGGATGAAGCCAGGGTATTTTTCCGTGTATTCCATCTGTTGCAAGGTGCGCAGATAAAAAGGGAGCTTTTCTTTCCTTCGGGCCAGCATTAGGATAACTAAACTTGTGTTCAAACAACTGACATTTTCCTGGAAGTAAAAACGACACAGCAAAAAAAAAAATCTAAATACCAAGATACCTGTTGTACATGCCCTTGTAAAGCAAGCCTGTGGAAAGCACAATGGAGGTGTTCCTGCACACAGCAAGGAAAAGGGACATGGGTGTCCACCAGGGAAACCAGGCTCCTCCCTGCTCCCAGCCCTGCTCACCATTCCAGTCCCAGAAAGGCAACTGCCAAGTCACTGCCAGCTCTTTACCTGTGTAAGTGTCTGTACATGGATAATATTAATGAGACGGAAAAGGAAGGACATCCTCATGGACATCTGGGACATGTAGGACAACAGGCGGCACTCGGACAGGACTTCTGCAACTGCAGCAAGAGGAGAACCAATCACCAGCTGCTGAAGGTTCAGACACGCTGAACCAAGCACCAGGGCAGTAAGAACTGGTGCTCAAACTTTCAGGGTGGCATTTCCTTATCTAAGCCCCCAAGTGTCAAAGCCCAGATTTAAATTAACCATTATCACCACCAGACACCCCCCAATCCCACCCCATTGCTTCCTGTTCACCTTTAGCATCAGACTGATTCTCAAACCGATCCAGGGACAGCGTGATGCAGCGAACGAGCATGTTTGAGTCCACCAAAGAGCTGTTGATCTGATTTAAAAATATCTGGAACTGAACACAAACACTTATTAGTGTTGAATTAAATAAGTTTAAATATATTAATATTCAGGGTCATTACCTTTTAGTTACCTCTAACAAGTGTAAGAGGGGACATCACCCATGGCCCTGCCTCATCCAGCCCAAGCCAACACTGGCACTGAGGGATGACCAAACACTATGGAATGGAAAAATGTCAGTCCTGGCATCCCCAAGATCTCTTTTGAAGATGTGTCACTCCAATGAAAGTGAGATTTCATACACTATTTGTTTTGAAAGAGGGAGAATTCCTGCAGCTCCATGTTGTCCTACAGTGATTCTGTACAAGCAGACAGTGCTAGGGAGGAATACAGTGAGGGAGTCACACAGAGTGAGAACTAAACCCGGTTACAGATCAATAAATAGGAAGCAAATAGGAAGTATAAAGACATTCTCTAGAATGTTTGAGTTAATTTACTAGAGAAAAAACTCTGAAAGAGTTTTCTTTTAAATGCACTTATACTTCCATTCTCCAAGGTCTGCCAGACCTAAGAGCAATGACAGAAGCATTACAGAAACAAAGTTCAGAGGATGAGGCCATTCAGAACCTACCCAACCAGCTGATGTTATATGTACAAAGTGCACAAGAGCATGAAACCATTCTTTGCTGCCCATTCTTTATTTACATGGGAAACTCAATTTTATAGGTAATTACCTAAGCCATGACTTCTTAAAATGTCTCTAAGTTCAAATAAGATCAAATATCTACATCTGTTTGCAGTATCAAGTATTTTAAGCAATATTCATGAAGGACTTCCCACTGCAAGCTCCAGTAAAAGACTTTTTGGAGCTGTCTCAATGTCCACAGCTATCACTTAACCCCAAATGTGGTGACTTCACAGGAAATGTTCTGCCACTCTTGAGCCTCATCCTGGAACAGGGCAATGTTTGCTGACCAGCTCAGCACCCACTGACTCAGGACAGATGGAGCACTGCTGAAAACACTGAGGGACTTTGGCAACTCATCCCTTAATGTTTATTGTGCCCCAAGCTCTAAAACCAAACCAAGACCAAATGAATCTGAGTTCTACTGCTGTGTCTGGTTATGAAAGGGTGTAATTTGAGCCACAGGGGGCAGCTTTTACAAATATTTACCTTCTCATCTGTGTTGATGTACTTGTTGAACCTCTTAAATGCATCAATGTTGAATTTCATCAGCTCTCCCAGAAGGTCAAAGTAACTCTGAAGCACATCCCGTGACTTGCACTCACTATCAACAATGCAGTAGAGAATATGCTGGCAGGGGAGGAAAACATGTTATTGCCACAGCTTCATCCAAGCCAGCAGCACAACACAGACTCTGATTTCATCAGTATTTAAAGCATTTATCTGCAGGTTCTTGGGTGACTGAATATCACAGTATCACAGAACTAAAGACAGTTCAGATGAGTCTCCTGTTAAAACAACTTCCCAGTGATGCAGGTGATACAAACGGCCACAAGCAGAATTCACAGGTATATTTTTAGAGGTGTTCCCAGTATTTGTCATAGCTATACAGGAATAAGGGGCAGTTTTTCATTTATTATTATTATTGTTGCATCTATTGTGATTTCTCCAGTAAACTGTGATCCTGATTTATCTCCCTTAGTGTTTATTCCCTCACTATCAAACGGGGGCAGCTTGAGTGGCCTCAATTTCCCCACTGAGTTTTAAACCCAGCATAATACTTAACACTGCATTTTTATCCACTTTTGGATTTACTACAGATAAATCCTTCTTGATTGCTATGGAGGATACCTGACATAAACTTATTTACCTCCAGGAGTCCTCTCTTGAGCAGGAACATCTGGTCTGCATAGGAGGTGGTGCCTCGCAGAAAACTTTCAACTGCCCTTGCTTGCCAAAACCTGAGAAACAGAAGAAAGGAGGTGTTAGTTTTGAAGCAAGGGAAGTACTTGATCACAATTCTAATTTAAATCCAGTTTCCTAATCTGTTTCATTCCAATCTGAAGCTGGGGTCAGACCTGTTGATCACGCAGAAAATCACTGGCTGTGATTTATTCTCACCTGCACTGCCACCTCAGCACAACAAAGCCAGACCTTTCCACAGCTGATTCTCAAACATTCTCAGCTGCTCTAAGATGGATGACACCAAAGCTACATCCCAGGGGTCTCAAACAGCACATCAGAGGCAAAGTGAACCCACCTGAAGGAGGATTCTGCTGGTTCCTTCTTCATGACCTGAAGCAATCTGGTCAACAAACCTCTCTTCCCATCACAGACAAGACTCCTGCAGCAGGTGGAGAAATGACAGCGTGAGTGGAAGGGCTGGGCGAGCACTGAACACTGAATCCAGTCACTGTTCCAGAGCTTTTGATGATCAAAATCTCAGTATTGAAGTACACAGTACAAATATTGTGCTGGTTCTACCAGCAGAAGAGTTCTCCTCACTGCCCTTGGTAAATATCTGCAGTACCTGCAACACGACTTCCAAGTAAGTCCAAAAGAAAATTTTTCTCTCAAAATTTTAATGATTTCAGAAATACCAGTTCACATCTTGTGGGAATCAAGAGATAAAAAAAAACAACAAAAAAACCCCCTACATTTGAGCTTAGGAATGAAAGAAACCCCTCAAGAAATGTAAAGGGAAGTCTGAATTCCATTCAGGAGGCACAGCAGAGTATGGAAAGCTGGATGCTACACGAGGTTGTAGTAAAAGCAGAGAGGCTGTACAACTGCAGGACTACTTGTATTGAACAGCACCTTCAGTGGAGTATCTACCTGCATTAAGCTCATGCAGAAGTAATACCTTGATCTCACAGATCAAGAAAAGCAACAAGAAAACTAGATGCTAAGGGTAAAAAACACCCCCAAGTTCTTCCCAATTAGACACAGTATTATGATAATAATTGTAATCTTGAAATCCTCTTAGAGATTCCCTTTTGGAGTGAGGTAAATCTGCTCTGTGCAGATTTGTCCATGCTGATACCCTGGGAGTATTCTGCCAAACTAAATTCTGCAAACAATGTTCCATCTGCTGAGGTTTATACACCAGAATCATGTATTAAAGAGCTTATTAGATCAAAATCTATCTAACAGATACTCAAATGTAACACAAGAGATTCTGTAAGTGGTTTAACATGTTAATCTAATTTAGCTTATTCTGGTTATTAGCTGCTCTTAAAATACTCTGACACTTGGATGTATTCATGCAGCCTGGAAATGGACATTATGTGTGCACAGGCTGCTCCTGAATGCCAGAACTAACACTTATTAGCAGGAGCAAGTAATGATTTGAGGGATCACAGTTCACTTTCCAGGTCTGTCTGCAATGGCTGACGTGAGGAAGGCCAGACAGGCAGAGCCAGCACATCACAGTGAAGTCTGAGCCATGAACTCAAACCCCTCATTTTAGGGTTTTTTAAAGTTGCTTTTGTTTTTAAAGCACCTTACTCTGAGCATGAGCACACCTGAGATTTGCTAATGACCATCAACATGCCACAAACCTGCACACTTCCCACTGAAAGGAGTCACTGAAATCAAAGTGTGGTGGACAGACAGAGCTCAGACAAAACAGGTGATGTCAAACTTCCAGTCTAAGTGCTTCCAAAACTCTGAAATCCGTGACTACCAACTCAATCCCCTCTCACCTGTCAGTGTTGACCACTGCATCCACTTCAGGGATGTTGGCTTTATGGGAGATTGCACTCAGCTCGTTCAGTTCCTGGCTGTTCAGAAGGAGATACTTGTTCCTAAAGCAAGACAGTGGGACAGGAAGGGAGAAAACCAGGATGAATTCAAGAGGCAAAAATGCAATTCCATGAAAAGCAGAGCCACAGGCCAACAAGGGCTGCAGGACTAGGCAAGCTGCTTTCTCCTGGCTGCTCTTCACAGTGTTCACACTCTGCTCCCTCCACCAGGCCAGCCAGCTGCTGCTTGGGAAAACATCCTCCAAAATTTACCAAACGCCACTTCCAACACTGACGCTTTGAGATGATGGTTCTTTGCTGACTTGTTTGGGATCTTGTGGTTTGTAAATATTTTCTTCAGGATAACACTCATTTTTAAAAAAATCTCAGCAATGTTTTGCTGAATTTCAGAGCAAAATAACTATTAAATAGCAAACTTTTTCACTGCTTCCTGAAGTTTTTCTCTACCCTATAGTGATTGCTCTTTTTAAGTAATAAATCTCAGACAGAAAGCAGAAACTGCAAAAAAAGGGCTCAGTCATCCTGGTATTTTATTATCTGAACAAACTTTACCCTGGAAATATTTAAAAACATCAGGAAATATAGAGATCCAAATAAAAATGGATCTAAACCGCAGGAATGTACATGAATTCTTTATCAAATACTGAACTTTTCATAATGAAAATCAATTATTTTGTCTGTAAAGTGAACTAAATGCAGAACAAGTCTGCCAGAGTGGAAATGTAGTCCAGGGGTTCCCTTTGCCAGACTCCCTGCCCAATGCCAGTGTGCTCCCTGAGAGTCTTTCTGCTTCCAAGTGCTCAAAATCAGGCAGCAAACATTTCTTTTCAGGAAAGCTCAGGGAGCAGAGGATGCAGTGATGACTGTGAGGTTCCTTCTTGCTTCCAACACTGTCATCCAGATTAGTGCCCACTGAGCCTCTCATGCAAAGCTTCCTTTGATGCGGATCAAACAGGTGTCTGCAATGAGAACAGAGCCTTTCTGTCTCTGCAATAAACAGCTCTGCAAGTTTTGGACACAATTTCACTGCATCAATATCAGCATACAAGTACTTTGCTCTCATCTTGTCCTCAGTTAACTCAGCTTATCTGTGATTTCACAGAAAGCTCATGTAATTATTTAAAACCCCCAACCAGATCCCACACATTCCACTTGCTCAAATGTTAGAGTTGGGAGCTGTTTTCTGCTCAAACAAGCCTGAGATCTTTGTAGCAGCCACTTAAATAGTAACATCACCTGTAGAGATTTTATTGGAAAACCTGGAGCGATTCTCAGGCAAACAATGTCTTGCATAAAGGATTTAGAATAGGTCAGCATTCCCCCCTTGTCTATGTCTAGCAGCTCCCCATTCTCAAAGCTAATATTCCACAGTGAAAAAGGCTGATATTTGAAATCTATCCAACGGGACTAAAAAGCTGCACAGAAATAGCAGCCTGGCCCTAGGAATGAGCAGCACCTGAAGTGCAACATGCCTCTAACACAGCTGTTTGTAAGGAACTGGACACCATCTCCCAGGACTGAATTAGAGCAACAGGACACTGATGGAATGCAGGATGCAATTCCACAAGTCACAACTAACACCTCTGTAGCAGCAGCACAGCATTAAAAAAAACCCCAAGCAAACTGCATCACCCCTCCAACTGCTCCAGCAGATCCAAGTTTCCTAAGGATGCCTTTTGAAAGCAGACAGAAGCTTTCCTCCTATTTCCCTGGCTCACTGTCCGCTCTCAGTGAGAAGGCAGAGAAAGAGGAAAGCTGCCTCCTTATTCCTTCAGCCAGAAAGCGTTAACTCATCCTATACATGTTTCAGCTCATTTCAACACGAGACAAAATGGGCTGGGTTTAACCACACCAGGCATATTCAGACATGCCCACTGCAGAGCAAATTCTTAGGCTGTTCCAGCAAGAGCTGAAAGGCACATGAAGTGTAGGGACAGTGCAACATTCCCTTCACGTGGAGCCTGCCCCATGCCCATGACACCTGGAACCACAACCAGGCAAACACCACCAAGCCACAACCCACCACAGCTTCTCATACTCACTCATGGTGGTCACTGAAACTCTGAAGAAGCCTCAAGAATTGTATCTTTAAAGTAATGTCCTAAAAGGAGACAAGAAAAGTAAAAAAAAAAAAGTACTGCTTTAGTATTTCTCATCAGTTACCAAGCTGACATGAAACAGCTGAATGGAAAACCTTTCCAAATCAAACCCCTTTGGACAGCAGAGCAAGGGACTTGCATAAATGGAGAAGGCTGCACTTCTCAAAATAGAAGTGGAGATTGCCTCCAAGCCTATGCACATAACAGGTAATCATTTCTTTTCACTGCAATGGCAAAAAAGCTTATAATTGTACTGATCAATTCTGAATGTGTAGGTTTGGAAGGAAAATAATAAAGAGTCCAACACAAAACCCAACCCTCGCCCTCCACCCCCTAAACCTGACTGTGGCACAATTTGTACTCTGTGTCTCTCCCAGGCAGCTTTTCTTTGAATTTTGGTTGTCTTCTACCTCTGGCTTCCAGGGTCCAGAAATTTACTCCTTTCGCAGTTCCCAAACTAGGAGAGAGGGGAGAGACTAAATTGGCCCTGCTAAATTGCTAGCACGAGCCAAGGATAGACTTCAGTGAAGACAGTAATTCCTCAAAACCTGAATGCTACCACTTCTCAAGTCATTGATTATACAAACACCCAGTTGCTCAGCACAGCTCCTCAGGGGTGTATGACAGGAAAAAAACCCAACACAGAATCCCAGAAGTCCCTCACCGGGCTGCAATCACAATTCTGGTTGTGTCCGTGCAGAACCAGGGCTGAGGCCGAGTGCTTCCTCCAGATGAGTTTGTCAAACAGGTTATTGAGGCCAGGAATGAGTCTGAACTCTGCTATCATTTTATGAACCTGGGGAACAAGAGAGGTACAAACACGTCTGCTCCAGCCTCAGACACAGATTTAATGTAGTCTGGAAACAGAAGGGCACAACCATGTTATTCTCTGACAAAACATGTGAATTCTTGTCTCAAACAGCAAGTGTTTGTGTTAACACACTAACCACAGTGCAGTAGTTTCCATTTGGTGGACATGGATGGAGAACAGACATTTTGGGATAAAGTTCTTCACCAGTGCTTCAATTAACTACTGTGTCTCTAGAAGCAGCTTTGGGCATCAGGACATCACTTCCAGCACGCTGAAAATGCATCTACACCAAACAGCTGAGCTGGGGATATTCTGCTGCCACTCATCCCCTGAGTGTCCTTTCCCTTTCCAGACACACAGCTGGAGCTCAGGTAGGCCTCTGATGACAACAAAACCCATCAATATTGGTTTTGTTCAGGGGACCTGAGCAGAGTCCAGCAGTAACACAACCACACCACACTGCTCCTTCAGGTTAAAGGGAAGCTGAACTTAGAGAAAAAAAATGCCAAATTGCTCAGGTTTATTTATCAGTCTGCCTGGTACATCTTTTTTATTCATATAAAAAAAGCTAATAATTTTGGTGTGAACAGATGTTCAATACCTTCCATCCAAGCTGGGATACTTTTGACATAAGGGATTTGGAAGATGAGGACTAAGGGAAATACAAAGTGGGATTCTTATCAGCTGTAGGCCTAGGACAAGCATTATTCCTTGAGATGTGGTTGCAAATGAAAACCACATGACTGGAATGTCCAACATGCTGCAAAAATTAAGTGCCCAAGTAATTGACATGTTCCTTAAAACCAACAAACGAAATCACTTAAAAATACCCCAAGTTGTCCCAAGACACAGAACTGTAACCAGCAGCATTTCAAGCAGATCATCTACTTCATTTTGTTTACTCGGATACCTGAATGAATCAAAATATCCGAAGCTGATGCTCTTTTACAGATTTTAGTCCTAGTTTGCAGCACAGCTGATGGCTTTTTGCACTCCTCTTGGCTGTAGCCACCAGCTGTGCCATCTTTATGGAAATCACATTCCTGGTGCTGGACATTTCAAGCATCACACCTGAGGAAAGCATCCAGCTCCTTCCCACCCCACCCATGCTGCCCTGACAGATTGCTGAGCTTGGAGTCCTCTGGTGCTCCATTATTTTAAAACACTCTTGGACACTGGTTTAGTCACAACAGCAGCTCTGAGGAATCTCTCTGAACAAAGTGCTCCCTATAGTGCCCCTGTCCCTCCATGGCACAGGCACAACAGGAGGAAGCCAAGCGTGTGAGCTGCCTGCAAGAGCCTCAACCCTCAGTAAAGGAAGAGCTTCTACACTCACAGTTTTAACTCCTCAATCTGCTCCTTTCCAAATGACTCCGATTTCAAATGTGTGCAGTTTAGTTTGCTCAGCTCTGAAGCTCTCACCTGACAGAGCTCCTCAGTCACATCACTGCCTTTGTATCACTCTCTCTCCCAGACCCCAAACTCATTACAGTTCCTCTGCCTGAGGATGCCAAGACAATCCCTGCTCTATAGTCACCCTTCAAATGACTTTGGCTTTTTCCTGCTGCCATCCAGCTTCACAGGAATTGCTCTGTTGCTTTCTCAACACTAAAACTGTCTCTGCTGAGTTTCTGTGTGTGCAGTGTGGCTCCCTACAGCAGGAGCAAGGAAATCAGCTGATAGCTCTTCACCATGACACAGACATGCAAGACAGCCTAGAAAAATACATAAGGAGAGTAATTTAGGGTGTGACGATAATGAGAAGGTAGCAAAGGCCCAGATCTGCAGAGAAACACCACATATCCCCAAGGGTGAGATCATCCCCAAAGTGGCAGCAGGAGGAGCCAAGTCACAGTTACCAATTAATGCAAATTAGCCAGCAATCAAGTTTAAACCAAGGATTCAGAGTAAACATTTGGGGACAGGTTGAGTTTGGGAGGCTGCACCTTGCTTCAGGCAAACACCACACCATTATGTCAATTGTTACAGTGGACTGAAGCAGGTCTGTGATGCCCTTAATAAAATTCTATGCAAAATGAATCCAATCTAAAACCAGCAAGTCCTTTGGCTGCTCAGACTGGTACCACAGATCCTGTGCTTTTATTCCTTCACAGAAAAGAGAAACCAAAAGGCAGCTGAAATGCTTGTCTGAGTGTGCTGCTGCAGACACTGCTGTGCCTGCATTCCAGAGCTTCCCACTGAGAACAGCTCAGCTCCAGTCCTCCATCTCCCTGGCTCTCAGGAAGGGCAGTGGATTCACATCTGCCATGCAAGTCTTATGCACATTAAGGAATGAAGAATGTATCATGTGTTTCAAAGGCAGAGGATTTCATAAAACAAAACCAAAAAAACAAACAAAACCAAACAAAAAAACCCAAAAAACCAACCAACAGCAAACAAAAAACAAAAGAACAACCAACAACAACCAAAAAAAACTGGCTCTGGACAAGAAGTGTTTGGGAATGTAGTAAATCCTTCAATTCCCTCCAGTCCTGAATGAGTCCTGGGAAGAAGTGAACTGCAGGCTAGCTTTATCCTTACCTTCCCCATCTGCACAGGGGCAGAAACAGCAGATGAAGGATAAAGAGCTGTTTTCCCAGGAAATTAAAAAGTGAATTCAAATCTAGCTGTCTCAGCAGCAGAGTTTTTGCCTTGTCACATTTGACAGGAGCACACCAGAAGTGACCCAGGGAGGGAAGGAATCTAGCACCTCCAGCTCCCTCCAGCAGCAGCAGGATGAGTGCAGGCTGCAAGCAGTTCCTGCAGTATCTATAAAACTGCATTCAGGTGGGGCACTCAGGCAGGGATGAATTATCTGTCTTGATACAATGGAAAAAGAAGTCCCCCTAATAGATCCATGTTCTGGTAGTTTCAGTTACGTTTTGGGCTTTGTTTACATTTTATTTCATGCCTAACAGAAACAGCACTTCTAAAAGGAATGACAACATGATTAGGAGTTGTTTATGGTAGTGACTGTGGTTTCTGAAAGAATTGCTGGTTCCCTCTGCTTCCTCTCATGCAGAATCTGATTCTTTTAATGCCAAGTGTCTGTTTAGAATCACAAAATCCCAGGATGGTTTGGGTTGGAAGGGATCTTAAAGCCCATCTCACTCCCCTACCATGGGCAGGGATACCTTCCAGTATGCCAGGTTGCTCCAAGTCCCAGCCTTGAACACTTCCAGGGATGGGAAGCCCACAGACTCTGCTGTATGTTCAGGGTGAACAGGTCAGTTATGTTTGGGACTGAACTACAACTGCACTTGCATTCAGATCAAGAGATTTAGGAAAAGGCCCTCGGGAGTGTTTGTGACTGACACACTGAGAGGTTAATACTCAAAATAAATGTGCTCAGGCTCCTGCCCCGCAACACAGTCTCTCTTGCCTAATACAACAGCCCTTCAATAACTCACACCAATTTGGCCCTGCCAGTGTCCAGGACATCTGAATGCCCCTGCCACCCCATGGTGCTCTGCTGAGCTGAGCAGACTGCCAAAGCTGGAAACCTGTCAAAATTGCACCAAGGATTGCTTTACTTTTCCCTTCACAACCTGCTTTTGACCCATTTAAATGAAACCACAGCTGAGCTGCAGTGACTGGTTCTTCATCACCCTGTGTGAGGCAGGGAACAATTTTTTTTTTTAATTTCAAAAGGAAGAAAGGCAAAGGAACAGATGAGTGGGATTTCCCGGCAGTGACCAGTGCAGACAGCACTGAAGTGCATCTTCCCAGCTGCGAGTTTGACAGCACACTCACACTTTCCCAAGTCATGGCACATGCTACAAAAATCATCCTGAGGGTTTCCAAAGCAGCCAAAGAAGGGTAAGGCCTGAAGGGGCTCCATCCAAACTCATCACTCATCAGGAGTGGTGAGAACACTGACTGCAGCTCCTGCAGCATCCAGGTACACCCACACACTTCCTCCCACAGGAGGCATCCCCCTGCATCCCTCCTGCACCAGAGCAGAGGCTCTGCAGAGCACAGTGTGTGCCCAGCCCTGGCCTCGTGGTTCCCAGTGGAAAGCTCCCAGTTTTCTGGGCAGGGCTGCTGGGATGGGATTGCCCAGCTTTGTACCTTGAGCTTTGCCCTGTTGTTTCAGTGTCCATGACCTCATTCATGAGCACTCAGGTTTAAAGAGATGCCAACTGTGAGTGTGACCATCCTTTGGGGCTCACCTGATTCCTCTGCCTGCCCATGAGCAGCACGCAGAGAACATAGAGCACCTCCAGCTTGTACATGATCTCGTGCATGATCTTCATGGACTGGGGCAGCTGTGTTCTTGTGGAGGTGTTGGCCAGTCCACTCTCATCTGAAGACTCTGAAAAAGATGGTGAAGCTGTGAGACTGAGGCAGCTTCAACAGGAAAGGATTTGTTACAGTTGTTACTTTTATACTGAACACTGCAGATGCAGGAGCAGCACATCTGCTGGAATTTTCTTCTCAACTAAAAATAGTGATGTACAGCAAATAACCAATCTGAATTACAGGCTAGAGAAAAAATATAGCTGAAAATTTAGAGGAGATAAAATCTGATTTTTTAAAATTATTTTTCCATAATGAGCTAAATGGCAGCATCTCCCTAAAATGAGTAGGCTCACCTAAATGAATTAATAGACTACTGCACCAGGGCATGGCATAAAAGGTAATAAAAGTAGATTGGAGTTTATGAGAAGCACTTACTATTAAATCTACTTTCATTTCATACCTCAAAACCAGTATACTTAGGCCACAGTTAAATAAATTTCATAACCTTATAGAGAATTACCCTGCTAAGAGCAGAAACAGGAGTACTAAGTACTTTTGAGTTCTACCAGACATACACTGCATTTTTGTCATACCAAAGGATGAAGAAACAAACCACACACGTGCTTCAAAGCATTTTCCTAAGGTTGTATTAACACTTCCACTGGAACAATTTTTTTTCCCCAATTAACTTCTTTAATTTAGCGGGAATTACCTTTCCTTTTTAAAGGAGGGACCACGTGCTTGGTGCGAAGCATTTGAACCCAAAGTCATCAGCCAAAGTTTTACAGTAAAATGCTGGTGAAGGCACTTACCTCAGGAGGGTTATTTTAATCACTCTTTAACCTCACAGGTTAGGGCTGAGGATGCACAGCATTTCAGTGCTAGCCAGGCATGCAAAGGGCACAGATTGCTGTAGGATGGCTCCTTTTGCTAATTTCAATTCATTAAAAAAATCAGTGCTACATGAGAACAAAACAGGAGTCAGACCTAAATGTTGATATGTGAGCCCTCCATGCAAGAAAAGAGGGATCTGGACCAGATGCAAGGAAAAGCAACACGTGGCAAACCCTGAAGAAGGTTAAGACATGCATCAGCTGCTGGTGGGCGGAGCAATGCAAGCCAGGTACCTGTACTGCTCTGCTCTGCCTCCTCATTTGCCACTCTCATCAGTGCATCCAGCACGAGTGCATTGTCCAGCCAGGTGTACCACTCTTCCAGCTCCTGCAGGAAGCTGGAAGTCCCTGTAGTTTCAGACACCTTCCGTGTGGCCAGCTTGCACAATCGCTCGATGAAGCCTGGAATATTCAGAAGTGTTGCTGGGGAAAAAAAAAAAAAAAAGAGAAATAATTTTATTACAATTTAAGATCACCACAAGGTACCAGAACATCTACTTTAGGGAAACAGAAGCGTATGGTTAAAAAGATCTGGTTAAAAAGATCAGAAGATGGAAGAATTCAGTGCACTCTCCTGTTAAGGACTGGAAGAGAGCATCCATACCTCAGGAATAACTCAGTGTTGTTCTCCAGTCATATCAAGGAACTGATCTGGCTGAAAATTAAGCTGGCAGAAATAAAGCAGCAGCCCTTGGAAGAGGCAGCTCCACCTCCCCTCTCCTCCTTTTTCCCTCCTGTGGGGTTGGTCTGTAGTAACTGAACTGGCTCCCTGCAGCAGCTGGGAGGAAAGCTGTCAGCCTTTCAAGTACTAGGTTCCTGAATTAGTTCCTTATGGAGCAAAACAGATGGAGAACACAGCACAGCAGCCCCAGGTGAGAGGGTTTGAACTGTGGAACTGCACCTTTAGACAGAGCAGTGCAATGACAGAAGTCAGGGCTCTGCAAAATGTTTGAGGAGGTGCATTTTGCTCTCAAGAGTAACTTAATTACAGGACCTGTCTGTTAAAGATACATGGCTAAAGCTTCACACTTGCAGGGGCAAGGAAAAAAGGACACAATTTGGCCATGAACGTTACATGAAAGAGTTTCTTCTCTGCAAGTATAAGCTCCCTGATAAAGTTTTTAAAATAGAATATACTGTACAGCCTTAGAATCAGTCTCTGATTGTGCCCATAAAAAATGATTAGCTCAACATTTGCTTGGCAGGGGCCTATGCAATTATCTGCTTCAGAAGCCCAGAAGCTTTTCAGCACAATAAGAACTGAAAGCAGCAGATTCTACATTTGATGGTACTTCAACTTTTTCAATTCCTACTCGTCCTTCTAGGCAAGACTTCTGCACCTGAGAAGTACTCAGCAAAGTAAGGAAAGCTGCACTGTGCCCAAAGTTAAGGCTGAGCTCAAATCCACAGATTTCCAAGGCTGGTTTGGTAACACTAGGCAACATAATTAATGTTGAACATACTTCTCTTTTGATAAAGACAGACATCCTGGTCAGGACAACATCAGATAAAATCAGAGAAGGACCTGCTGCAACAGCAAGCACACTGCAGGCAGTTTTAGTTCAGGAATTCATATTTTACGGATGACAAAGAATTACTGAGAGCTGCTAATGGGAAGTCCATGGATGTGGCTGAGGCACAGAAAACAAATCCAGTTATTTTAAGCCACTCAGTTCATCAGAGAGTGCTGAAATGACAGAAATTAACCCACCTAATTAGCAACACCACATGAAACCAAAAGCTACAAAGTTTCATTAACAGGAAAGATGGTTTCCAGGAAACTAAGGGGAGTGAATAAAGAAAAATACTTTGTAAGACACAACACTTTCAGTATCCTCCAGAAACGTAACACTATATGACATTGAGAGAGGAAAACTTTATACATTGCTGAGATTATTCTGGCTTGTTCACAGCATAACAATTACCTTGATTAATTTCAGCTCGGGAAGGGCCCAAGTTTTTTTTCTGCTGGGCATTTTTGGCCAGAAGAGTGTGCTTGTCATCACTGCCCGTGTCGAGCTCTGAGATGGTGACAGCAAGGATCCTGCAGAAGTTGGCCAGCTGCTGCTGGTCAAAGCTGGACACCAGGCTTGCCAGGTTGGGAATATCATCCAGCTGGATCATTTCCTGGAGGAGGCAACACCAGCTGAGTCACATGCGATGGTCAACAAGTGAACACAAGCAGATCTTCCCTGAGGAGCCCTCTGGGTTATTCCAATGTTAGCAAAGGAGCAGCAACAGTCTGAAGGCAGCTGGGATTTCCAACTGCTGTCAGGCTTAGCAATTCCAAAAGTACAGATATCCATATTTTAAATACTATTTTTACATTCGCAAAACATTTGGGGGCCTTTTTTAACTAAAAAACCCACAAAACCACAACCTAATTTAACACATAAATTATGTTTAGGTATTAGAAGTTTCAATTCTGTTTTCCAATCCTGTCTTTTCTTTGAAACTCACAGGTAAGAACTTGTGAATTATCTCTCAGTCTTTTCATCAGAAGTTCTTTTTAACAAAAAGGTGTTTTGAAAACAGCTTTCAGAAAAAAGAACCATTTTTGTTCAGATAAACTAAGCTTGTTTTTTATTTCAGGAAGTACATCAACCTCAACCTTATTCTAAATAATGAAGTATCAAGTTACAGACTCCTGACCTTCTCCACAAAATGTACACAGACACTTCCCATTCAAGGTCTTCCCAAGGTTACACCTCTAATATTTTACTTGCATCACATCAGGGCACTGAGCTGCAGTGATGCTGGCAAGTAAGTTCAATAACCAGGTTTGTGCAGAAGGTTTAAGTGCCATGTCCCAGCCTACAACTTCTTAGAGAGGTGAAAAATGCTAAGGGATACACAGGAAGCCTTCCAGATGTCAGGAAAACAAGTAAGGTATGTGAAACACAATCAGCAGGCAAGGATGAAAACTCAATTTATATGAGGTTCATTTTTTTATTGGAATTATTGGCTGTTCTTTAATGACAGTGAGGTACTCAGACCATGGGGACTCAGCTCCCATCATTCTCTGAGATGGGTAAAAGCACCACAAGTATGACACCACAGGAATAGTTTGGCTTCTGTATGAGAAGTGATTGAAGTTAACTATTTGTGTGAACAGGTGGGTTTCACATAAGCTACAAGAAGTGAGAATGGCACAGCAACTCTTCAACGAAACAGCTGTCTTTCCCCTACCGGGCTGGAGAGCCATACAAATAATACTAAGAAACCAGTAACGAACCTTTTTAACTCCCAGGATATCTTCAATGAGCGTTGCAGTTTGTAGGAATGTCTTTTTGTTTGTCATCAGTGTAAACAGGAACAACACAAAGTCGTTTCTCTCCGCCAGTCGCCTCGTGACTCCTTCCGTCTAGAAAGGAGCACACACAGAGCCACTGAGAGCCCACCCTGAGCAGCCACATGGCACAGCACACGCAGGACAGCCCTACAGATGATGTGGTACTGAGTCAGCTGCTCCTGAGACCAGGAAATGCTGTGTTTATGGCAACCCAAACCATCTGCAGTCCTTGTTTGGAGTCAACGTGGCGCCTGCAACAATGCCAGGATGAGAGGCTTCACCTCAAGGCAGTTGTTTTCTTGTCTGAATCTAAAGCCAACCCTGCCTGCCTGGGCACACACCGGAGGGGCTTGGCTCTGCTTTGCCATACAAACTGTGGCCAGCTCCATGTCAGGGTCTGCAAACACAGCAGCTCCTAAACCCTCAGCACTGCCCTGTCTGAGCGACCCGGATCAAGCACTGCCCTAAATGAACTGGGTGGTGAACCCCAAAGTCAGGCTGAGGCATGCAAACCCAACTTTAAGGCTGCCTTTCATGTTCTGAGCTCTCCTGAGAGCACAGCCAGGCTTTCCTGAACTCACAACTACATCCTCACTGCTGTGCCTTATCCATGACTGACAAATTCCCAGTGCTCACAGAACCAGACTAGCTCAGATAATTCCCCAGTATTTACACTAAGCATAAGAACAGTTCATGGTGCCCACAGACCCACACCATTTCTGCCATCCTGGACACTTCTCATCCAATCCCAGCAGTAATACCAAAGTGAATTAAAACAGCAGCTAGTCTAGAAATTGCAAACTTGTTTTTTAGCATATTCATGCTACTCTCAGTTTGCAAAAGTTGCATTACCTGCAGTTAAAAAAATAAATCATCCAAGCCAACAAAAGAAGTGTTCCCTCTCTTCCCCCTCCCACGTGTACACAGATCCTTATCAGGGAGACATGATCTAGTAAGACTCAAACTCTGGAGATCAGACTGATGGTTTTGGAACAGCTCCAAGCCACTAAGTGACTCTTTTCTAAATTTTTGTTAAACAGTGTTCCCTAGGTTATGGCATAATGAGGTGTTGATGAAGTAAACAATCCTGAGGATGTCCCCTTCATGCATAATCTGAGGCCTTTGCTTTTAGGCTCAGGATTTTAATGACGAGATATTTCCAGAGTCCTTTAACCCAGCACCCTCCTTTGCACTGATCTGCCACAACTGAACTGAACTAAAATCCAGCACATGGAGTTGCAGGATCTAACTTAAAACCCTTTGCCAGCCCCAGTTCTGAATAAGACCAGCTGTAGCTGGGTTTAATAGGGATACATTCCCAGCTTCAAATTTTAAGCTGGAACGTGACAAAGGCTGGCACAGCTTTCCTATGGAAACACAGAGACAGGAAGATCCAAACAAAGGAACTTAAGCTTGACAATGTGGCTAAGAAAACACATTATTTGAGTAACACATCAAAATACAGAGTGATCCTGTATTTAACTGAAGGAATTTTAGTGTAAAGCTTTGGAGTAAGTTTAATTTACACTTAAAGAGTCTGTTTGTTGTCTTATCGAGCAGCACATGTAAAAAGTGACCAGGAGAAGAGTTGTACTTACACATATACAGGTGTTGTACAGTATGCTTAAACAGTCCTTGATGAGGTCATCACTTACTGCAAAGGAGAGAGGAGAGCAGTCAGCCAGCAGCCACTCCCTGCCAAGGAACACCAGTGTCCGTGGGAGGGACATGGAGAGCTATGGAATGGGTGACAATTTCAGGCTGCTAGCTCAGAGCACACATGCAAACACCTTACAGGATAGAAACCACAAGAAACACTCTATACTTGAGCTGTTCACATGCTAAATTATTTTTGTATGGGGGGGGGGGGGAAAAACTACCCTTCGTGCCATTTTCTCCACTGGCAACTCACGCTGTTTTCTCAGCGCCTAGACTTCATAAAAAACTTTCAATCTGTTTTACTGCAGCACTTTAATATTTAAAATATGTTTTCAGCACAGGCCTACAATTGTCTACAGCTCAAGTTCAAGTCATTTCACCTTTGAAGTTCCCTGGCTGGCGGGCACAGGGTGCACCATGACATTCCCTTCCCTCAGAAGGGCTTAGGGAACCAGCAGAATCCCAAACAGGGGAAATGAAAACACTGCAGCCAAGCTGCTCCAGCAGGAAAGTTGAGCTGAAGCCACTGCACTCCCTCTCCTTACAGCAATGTGGAAATGAGTAGTCACATAACAAAAAGCGTGCTGTTTTCCTGAGCTACTCATCTCCCAGTCTCTGCAGCTCCCATTACATAAACAATGTTTTGTGGCTTTTTATTGATAATTTTTCACTGTAGCTGTAGGCACAGTAACCATAACAGTTTCCACTGATTGCAGATTAATGCTTTGAATCAAGTATGTTGTGCTGAGTGCGTGACTCTCCGGAACCGTGCCCAGAAACAGGTGACTCTCCCAAATCCCAGCACGGATCAGTACCACGGAGAACAAAGACACCAATGATTCATTCTTAAATGAATCAACAGGAAATTGCTGGGATGGAAAGAGAATAACAGAAAAATAGAATGATTTCTGTCTGAAACAGAAACATAAGGCAAAACTGGGGAAAAGAAAAAGATAAACCACCTATTTACTCACTTTTCTGCTTCTTTTTCTGTGTAATAAGAGTTGGTCTCATGAGAATTTCTACTAAAAGCTGTAAAAATAAGACAAAGAATTAAGGGAATGATCACTGAGATACAAATAACCAATTAATTTGTCAGTGACAAACCCAAACCTGTCTCTGCTGAAGTCACAGAGGTGAATAATGAAGGCTCTACAATCAAACCCCCACTGGTGTCAAAATCACACTGACAAATAATAGTTGCATTTACTCTGAAGAAACAGTAAGAGCTGTGCAAAATAATCTCCCACGAGCAAGTTTTAAAGAATTTGAGCTTGCAAAGAATGTAATTTCACATGCCTACAGATAACATCAAGGATGGTGATCACACATCTCTTAAAATAAGGAATCTTCAGCAATAATCTGCAAAGAGATGCAAATCTTGCCAAGGCTTTCTTTAAATCTTGCTGGGCTTCAAAAACATTTCAGGTCCAGACAAAATTTAGCAGCTCCAGATTTTATCTCAGCACCAAAAAGACACTACTTGTGTACAGGACCCTGTAGGTATATTTACATTTATATTTATATTAAAGGAATGTAACAATCAGCTTTCCAAGACCAGGACTGTGTTTCTGACTGATGCAGAACTGATCTTTAGTTGCTCTAGTCTATACCACTGGTTTAGCTTAAAACATTTGAAAAAACAGCAGTTTATTTAAAAATGAAAGTTGGCTACCAGAAGGAACTGGTGACTTCTGCAAGAACTACTGCAAATGCCCCTGGGTTTAAAACTCAGTTTAAAATCGTCGGCATCACCCTGTCAATGCCAACTCACAAGATACTTAAGAGTTTACAGCTTGATCTATTTGTCCCATCTTAACTTTACTCTTCTTTTAATGAACTACTGACCCAGACACAGAGGAAACCACCTGGCATCACTGGAGGCCACATTTATACGCACTGACATAAATAAATAGGCAACTTTTAAGAGGAATATACATTTTCGAGCAATATTTGTAGTAGCAGCTGTAGCATTAGTAAGGTAGAGAAAATGACAGCATTTTTCTCTACCCTATTAATTATTACACTGCAGATCTCGTATTAATGGCTTGTGTTTTAGGAGGACAATGCACACCTCAAAGTCTGGGGTTTATGCTTTAATTCTTGGGTTTTCTGCCTCTCACCAGAGGCAGAAGGAGCAAAAAGGGAATTATGAGATCGTGCTTCTTGGAATGGGGATGCATTCAGGTATAAAATCCATGAGGTTTGTGTATCATCTCATGTGTTTGCACTCTCAGGTCTTCTTTTACATGGATTCATATAAAGGGAGGAGCCAACCAAGGTGGTTTTGTTCTTCCTCAATGTAAAGGCAGTCAGAATCCAAAAATATTTTAACTATCACACATTGTAGCCTAGGGAGTACACTGCAAACTGAGTGTCCTTCAAAGTTACTCAGGTTCCACAGCTCAAAATATTGCAAAATAAAATCAGCACATGGCACACACAGCACCAGCAGATCAAACTTCTTCCCTTCAAATCCTAGAGCAGGATTTTTGAAAACACATAGCACTGGTTTCTATCACTGCCTTTAATCCCACTAAACCCACCTCTATCAGCCAAATCTCTGCCCACAGCACCAGGTAATTGCAGTGTATCTGACATTCACCATCTCCAGCCCAAGGGGGAAAAAACCAACCAAGCCCCAACCAACCAAACCCAACAAAACAAGCTGTCCCCAACACACAGAGATGCTGTGCATTATGTTAAAATCATTTCTTCAGGGAGTACCACAATTTCCCTTTAAAAACAAAGGAAATTGAAAACATTTTCATAGTGTTCTCATTTGCTTGAGTAGTTGAAAGCTTTTGCCCTCAATTGACAGGAACAACTAAACCAGTGCTCATTTCAAAACAACATAAACAGAAGCTTTAAGTAAAAGCAAGCTAAGTGTAACAAGAAATAAATAGCAAAATCTGTTTAGTTAAACTAAATAAAAAGAGAGTGTCAATTAGTTCACTGGAAAATACAAATCATACATTTCTAATGAAAGCCAAGCCAGAGCCAGGCACCATAAAACTGAGCAAATGGGTATTTGTGCAATGTAGAATTAAAGCAAATAAACAAAATGGTAAATTGCCAAAATGTCCACAGAAACCTTCCAGTTCTGTTTAAAAAACTTTGCCATAGATGAAGCAATAAACAGACAACCTGGCTAAGACACAGCCCTGGTGTGCTCAAACTGCCCCAGATCCCCCAATGTTAAGTGAAATTCTCACTGCTCCACGGCCAATTGTGTTATTTTATCTCACAACTAGGAAGCATTTGAAACTGTCTTCATTCAGAACTGAAGGTCTAATCTTTTTCAAGGCAAAAACAGAGTGACTAAAGAAATAGCCAGGTATTCTAGATTGTATAAGAAAAAAACACCTCACTTTGGATGTAATACCTTGAAAAAGACACCCTTTTCCTATTTTGATTAACAGAAAGAGGCAAAATTCTAATGCTTAACATCAAATTGGTAAAGTCATCCTGTAGCTTGAATTTTAGAAGCTTCAAAGACCTCACTGAAGGATTTCTCAGTGGGATGATTATCATACAGATCTTTCGATATTGTTGAAAAAACACACTTACATCGACTCCTCCAAACAAGTCAAATGTGTATGTGTTTGGGAAACTGGACTCTTGAGCAGCTTTTCTGTCTTCTGTGACATAAACCATGGCTTCCATCGAAAGGAGTGGAGAAATTTCCTGCATGTAGGGAATAAATACAGAGATGGTTCAAAAACAAAACTGTTCATCAGTATAAACACAATTATCTTCCACTGTCTGTGCGATCCACTGACTCATCATCACCTGCAACCCCAGCTCTCACTTACCAGCCAGTTTTTGACAGATACCACCATGCAGACAGCTTAAATAATTAATAGAGTATGGAGTATGATCACAGTAGACTTTAAAGAAACCCACAACAAAAGTATCTCAAGCTTTAGGAAGAAGTGTGCAGGCAGTACCTTTAGGATGCTTTGGCACTGGGAGAAGTCGCTGTTTGGGTGGCTGTGCTCGTACAGCTTCTGCAACAGCAGGGGGATCCCATTCCATTTTGCTTGTTTATCTCTTTCCTTCAACAAGGCCTCTGTGATCTGCAATGAAGGAAGAACGTAATTCCCATGTGTCCAACGCTTCATAACCAGGAAAATAACCTTATCACCTTCCTGGAAAAAGAGCTTACAAAATCCAGTATGTCTTCCCATGCAGCAATTTATCCAGGACAGGTAACTGCAGAATTTTACAGATGTAAAGTATCTTAAGCAGCACAGACAAATATTAATCTGCTTAAAGCAGATGTCACTTAGAGTACATAATCTCATCCTGTATTTTTCTATTGATTGTGTATTTTAAAATGGGAACACATTAGTCTCTAAACAATTCCATTAGCAGAACTCCAATTGACAGGTCAGTGAAGGAGGAAATGGGTGCCCTGCCACTGTCTCAAATTACACTGGTCCAAGGTGAAGAATGCTGAGGATGGAAAGGCTTCATTACTTGATGCATTCAGCTAGAAAGGAGTATTCCCTCAGCCAAGTCCCTGAAGTCATTATTGGTCACAGTAATGACCCAAACCATGAAGATTTACAAGCAGGAACATATCAAAGACAGAGAGAAAATTCCCTCTGTAGTCTTGGGCTTGGGTTGTAGATGGAGACCACCAACTAAATCAGTAGATTTAGTGGATAAGTGTCATTATCAGTAGATAAGTGGCATTATCCTGAGAAACAGGCTGCAACCACAAAAAAGAACACCTTGGCATTTGCTACTCATATTCATCACTGTGTTTAACACCTAAAAAAAAGAAGTAGCACCACAAGACTGAAATATTCTGCTTAAAATCCATGAAAGATGTTTTGAAGTCTGAATACTTCCAGGTTAACGCCAGGAGAATCTGTCAAGGAGGAGCGTAGGACCTTAAAATTAAAATTCACCATCCAGCCAATGACAACCAAGCTTTAACTCCTTTCCTCTCTGATACTTCAGAGGTACCTACACCAGCCCCAACACAGGGACTTATCACTGTATACAGGATAAGGTAAAGCAGACAACAATTCCAGCAGCATTTTTGGCTGCGTTTACAAACATTTTATACGCCCTCCAAATAAAAACAACAAAATAAAGAAAACCCCAATCCTCTGGTCAGCACCTCAAAGCAAACCTTAGAAAACAGAATGTCCTGAGCTGGAAGGGACACAAGGATCACCCAGCCCAGCTCTGGGCCCTGCACAGACACCCCAACAACCCCACCCTGGGCATCCCTGGCAGCGCTGTCCAAACGCTCCTGGAGCTCTGGCAGCCTCGGGGCCGTGCCCATTCCCTGGGGAGCCTGGGCAGTGCCCAGCACCCTCTGGGGAAGAGCCTTTCCCTGATATCCACCCTAAACCCCACTGACACATTTGTGGGTTTGCTCTTACTCCTAGGCCTAAACCCCTAAGCTGCTCTCATTTTGCACCTTTCTGTGGTTAAGTGACATTCCCCTCCCACCTGCTTAAATCTCGCTTCTTATTCTTTCAGCCAAGCCATCGTTCTCAGACACAGCTCAGTGCACAATTCCAAAGGGCCATTCAATTCCTGATTAGGCAATTATATGCAAATATACTCCAATTTCTGACTGAGATTTTAACCCTCTTCACTGCTTGTTATACAGGAAGACCAGAAAACTGATGGAAGCTGAGAACTCAGCCTGGTAATGTATCTAATGTGGGTCCTCACCCTCATTGTAAGATCCCCACGTACTTAGGATTCTTTTGCTGATGAAATACTTAAAATTTTAGGTAAATAAGAATTTTGAGGGTCTTGAAGTACCAGGTTTTCTTACTACAAGCAGTGATTGAAACAGCATGAGCACACTTGGGACATAAAATTCTCTCCAGTTTTTAACTTTTCCATGCTTTCTGATTTCTGAATCAGAGAAATCAACCAGCACTGCTGGAGAATGATACCATTTCCTTCCAAGACTGAGAAATAGCAAAGGACCAAACCAGAAAGCCAAAATGACCTCTCATCATTTGAGGTCTGGGTCAGCTCCTTGGAAGTCACAGATTCCATTTCTCCTTGAGATACCGAGCACAGAATGAGCCAAAGGAGCTCTACCACTGCCCCATCCCAGGTGTGGGAGGAGTACAAACCCCACAGGCAGTGGGAAGAACTGGATGAATTGCTGGGCAAAGTGCAAAGAACACACAGCAAAATGCCAGGGAAAGAGTCCAACTCCCCAGCCCCAGCTGATGTGGAAGATACCACAGGCAGGGATGACATGCACAGGCTGCAATCTCAGGTTCCAGTAGCACAGAACAGAATTCAGCACTTAAATGCTCTCAGGAAAGGCCAAAAACCTTTAATTAACATTAAAACCTTGTCCTGGGTTTTAACACCACATTTTTAATCACATGTATGCCTCTTGGTTTGGGGCAGGATCCATCTGAGCCATCTCCGCTCCCATTTCTGTACTAGCAGGGCTTCCTCTCCCTGCCCCAGGCTCCGAGAGGAAGCCACAGGAACCTTTCAGAACTGCAATTCTAAAAGAGTGAAGCAAATGTTTCCTTGCTCTCATCATCTTTTAACTGCTTTCAAAAGAAAAATAAAAAATAATAAAAAAAAGGTTTTCTTTCTCTTGATTTAACACATCTTTGGTTTTACTGCAAGCTCTGGCTTGTGGTCCCTGCTCTGGATTTGAGGATATTCTGGCTCGGGATATTTCCATTGTGGCCGGGTGGTATTTGCCAATGCAAAGACTTTGGATTCTGTGAAGGGATTAAAATTCAATCAGACTTTGTGGAGCTGTCTTTCTTTTGGTTCAAAAGTGCATCTCCTGTTTTCTGTAACAGCAGCTAGTCAATGCTTTTCATTTATAAGCAAAACTGATTTTCTTTTGGGGGAAATTGTACTGAATAGTCATCAAAATCAGCCCTGGGTCTTTTGGGGCTCCTTTCCTCTGTAGAACTTTTTTATCTCAATCAAGCACGAAAAGTGTAATCCAACACTGATTTTCTTTTACTGAAAAGCTCTGGATAAAATGCTTGAAATCTTGCACACAAAACTTGAGAAGTTAGGTATTATCTAGCAAGAAGGAGAGGCTGTAGCAGCCCAGCTGGAAGAGGCATCCATTAAAAGCCAGGACCTCCCCAAGCGCTGGCAGCTGTCACACCTTGCTGGCGTTAGGACATGCCAGAATAAGGATCAATTACTGGGAAAACAAGAGCAGCAGCATCAAAGCCTCCCTAAGACGCAGATTCAGCAAACCAAACTGGCACAAACACCAGGACTCCACACGGTCACTTCCCAGATTGCTGCAACATATCCCAGTTCTGGCTCACAGAGAAACCCAAGGACAGCACACTGGAGCTCTCTGGAGTGGTTCTGTTCCAGGCAGATCCCTGAAAACACAGTGGCACACAGCAGCTCATGCAGAGCTCCCAAGCCATGTCCCAGTCCAAATCTGTCCATACAACCCCGGTTTTACACCTGTGGTTTCCTGAATGCTGTTCCCCAGCCAGGCGATCACCACCTCACCAGAACCATCCACGTCCCCCTGCTCCAGCTGTGCCAGGAAGCTGTGGCAGCGTGGATTTGCTGGAAGGGGCAATGAGAGACCTTTGAGAGGATTCAAATTCAGAGATAAAAATGTGTCACCCATGACTGTAAGGTAGAACAGACTGAGTGGTTTTCTCTTTGAAGACTCCCAAGGAACTGGAGCTCAGGATTTCCCAGAAGATTACTCCAAAGACTGTTAACTACCATAGGAACACTTTCTGACTACACAGTTTAAATAAGTTTTGTGCATAATTTTCCTTGACAGTATACAAAGGGCTGAATAAAGACACTGCATACAACTCTGCATATTTCTTTTAATTTTCTTTCTAATCCTCCTATCTTCTAAATCCTTTCAAAAATGACAGAATAAACAGCACAGAATCTCCTGAGTTGGCAGGGACACACAAGGACTGTCAAGCCCAGCTCCTGGCCCTGCACAGACACCCCAACAACCCCACCCTGGGCATCCCTGGCAGCACTGTCCAAACGCTCCTGGAGCTCTGGCAGCCTCGGGGCCGTGCCCATTCCCTGGGGAGCCTGGGCAGTGCCCAGCACCCTCTGGGGGAAGAACCTTTCCCTGATATCCAGCCTAAATCTGCCCTGACAACACCAATTTTCATGATGGTCAATAAATAATTATACCTGCATCTTCCTGAAGTTATATGTTAATACTTGCCTAAATCCATCCCTAGATCAGTCTAGTTTCCCTTTCACTTCTCCCCCTCCACTTTGCTCATCCTCCAGGCACAGCCTCTCCAGCAGCACAGGAGCAGCTCTTCCCCCCTGCTCCATGTCCATGCCCTGGCACATGCTCAGCATTGTGTTACCAGCATTGCCAAAACACTTCTTACTGCCCTGAAATCTCTTGGGAGCTGAAGTTGCTTCCAAATCCCTTCCCCTTCCAGTGAGGATTTTCCTTCTTACCTGTGCTCCTGCACTGTGATAATTCTCCTTGCTCTACAAAGCAAATCTCTGATTTCCTAACCTTGCCTCCACCCCTGTGCTGAGCTGTGGTCAGTGACACCTCTGTGTCTTCCCACAACTGCCAACGAACCGAAGGCCCAGGAGTGGTGACAGCAGCAGAAACACCACGAGCTAATCCTGCCCCCTTTGCTCTCCAAAACAGGGCAAACAGTTTCCTGAAAATTGTGTCTCTATTTCACATTTTACCCTTCAAACATTTCACTGTCTTGCTGAGCCCTACAGGAGGGCATTTGCTGTTACCTTTCAGAAAGCAAAACCAGTGACTCAGGTGTCCAGGAATCCTTCACAGCACTGAAGGATTGCTGCTGTGACAGACTTCACAGCTATGACACATTGCTTAGAAGCTTTTTAAATTCAATTTCTCATTGCAACCATACATTAAGACTGGATGTGCTTTTAAAAAAAAGCAGAATTTCCATTCTTGGTATTTTCCATGACCACTTCTGGAGTATATATTCAAATGTCCTGAAAGTTTAAAAAGAAACAGGCACAAGATTATGGATCTTGATAAAGAGATGCAAGCACACGGTCTCCATGTATTTTTAATAATATCAAAGCCTTTCCATATCCTTTCCTTCAAGCCTTTTAGGCTGTACCTTTAAAAAAAACCAGGAAAACTAATATTTGTGCAATTAAAAAATTATTTTTCCTCTGAACAGTAATAATTCAAGAAGTCCTCTCTGACAGACTGCCAGGAGAATGATTGTCCAGGATTTTGGGGAGTGCCCCACCATCCCAGCTTTTTACTGCATTTTCCTTTCCAGTTGCTAACAACCATCCATCAGCCTGGCTAAGCTCTCTCCCTCCTCACACAATTTTTCCCACAAAAGCCTGTGACCAAGGCAAATGACCCTGCAAGTTTTGGGTTTAACACAACAGCTTCTGCAGGAACACAGCTGCTGGCCCATAGAGCGATTCTGGAAAGCATTCCAAGGGAGAAACTGAGAACTGCAGCCCTGCAGCTCCCGGGCAGAACACACTGTGGTCAGTCACCAGCTGATCAAACACAGGGCACAGCCCCACAAATATTATTCCTAAAAGGAAACTCTGCCGGGAGAAGTCCGTGTAAGAACACCTATGTCCAGCCTCTTTCCAGCTCCTTCATTCTTCAAGTGCAGATAAAGATTCCCTTAACTAGATTCCCTGTTTCTCCATCCTCCCCAGCCCTGGCTGGGGCCCCCATCCCTTCTCCTGCCAACCCAAAAGCCAGGCATGAACCCAGGGACACATTGTCCTAGGAGAAAACATGCCATAGCTTGCAGCCAGGCCTAACCATTCCCACAGCTCCCAGACCACAGCTCTACTCATCAGAACTGGAAGCAGAGCTGGTCTACCCAGGCAAGGAACGGGGTCTCCTGAATCTCCAATCCCCACAGCACTTCCCAGAAAAAGACAATTCCAACCTAGACCTCTGACACCAGCAGCTCGCCAAACCCACTACAGGATCTACCAGATCAGAACAGAGCTACTAGTGTTTGCTTTGCTGATCTTACTCTCAGAGAAAAATAAATCAACTACTATGTATAATTATATTAAAATTATATTATTTCTCAGTTGTTACTTTTCCTTGGAACTTCCTAAGTTTCTTCTTTAATTCATTTTGAAAGAAAACAAAATCTGTAGGGTTAGCTAAGAAAAAGCAGAGGGATAAAGAGTACCATGTCTACATTTTTCTTCTCACTCATCTTCAGTCACACAAAAAAACCAGACACCAACACAACTAAAGTCCAACACAGTCACTTTTTGAGCATTTCTAGTGCATGACAGAGCTCTGGTCCCGTTACATAATAAAAGCATGTCCAGGCTTTCCAACATTCACTCACTGTCCTCCCCTGAAGAGGCCTAAGCCTGCTAACACCCACACAATTAAAGCTACTCAAGTGGATTATATTCACGTGAATGTTGGTTTGTTGGTGCTGTTGTAAGGAGGAAACAAAAAACTGACTCGAAAACAAAACCTTTTCTCAGGGTTAGGAAGCCACTCCTGCTGATAACCTGCAATGGCAGGAGGTTTTGGAAATCTGGATGTCTGAGAAAGAAAAAGTTCTCCTTCCATAGAGCTTTTTTTAGAGTGGATAGGGACTATCCCGCTAAGGGAAGTGTCTGCTCCTAGGGATAGCAAAGCATGAAATACAGCTGGAAAAACAGACTCTTTTTTTCCATTCTGATTGTTTCAGCTAAGCCTTGGCAATCGTGTGAGGGTGAGACCAGTGCTGACGTTCAGCTCTTGGGACTGCACCAGGAGCACGTAAATTTGCCAACAAATCCCTGTTAGTCCATTATTACACTGCTCTGTCTACAGGGATTCCCAGAGCTGCACCTAAAATCTTCTGGTTTCATGCCATATCCACATTGTTCACAGCTGGCTTGCAGCAGATGAAGTGTGTACCCTCTTGCTAAGGGGATTTGAGTTGATCAGCTGAGCCAGAGTGTTCTCGACTTTCAAGGAACAGCAGCACAAACCTTGTCCCAGAGCCTGTGATCCATGTCACAGCTGTGCCCCGAGAAGGACAACACACCAGGCCCCTCACAACCAATATTCTTCCTTATTAGAAATGTGTTGCTTCTGGAAAGCTGTTCCTGCTGCTGGATCACCAGCACCTGCAAAAGCCCCTTGCACTGGCTCTGTGCTCAGGGCAGGGGCAAATCCTGATCCAAGGTTATGCAATCTGATACCAACACCGAGGTCTGTGTGCAGGGCAGCAGCTGATGCCAGCAATGTGGATAAAACGGATATAGGAACAAATAATGGCAGTATCTACTGTAATCTGCTTTAGCTAATCAACGTCTTATCACAGAATCATTTAGATTGGAAAAGACCTCCAAGACCGTAGAGTCCAACCTGTGACCAATCCCCACCTTGTCAGCCAGCCCAGAGCACTGAGTGCCACGTCCAGTTGTTTCTTGGACATCTCCAGACACGGGGACTCCACCATCTCCCTGGCAGCCCTTTCCAATGTCTGACAACCCTTTCAAGGAAGAAATTCCTGCTGATGTCCAGCCTGAACCGCCCCTGACACAGCCTGAGGCCATTTCCTCTCATCCTGTCCCTGTTCCCTGGGAGCAGAGCCTGACCCTCACCTGGCTGCCCGCTCCTGTCAGGGAGTTGTGCAGAGCCAGAAGTTCCCTCTGGAGCCTCCTTTTCTCCAGGCTGAGCCCCTTTCCCAGCTCTCTCTGCCACTCCTCATATGACTGACTCTCCAGCTCTGTTGCCTTTCTCTGAATAATTTATTATTAATAATAAAGCAAGACACCAACTGGCAAGGAAGCCAAGGGCTCAGGGTAGGTGAGTACAGCAGGAACAAGCAGCGATCCAGATTTCAGAGCCTCAGATGACCTCAAAACTGCCAGATATTCAGGGGGCTGTTGCTGTCAAAAGTGCTTTTATGTCCCTGCAAGATCAGAGCTACAAACTTTCAGATGCAGGCCTGTCAGGAGTGATCCATCCCAGCTCACAGCTAAGCCCCAGCTTTCCTCATACAAAAATGGATCTTGAGATCACCTAAGAATAGTACACAAAGCTTTGTTCGAGGATAAATGCCACTGCTGCCCACGGCAGGTACCCCAGCACGGAACTGTGTTCCCCCATCACCCTGAATTAACATCTTGTGAAGGGTTTCCCCTCCCCACAGGACACCAGCAGTGCAGTCCAGGCACCACATGACCCAAAACCTCCTTCCAAAAGACAGCTAGAAAGAGCTTCAAGGACACTCTCATGACTTGCTCTAGACCTCAACACAGCAACTTGACCCGCTCTCAGGCTTTTCAGGAGCAAATCTGTTGAGAAATGTAAGCAAGGGCTCCCACGCTGCCACTGAGGAGTCAACTGCAGGAAAACTGGGAATGTTTTGCTAAAAAATAGAATTTAAAAAAAAAAAAAAAAAAAGCAGCCAAAACTGCCTTGTGCTTCTTTAAAAGTTACATCAAAGTGTTTTGTATTTAGATCATCTACAAACAAAAAAACTGATTCAGGGTAAAAGCACAGAAACATGGATATAAAGTTCAAAACCATTCAGGGAGTTGTTTTTCCCCGTCTTAGTCCAAGGGAATCACAGAATGGGTTGGATTGGAGGGACCTTAGAGCTCATGCAGTGCCACCCCTGCCATGGGCAGGGACACCTTCCACTAGCCCAGGTTGCTCCAAGCCCCGTCCAGCCTGGCCTTGGACACTTCCAGGGATCCAGGGGCAGCCACAGCTTCTCTGGGCACCCTGTGCCAGGGCCTCCCCACCCTCACAGGGAAGAATTCCTTCCAATATCCCATCCATCCCTGCTCTCGGGCAGTGGGAAGCCATTTACCCTTGTACTGTCACCCCATGCTCTCATACAAAGTGATTTAAAACATCCTCCTACAGCACTTATGAAGTGCTGAGAGCTTTATGTGTCCAAGCTTTAACTCTCAGGGCAGCACAAGGATGCCAAAATTTTTCAAGTGAAACAGAACAAAACAAAATAAAGCCACAGCAACAAAAACCCCACCTCATTTTCTGGGCATTATAAGGAGGAGGCAACCAGCAGAAGTTTCCTTGATTGCTGTAAAAGCTTAAAAGCCCGAAATGAAAGCAGTACCACTGAGTTTTTCAAGCAAACCAAAGCGCAGAAGTGGAAGCACCATCCTACAGACAACAGAGGTGCGTAAGGTTGGTACAGGTTTACCTGACTGAAATTGCAGTGGTTGAGGAGGTGCATGAAAGAAAGAGTGCAGAGGTGGACAGGTAAGGCAGTGAGACAAAGTTTGTCCACATGTCATAGGAAATCCACTCCTAAAACAATCCCAAGGAAATAAGTTCCTTCAAAAGAGTCACTACAGGTTTATATTCACGCAAATTACTGGCTCTTCTTAAGGATTAACCGAACTAGTAGCTGAGGAAGCAGCAAAATAAGGACAAAAGAGCTGTAAAAAATCACCTGCTCTTTTACCTCTCTGCTACAGAATGAGGCACAGGCACTCATGATGAACAAATCTTCTCTTAATAATTGCTCAGAATCCTTGTTTATCAAGGCAAATGCTGTTGTCTGCGCTAGTAAATTAGAGAAATGCCAAATTTTATTCCATCTGACCTCTCTTAAGATACTTCAGCTCAATAAATCAGCACCTGAATGCGAGTTCTCTATCTCATGTTTCATTTTCCCAGTCTTTGCTCCATTTTGCATTTAATCTGCAAGAAAAATCCCAATTATTCTCCATAAAAAAGAAATTAATTATCCTTGAGCAGCTTCTCAAAAAAAGCCAACATCAGCACACGACAGGCACAGGCCCGGGGTAAGGAGCTGATTTCATTCCTTGGTATTTCCCAGCATCATCAACTGGGAAAGATGACAAACAAGAAGCAGACCTAGAGCAGCTTCTCATGAAACCACCTGCATTACAGAGCTAAAATGTCTCCTAAGCCCTAATACCACGAGGCTGCCTTTGTCCAGGAAATACGTTTAAATTTCGATGCTGCATTGTTACAGTCCCAGGCAGAGCTTCCTTTCTCTGCAGGGAAGGCCACACCGACCGAAGAGGCGGAGAACGGCTCGGCAAACGCCCGTGCTGCTCCGCGGTGCTGCTGCAGCCCGGCTGAGGCCGGGGAGGCGGGATACGGAGCACGAAAGCACCGGGACACCCTTGTGAACACCCCTCCAGCACCGGGGCAAAGCCCGAGCACGTCCGGGGAGCTCCGGAGCGCCGAGCCCGGGCTGGGAGCGGCCGTTCTCCCGAGCAGGCCCCGCTAGGCCAGCCGGGCTCTCCTCGGCCATGCAGCTCGGCGAGAGGCCCGGCCAGGAGGCGCTGCACCCCCAGCCCCAAACCCCACGGCTCCCCCAGGCCCCGCGGCCCTCCCCGGTTCGCTCCCCACCCCCGGCCCAGGTCCCACGGGCGGCCCGCAGCGCGTTACCTGCGCCCCGCGAGTCAGCCCGCGGCCGCTGAGCTGCCCGTGCCGCAGCTGCGCCAAGATGTTGGTGGTCGCGGCGCGGGCCCCGCCGGAGCCGGAGCCGGGCGCGGTGCCGCCCCCCGCCACGGCCGCCATGGCCTCCGCGCTGGGGACACAAACAGCGAGCCCTCCCCTCGGCCCGCTCCGCCTCGTGCGCAGGCGCGGGGAACGGAGCCCGGCCAACATGGCGGGCGGAAGGGACACCCGCCGGGTGGGAGGGACGGACGGACGGACGGACGGACAGACGGACAGCGCGGCCCCTCCGCGCTGCTGCTCCCCGCGGCTCTGCCTCCCGCCGGGCCCCGCCGTGTGTCCATCGGGGTGCCTTTATGTCCGCTGCGATACCTTTATTTCTCTCAGCAAGGCCCAGCCACACGGTTTTTCGTGTAAGGAAAAGCTCACCGAGAACTGCGCTCAGAGTTCGTTTTTGTTAAAATAAAGGCTTTGTAAGATGGAGCAACACCGGAACAAGGCACAGTTGAGGCTGTCCTGTGTTATTCTGAGTCACCCGGACCATAGCACTAAACTGAGATTAGCTCAGTTGGTCAAAATACCAACGTTTCAGTTCCTGTCTGGGCCATTGGCTTAGAGTTGGACTCGATCATCCACGTGGGTGCCTTCCAACTGAGAAGAATCTGTGAATCTAATCAAGATCCATCTAATTACTCACAGTAGCCATGGACAGATGAGTGAGTTCTCTCAGCTCCAGCAGTGCTGAGGGACAATCTCACTCCCAAGGCTACGGCGCCTTGGTTCTGCTGCTGAAGTTCTTGGATGAGGGTACCAAAATGCCTGGTCACACGAGGGATCTAATGGAGATCTGCTCCCTGCCCCATTATGTCCTTTATTTTCCTCTACCTCACAGGTAGGACAATGCCAAGAGAGATTCAGGACCTGACCCAGCACTGAGCAAAGCTGTTGGAGAAGGCCTGGGGTTTGTTTTCCACAGATTAAACAATGAAGAGCGTGTGAAATGTGAATGGCTGGAAAATAAAAAGATAACCTGTGGTGACAACAAGGAGCCACTAAGAAGAGCTCCATCGTTGTCCAACAATGCCTGTTTTAGGGGCTCCTCTCTCTCAGTAGGGCTGCAAGAGCTGCATCAATGCAGAATACCTGGTCAGCAGCTTGGGAAAGGAGGATACAACTAGAACCTCTGTAGGTTACCAGTCATTCCAATATGCCTGTCCAACATTGCAAGCATCTCTCACCATAGTTCATTCACAACTGGAACAGGATTTCTACCCCAAAGGATAAAATGGAAATTTAATTTAACTTTACAGCACTAGTACAGGTCAAAACAATTAAAAAGAAATACTTTCTCAAGGCAACCACACAGCAGCACAGACCGGGCACTGGTTCAGTTGTATTTAAGTATTTCCCTGGCTACAGGGATTTATTTATCCTGTACCTCCAGCACACTCAAATGACTGTAGCTTATGTGTAGCTTGCTCCAGCCCCCTCACTTTCCAGCGGGCTTGAAGAAAGTCCATCACTTTTCTGCCTGGCTCTTTTTGTTTTCCCTTTTAGAAAGAAAACCTCTTGGTCACACTACTGATTCCTCCTTTTCTGGTCACTGCACACACCTGTTGCAAAGACACTAATAATGTATTTAAAGGTTTGGATTTTCCCAGTCAGCTGAACACAGAGAGGTTCGTGAACATCTGTTCAGCTGCCTCCTGCACCAAGGCAGAGCTGCAGTTTCAGCCTGGGCTGAGTCCCCTTCCACCCAAGGGGGCTCGTGTTCAGCTCAGCTGGGGCACCCCGGGGGTGGCTGCACTGACTGAGGTGCAGTGAAATAAGTGGGGCCCAAGGGGAAGTTAAAAAGAAGAAGGAAATGGGGAAATAAGAGATAAGTATGTTAGATTTTTTAAAAAGAAAGCAAGCTACATTGTAGAATCAATCAAACATTTCCTTGTCCACCCTCCAGCTCAGTTTTTTGTCCAGACATTACGTAGACATTTACTGAAGTGGTTTTCAAGCAGGAGGTACTGACCCACACTCATCTGAAAACAGGGGGACTGAGCACTTTTCTATGTTCCAAGTGCTCCTCTCCCCCCACGCCACCCTTCATGCCCAAAAGACCTGCCAGAGGTACAAATCTGAGCCTTCACCTCAAAATAAACAGGTTTTCTCCACTGGCCAACAATTTTTCAACAAGAACTACATGCTTATAAAGTGGCCAGAGGTAACAGATGGAGCACAGAGACAGCTGTAGTGAAGCTACAGTAATTCCTGCTTTTTCCCTTATGACAAGAAACTCAGGGTCATTTTTATAGACCAAAATAAGCTGGAGTCTTTCTGTAAGCCTGTAAAACTCACAAAATGCAATAAAAAAGGTACATTTAACATGTAGACCTTTCTTTGTCTTTCTGGACACCTGCTTGATATTCAGGCAACCAACCGCTTTGAGATCAGCAGCTCAACAGCATTACCAGCTGGTATCTGAGTCATGGCTTGTAAAGGAGCAGTAGCAGAATTTAATGAGAAGTTGTTTCACTTCATAATACAATTCACATTGTGAGATACCACACTTTCCATTATGAAACTATAAAAATATATTCCCAGAATCTGAAACAAGTTCAGTAATTTAAACGGATGGTGCAAAGGGGATCAGGTGTTATCTAGGAAGACCTGTCCAAGTACTGCAAGCTTGGAGTTAAAAGATTGACTGGGGCAGCTCAGGAGGGAGTGTGAGCTTTTCTTAGAGTTTCTCTTCTCTCCAGCTTTCTCTGAAGAGGCATCTCCAGGGTCTTTTGCATTTTCCCCTTCACCGTGGTCAGGAGCTCTTTTTAAAGTGAATTTCTTGGTTTTCTTCTGTGAGTAGAACTCCCTCATCAAGTCTTCCACCTCCCACTGCTCCTCCTTGCGCTTCCTACAGCAGTGCAGGGCAGCAGGGTCGATGGGATGAGCCTCAGTGTTGAAGATGTACCCTCCAGCATTCAGGACACATTCCCCATACGGTGTAACCACCACATCGAAGTCTGAGCCATCATTGTGGATGAAGTTGTCTGGGTCAAAGAGCAGGTACAAGTATTTGACTGTTTCAGCCAAGAAGAAGGATTCCATGCGATTATCCAGCCTGTGGTCCCTCAAGTCTTTAATCTACAAGAGAAGAAATAGAGTGGGTTACAGTTACATCAAATTCAGTTAGTTATGAATTTAGGGAGAAAAATAAAAACAACTTGGAATTAATTTCAGTTAAACAGCACAGTATGACACCAACTCACCCTGTATCTTATCATAGAATGCTTTGAGTTGGAAGAGACCTTAAAGCCCATCTCATTCCACCCTGTCATGGACAGGGACACCTTCCACTATCCCAGGCTGCTCCAAGCCCTGTCCAACCTGGCCTTGAACACTCCCAAAGATGGGGCAGCCACAGCTTCTCTGCACAACCTGTACCAGCACCTCACCACCCTCACAGGGAAGAATTTCTTCCTAACATTTAAACCTGCCCTCAGTTTAGTCTGGCCAAGGAGAAGAGCTTCCGATCATTTCCCTGCTAAAGAAAAATATCTTAAGGCTTTTACCTACTTACTCCCAATATTTTAAAAGACTTTTTTGTAAAATAGAGCTTGATAGTTTGTTTGAAATCCTCTATTATAGAAATCACTCACTGCACTTCTTGTGTGTTTGACCAGATTTTCAAGGCATTAGTGGGAAAGCAGAATCACACACCTGGCAGGAGGAGCCTGCACAAGAGCGTTCCTGCTCAGCTGCAACACCTACTAGAAACGCAGGAGAAGCTTGTGGTGCTTTCCCATGTTTTGGGCTCTGGTGCAACAGCCCATGACAGAATTTGGCCCACTGTGAGGGAAGCTACGACCAGAAACATGACCAGCAGTCACCAGAGCAGCTTCACAGAGAAATACAAGGGGCTTGTTGGAAAAAAGTCATGTTTTGCCCACAGCGACCGCTTGACTCAATGGCAAAACATCACTCATGAGAACACCTTCTGAAAGCTGATGTTTAGCAGCCCTTTTTAGCTGACATGGCAGATGATTTAGCACTCACAGTTGCAAACCCACAGTCCACCTTGCTGATTTTCTCTATGGACTCCACTGCGTCTCTCCCCAGCTCCAGGAGCGTGGGGTCTCTCGTGGCACGGTACAAGTACATCGCGCTCTCAATCAGCTCTGCAAAACACCCAGACATTTGCCAGCACAAAGATTATCAAACCATACACACAGGAAGATGAGCTATTCCCTGAACTAATTTAAAAATACTTCAGCATGATCAGGTGAACAGCCTGGCTTGCCTTGTGTTTCCTCTGGCTCCAAGCACAGATTTGCTTTTCCTAAGGATGTGCGACAAAGAAATTCCCTCTAACCAGCCTGCAGCAGCTCAGGTAAGAGTGACTAATGCTCCCTCCTACATTCAGCGAGTGGGAGAGGAGCAAGAGACAAAAAGATTAATACTCACTTGTCAAAGTTAAAAAGAAAAGCTTCTGGAAATGATTACAAACAAGAAATTCAACCCTCGAAATATAGTTTTTAAACAACACAGTGGAAATACTCTATAGAGACAACATAAGCACCATGCTGTGTTTATTTACTAAAGAAACAGGTCTTTATCCTGTAATACCTTAATGCTGATGAGTATTCTTGGTAGATTTGTCCAGTGTGGATGGGGACTGAACACTCAGTCCAAAAGGAAATTAATTATTCTCATTTACATTTATGGACCCAATAATCCAGTTAAAATTTTTTTTGGTCAGGGTTGTAAAAACTCAGAAAAAAAGAGAGATTATTTCATTACAGTATCACAGACAACACAGAATCCCTCCTAGATGTTGAGCTTTACTAGTGCAACTAGAAGGAGTTTATTTCTGGAACTCAAGCAGAACTGAAGTGGTCTATTCACACTCACTTTCACTTCCTAGATTTAAAGGACACGAGCAGTCCCTTTAGCATTTCACGACTGAAACACCCCCTGCCAGACAATCTAACACTTAAACATGTCAAATCTCACACAGTGAACAAAATTCATTACCAGGCCACCTTTCTGTACTAACACTATGGTTTGCTTCCTGTTTCCTTCCTGCCTTTGTGAGTGGGGGAAAACAAAATGTGCCGCTCTGACTCTGGAAATCCCTGCTAAAATCCGTGCAGGAACTGAGTCAGGGCAAAACTGGGGAGGAAATTGTGGAGGGCAGATGTTGCTAACACTTGGTCTCCCTACCAGAGCTAAAGCAAGAGCCCATGTCCATTTAATTTCAGTTCTGTTTACCAGGCCTGAGTGGATATCCTTCCCTCTTGTCCACCGTGTATCCCTGGGGAATGTTGTAGAACTCGGGCAGGCCCCCAAACTGCTTCCAGACCGTGTAATAGTTGAGGAAGGTCCTCATGGCATTATCTACATCCCCAATGAGGCTCTGAGAGACAGGAAACAATCAGCAAAAAAACATGGGAGTGAGGAAAAACCAGCACAGGAATTGATGCAATAACATTCCTACAGGCAAAGAAATACCCAGTGACAGAAATGGGTATTTCAGCAGGTCTGGATGGTGTAACTGATACTGGGGCAGGATACCTTAAGAACAGGTAAGACTCAAAATGCTGCTTTTCTGTTGGATCACATTCCCACACCTGAAATAATACGAAGTCTCTGATTTTTTTTAAAGAAGGCTGTGTTTCTTCAAATGTTTAGTCAATCCCAGCATGCAGTCTCTTAGGGAAGATAATAAAGCCTCAGCCCAAACCTGAAGACTGATGAGAAAGCAAAGCTCTTGATGGGAAAAAATCCACACAAATGAAACATTTGTGAGGTGACAGAAAAGAGGGGTGAGTTTCCTTTTCCTTGCATTCCCATCTGGATTATGGGACCACTGTCAGAGGAGTTTGCTACAACAAAACTGCCCTCCCATCATGCTGAATGGGAGACTTTTTTTGTAGACTTTAAATAAAATCAACATTTTCTTCAGCATCATCTTCTATAGGCTGAGGCTACGGTAGATTTCACCAGAGATCAACACAAACTTTTAAACCTGCACAGATGAGGGTTATATTTGTAACTTTTTTCCTGAAGACCAAGCCCTGACAGATGAACAGAATCACCAGATGCTGCTGCTGTGACAGCTCTTACCTGCAGGCCTGGCCAATAGGCCTCCAGGGACTGGAACACAGGCATGGACACCGTTCCTTTGTACATCTGAACCCACAGGTACCAGTCATCAAACTTGGTGTAATTTTTGATAGCTTTGTTATATTCTGTAAAGAAACAGATGAGTAGGTAAGCCATGTGTAACAAAAAGAAAGAAAGAAAAAAAAAAGCTGATTTTCAAGAATGAGAGAAGCCCCTTTTTCACTTGAGCCATGCTGAATGACTTCTCAGGGCACTCACTTTGGTAACTGTTACCACAGACTGTTCAAAAGCAAAGGCTTCAGGAACAGTCATGAATGTGCCCCATTAGATCCTTCATCTCCTCCTGCCACAGGTGCTGGGCCCCTTCTCACAGAAAACAAACCACTCACCTAAAAACATGGACATCAGCTCCTTGTCCTGCAGGAGGATGGCTCCTTTAACCAGGTATTCAAAGTAGGAGTCCACCCCGGCCCCAATCCCAGCATCCTGGGCCACCCACTTGGCAGTGATCACATCAATGTGATTCCCCACCTGGAAGGAGTGAAGGAGAAGGAGAGAGTGAGTTGAAGTGACACAAGGAATCCTGGTCCTTTTATCAGACCATCAGTTTCACAGCTAGACAATGTCCAGTCCAACCAATTTTCTCCATTACACAACACATTTATCAGCATCAGAGAAATGCAAACTGTAGAAAATACCGTTTTTATGCTGATAATGTATTTTATATATATAATAAACATTTTATTCTTCCACTATCAACGCTTCACTGGCCAAAACAACACACTACAATGTACTGTAAAAATGCACAATTTCAACATGAAGTGTCTGGTCCTAATTCTGAACTTACAAAAGAGTACAGAAGGATGGAGAGGTGCAGATACAGAGATAGAGACCAAGAATGTCAAAGGCACAAGAGCTGCCATGTTAATATTTAAATAGAGGCTGGCACTCTTCAGCCTGTGAACAAACCCAGCTGATGAAGAATTAAATACATGATCACGTCTTTCTTAGCAAACATGAAAAAAAACCAGCAATGACTGAGGATTTGGAGTATAAATCAAAAATAAACAAATCCCAAAGCAAACAAAGGGAACCATTTCTTCACACAGCCTGTGTGAATAATTTGTTGCAATAAACACAGGGTATAAATAAATCTGTTTCACTTCACATATGCAACACCAAGAGTTCACAGAAGTTAAAAAAGCAACAGTAGAAAAGAGCAGGAGACAGTGAACACGGAGATAATGCTCCCAGCTCTGGATATTCCTGAACCCCAGAGCTGTACAGGCTGGTAGTATCTCAGTGCACTTGCCATGCTCTTGTTCACTTCCCTAGGCCTTTGTCCCATCAGGCATCAGACAGACCTCTCATTTAATCTGCTACAGCTGCTCTCACAAAAGCTGCAGCACCCAGCAGGAGGCATTTGTCTCCCAGCCACATCTGGTGCGGGCCAGAACAATGGGATAATGTTGGGCTGCTGCAGTAAAGCAGAGATGTGGATGCTGCAGGTGTCAGGAACAATGTCAAGCACGAGCCTTCAGCCCAGTTGTGAGCACTGTGGTTATTTATCTAATTCTGTCTCCTCTCTGTTGAGGCTTTTTTATGCCTAGAATTGCACCCACAAAACTACACAAAAAGCAGCCCAGCACGTTCCAAGTCCATTCCTCACTCACCAGCCCAATATCTGAGCGATTTTTCCACAGTGCCTTCAAAGCCTTCCTGGCAACATCCTCGAACACTGGGTCACCAGTAAGGTGGCTTAAGGTGGCAAACTCCACTATAAAGGTGCCAATTCCAGCAGTACAGGTGACTGGGGTCTCCCCAGGGTTTACTCCATGCAGCAGGTTCACTGTGCCATAGGGCATCCCAGTTGGGGTCTGGAAAGCTGAAACACAGAATTTTGGGGTCACAGAAGTGCTCAGTGTTGTGTTTAACAGACTCTCAAGCAAACATGTGCCTCACATCCCACTGCACATGGGCAGGAAGTGGGTCTGGAGTAACTGCAGAGAACAAAAGAAGTAGAGTGTGATCCTGGGAAGGGCAGAGAGGGTGTCCCAAGGTACACCCAGTCCCGGAAAGGTCCTGGGATCTCCCACCTTGCCAGAGCAGCAGTCTGCAGCCTCACATTTTTTTTACAGCACAGGTAAGGTAGTCACAAACCACACTGGACAGTAAAGTGCAAACACTGAGGCTGTGATCACTCCATGGGTGCACACAAGGGAACAGTGGCATGCCACGAGGGCACATAGCCCAGCTGCAGCCCACAAGGAGCATATAAGGCAGCATCTTCTTGTCTTTACAAGCTGCTGTCTCACAGCCTTTATTTATTATTTATATTAAATACAGTTCCTCTCAACAAGCAACAAACACACTGATGTGTGCACATATACAGCCACATCTTCCCTGCAAACTAAACTTGCTTGGAGCTCAGGGCTGGTTTATGAGCTGGCTCATCAAGCAGTGCATCTCCCATCACAGGCAGCAGCCAGCTCAGGACCCCCAGCACCGTGACACAAAGCAGATGGGCTCACCTGGCAGCAGTTTGCGAGCTGCTTCCTCAGCCATCCTCAGGAGAGGCCCCGAGCACGGCCAGCCTGCCTCGACTTCAACTCCAGCCTTCCTGGAGAGCAGGTGAGCAGAGAGGAGCCCTCCCACCACTGCAAGGGCACATCAGACTCCATTACACCACGTGGGGAGGAAGGAAATCTCACACCAGTTACGCTCATCGTTATCAGAGGCATGGTTTAGGGGGGAAAAAAGTGAGATGGCTCACCCTTACCAGCCTAATTCAAATGTCACAAAAGAAGAGAGATTTGTTTCTCTCTGCTTGTTTGCAGGACAGCAGAAACGTGTGGAGTGATGGCTTCAAACTGACCCTCTGACAGGGTTAAATTGGATATTGGGAAGAAATTGTTCCCTGGGAGGGTGGGGAGGCCCCGGCACAGGGTGCCCAGAGAAGCTGTGGCTGCCCCAACCCTGGAAGTGTCCAAGGCCAGGTTGGACGGGGCTTGGAGCAACCTGGGATAGTGGAAAGTGTCCCTGCCCATGGCAGGGGGTGGAATGGATGATCTTTAAGGTGTTTTCCCACCCAAACCACTCTCAGATTCTGTATCTTTCTTCTGTTATTTTAGAAGCATCAGGCCCTACTTGCCCTACTATGCCTGCACTGCCCTGAAGACTATCAGAATCAATCATATATGATATTATGCACCAGTATAATGAACACAAACCTTTATGAGGGGAATTCTGTTTCATTTCTTCCAGACAATACATTTATTTGTGTAAAGTTCTTAAGACCCTTGGAGAAAACTGTCTAGGCCAGAGTCAAGAATTTTCATATGACTAACAGCAGCTGTGAGTTATTAGCTATACTTAGCTATTAGCTATTACTTATATAGCTAATACAGCTATATTAGCTAATATTAGCTATTTCACAGGCTTGTCTATGGTCACATAACAACCACAGAGAAATTACACTGCTACAAAAATTAGCTCAGCAATTACTTGGCAGGAGAAACAACAAAAGCACAAGTAACAGTTCTGTACCCTGACAGTGTCTTTTAGTTGGATGGCACTGAAGCATCCAACCCAGTGCAAGATTCCAAAGGCCTTTGTGATTTTCAAAAAAAAAAGAAAAAAAAAAAGAATAACCCTAGAAATTAATAATCTCTAATCCAAAACAGTACGCAAAAGATGACAGGATAAAATCTGTATTCTTTCAGTGAAAAATATGTTTACTACAATGCTGAAAACCTCACGCCAGAATACTGAAAGTGCCACGTCTACTTCTGCTTGTGTTGAGACAGGAAGCAAAAAGGGACGTGCAAAGACTAAAAGGAAGTGACATTTGTTTGGGATTTTTCTCTCTGTTTATGTGTCCTGTTACTCCGCATCCCAAATTCCCTCTGACCACCTCCTCACCACTATCTCTGAGACTCGTACAGAAGGGAAACCCAAGCAAAACCCTACAGAAAACCCCACCTCACCTCGAATGTTTGTTTCAAAGACAGATGCGTTGACATCAATATCGAAGTCCACTCCCTCCTGCAGCACATTGACAACTCGCTGGAACTCGGAGACATTTCCCAAGATCTGCAGGGAAACAGAGAATCAGGCTTAAGAGTTCACAGGAAAACAAAGACCAGTTCAATATTTGGGGCTGATTTTAGTTTGGTTTTACTATTTTGTGAAATCATTAGTAACAGATATTACTAAAACACTGACTGACAGTTTCATCTTGCTTCAAAATGCTTTCTTCACACACCTTAGTTCTTTATTCCAGAGGGCAATGGGGCACTGCCACCTGCCTCCCAGGGGTGACACAAAAGGAAATGCAAAGCTCCCAGGTCAATGAATAACTGACTTTTGACACCACCACGTAAAATCCAGGCGTACAGGTGGCTCACAGGGGCCTTGAGCAGGCTGTGAGCACTCAGGGCTGGCTCCTACTCACCAGCAGAGTGTCCAGGGCGTCGATCAGAGTCAGGGAGAAGCTGCGGAAGAGAGAAGCAAGGTGAGACCCGGCGGAGGGGGGCGGCGCATCCCCCATCCCCCATCCCAGGGACGGCCCTTACCTGCCCCAGGTGTCCTGCCCGTCGCACGTCAGCGGCCGCAGCTCGTCGTAGGGAAAGGCGCTCTCCAGGTAGTGCTCGTAGGCGTGGTAGAACATGGCACGCACCCGCTCCCTGCGGCACAAGCACGGCGCGCTCAGCCCCGGCCCGGATGGGCCCCGCACCGCCCGCTCCGTACTCACCGGTAGGAAGCGACATCCAGCCCGCGGGCGGCCGTGCTGGTGCCCGCCGGCAGCCGCAGCGCCCAGAGGCACAGCAGCGGGCAGAGGAAGCGCTGCATGGCCGCGCCGGGGCCTCGCATGGCCGCGTCCCGCACCCGGGTCCCTCACGGGACGCGCTCCCTCCCGGTGCCCCTGCCCCGAGCGCCCTCAGGGCCGCCCCGCGCCTGGCCCCGCCCCCGCGCCTGACAGCCAATGGGAAAAGTCTCCGCCCCCAGGCCCCGCCCCCTCCGCCTCATCCAGCCAATAGGAGCGGCGAGAGCTCGGCGCACGCGCTGGCGGAAGCGCTCGGCGCGGCGGGGCCGCATCCGGGGCGGTGCGGGGTGCGCGGGGCGAGCGGCGGGGCTTCGGTGGCTTGTGGGGTGTTGCTGCCGCCTCGGCGCGGCTGTGGGGCTCTCACTACGGGAATTATCACCGGAACCGCTCGCGGAGAAGCGGGAGGTTCCTGCGGTACCTCCCAGGAGGCTGTAACTCGCCGTCTTAATGACAGGAAAGAGCCTCCGGAGCGGGCAGAGCAGTGGCGGAGCGGGCAGCGCTTTAGGTGCTGCTCTCAAGCCCCAAAATAAAGACGACGAGTGCTGTGACATTCCCATAGAATGAGGTGTTGGCACCCGGGAAGGTGCTTGCCCCATGTGGGACGAGGGCGTGGTGCCTGGCACCGCTCCTGTGCGGTTCCTGTCGGTATCCTGTCCAGAATATTCGTGAAGCAATTGGGGGATTGCTGGCCTGTAGCATCTCTCTTGACAAGCCCTCCTCATGCTGTTTCTCCCCGTAATTCAAACCCAGCTCCGGGTGAGGTTTGTGTGATGCAGCAGCACCTGCTTTGGAAACCGGGGCCCGAATCCATCTATGCAGTCCTGGAGTGGTGCCACCCTCCCGCACTGGAACTGGGCTTCAAATCCGGTGTGTTCCCCTGTCTCAGAGCAGAGGTGGACAAGACACCGGGACTCAAAGCAGCCTGGTTCCCTGGGAGGGGACTGAGTCCCCTGGGGCTGTTCGCAGCTTCCCAGAGAAGCTGTGGCTGCCCCTGGATCCCTGGCAGTGTCCAGGCCGGGTTGGACGGGGCTTGGAGCAGCCTGGGATGGTGGAAAGTGTCCCTGCCCATGGCAGGGGGTGGGATGAGAGGAGCTTTAAGGTCCCTTCCACCCCAAACCGGTCTGTGATTCTGTGGTCAGTGCTGTGGCTCCCACCAGGAAAGACTCCCAAGCCTGCAGTCCCAGCATGGTTACACTGATTTTGGCACCCTGCAGTTCAACCAGAATGGTGAATTTTAACACCAGAGCGATTGGCTGAGCTCTCCCTACACCTCCATCTTTAGACTTGGATTCATTCACACCAAATCCCAGCTGTTCTTCCCACCTATGCCTGTAGATGAGGAGGGGGTGACCGGAGCAGGGAGAGCAGAAACGAGAAGTGATGAATTAACCCTTTGAGTGGCAGAGGTGCAGCATTTAGAAATCAAAACTGGATCACTTTGCTTGAAGGAGAGGGAGGGGCAGAAATAACCCAACACTTTATAATCTCACGGCAGCCAAAGACTCATAGAATGATTTGCGTTGGGAAAGACCCCAAAGGTCATTTACTTCCAACCACCCCACCATGGACAAGGAGGTTTAGCATCAGGGAGGGCTGGCTGTTTATGTTTTTTTAATAAAATAACCCCAGTTCACCTTCTGCAGCCTGTGTCCCACTAGGTGTCAGTGTACACTCAGGTAACTGCACGGTGGCTCAGACAAAAAGCCACCGAGTAATTTCAACGTACTGTTCATTTGCTGCAGCTGTAATTTGGGTTTCTGGGGCCATTTATCATAAAAGTGTCTGCTTGCTGATCCCATGGCTCAAGGCTGCTGGAGTATCTCGCCGTGTTCCTGGGAGAATCAAACTGGTGGAGCCGATTTCACTAAAAGCTGTCACAGTGTGTGACTGGAATGCTTTTTATTAAAGCTCATTTTCCAGACTCTGATTTAACAGTGTTCTAGAGCACTGCCACTTACTGTATACTGGAACAGTAATTTTCCTATCAGAGTCAGTAACTCAGTTCTCAAAGTTGACTGCAATCTTTTTGAAACAGATTTAAGAGAAGCAGGACAAAACACAGGCAGAGCCGTGCAGTGTCTCCCTCCTGGCATCAGAGGGAGAAGAAGTGTCCCTGCCCTGGCATCAGGAAAAGTGGGAATGCTCTGCCCCTGAGGCCACGGAGTAGGTGGCCTCGGGGAGGCAACATCAGAGGTATTAATTGCAGTAATCAAAGACCAAAAGAAGGGATGAACAGAGGGTGATGTAAGCGGGACTGAATCCAGTGATTGATGGGCAAGAAACCAACGGCTGGGAGAGCCAGCTGGACCAAAGCTGGTTGGGAAGAACTTTAAAAAAACTGGGCTTGGTGCAGTGGTCATCACCCTCCTTACCACTTCTTTAGGCAGCCTAGCCCCCCGTGGGTGCATCTTGGGGGCAAACGGGGCTGCCTCCTCCCAGGCACCTCCTGAGAGCCACAGGTTGATTACAAACCCCACTGGAGCAAGGTGACTCTTGTGGCCACCATGAACCCCACCACAGCTGGGCTGAGAAAAGTCTGTGGGAAGCCAGATGGGAGCTGGAGGGGACACCACTGTGCTCAGGGTGCCACACAGCCCAGGCTGCTGGTGCTGCACAGCCCCTGAGCACTGGGGAAACAGCAGCTTCCAGCTGGTGGCGTGGAAATGAGCTGTGTGCTCATTAATAAATAGAGCTGCTGGGATGGAGATTATTTGGAGGAAGGGATGGCTTTCACTGTGGCTGTGGCATATTCTGGAGGATATTAAATGTGGTGTGCACATTATATCATACAAGTAACATAGGCTGGGCTGCAGTAAATCAAAGAAGATGCAGGGAGTGGTGCTTCCAAATGGGCAGAGCACGTTGCTAAAATATTTAGGCTGCATCAGAGTGAAGTGCTTCTTCAGATGCCCCACTCCAGGCTTTCTGTCTTTATGGAAAGGCTACTGGCAAAATCATCTGAACTTTGGTTTGGATATGGGAGAGGCTGCAATTTCAGGGGTGTTTAACACAGGTTTATGACCTCTTTAGGCTGGGGACATGTTTACTACTTGCTATTACCATAAGTGGTGCTGTTGCCCTGCTTGCAATTTTGATGCCCATTAAGATGGAAACGGTATGTAAATCAGGATCCCTCATTAATATTTATAATTCATGGTGGGATGTACGAGTTCGTCTGCTGTGAGAAGAGCCGTAAACAGGAAGTTTATGAACACTGAAAACTGGTGCTAAGGTGGTTCTCTTGAAATAATTTCCCTTTGCAGCCAAACATCAATTCTTAATTTTAGTAGCGCACGTAGCAGGATGGAAATGATGATTGATTTTTCTCCAAGATCTGTGGGCTGATTCAGTCAAGATTTCACTATAAAAGACTAGACATTTCCAATTGCTTTTTATAAGTTCAGAATTGATTTTATTTGTTTAGCACCTGACTAACACAATAAAAGAGAAAAATACAGTCGGACAGAAAACACAGAAAACTGATGGGCTGCCTGGTTTCTGGCCTTCCTTTAGGTGATGTGGTTTTAAGCCATGCTCCTGCTCCAGATCTCTTCCAAACTGGGCCATGCAGAAGTTTTTGCACTGTGTTCACAAAGAACTGAGGCTCTGTGTAGAGTTTGAATGTTTTATGCAAGTCTGGCTCACTGCTGGGATCTTGACAAGTGGGAAAGCAAAAATAAAACTGAGTTGGCATCAGCGTGTCTTGGTTTTTAGTATGGGGACTAGTGGCACCCACATTACCTGGCATCGATAAAGTCCAAAACTGCCTCACTTGTGTGAATGAGGCTTAATTTTCTTTACCCAAGAGAGGATTTTCCCATGGAGAATGTGGCTTTGATATTTTTGTGCCAGGCAGATTTGGAGGTGTTCAGGTGAGTGGTGCCTGTAGGCAAAGAGAGGACAGGCAGAACTTCTGTGACATAAATTCATTGTGTCCCCACAGCCAAGGAGCAGATCCTCACAGGAGAGGTGAGGGTCTGTCTGCTGTCAGCCCCTTGCACCACGAGGGTCAGGGGTGTCTGCACAGGGTTCTTCTGCATCATTTACTGTTCTTGTAAAGAAAAAAAAAACAACAGACAAGAAGGGTTATTTACCCTTACACATAGTGGGAAAGGGCTGGGAAGTTTGGTTAGTGGCTCCAGCTCAGCCAGGATTTGGACTCTGAAGCTCACAATAGTTATTAGGTCTGGGAGGATCCCTCACCTTTCACATGAGCACGGTGAGTGTGGTAAGAAGGGCTGAGTTTGGATAGAAAGGCTGAGTTTGATAAGAAGGGCTGAGTTTACAAGTGGGGAGAAGCAATGAGAAAAAATTCCCATGGCTCTCTGGAAACATAGGTGGCAGAGACATTTTATTCCCTAGTTTATGGTCACATAAAACAAATTCACTGCAACTTGTCAGTGAACAAGGATCTCCTGCTGTTAGGTAAAGGTCAGGGCAGGGGTGAGTTTGTTTCTCTGCTGAAGACAAGGACTGTGTGCAGGAGTGTCTGACTCCACACTGGGCTGCAGGACTGGGGGAGGCGGTTTGGAGCTGCTGGGAGATTTCCCTGGCATTTGGGAAAAGGGAATTTTGTCCTGAGGTTTTGAGGAGGGACAGGGGAGGAAGTGGGGCACCACCAGCAGCCACTCTGGGACAGTCTGGGCTCAGGCTGGGGTTTACTCAGGAGCCTGAGTGGCAGAATCTGACACCGTTCTGTGGTGTGGTGTGAACAGCACAGAGCCACACCAGAGCACATCTGGAGGAGGCACTTCTCCAGCATTCACCTTGGTTTTGCCTTTTAAAATACCCTAAAACCACTTGGAGCACTGGCACAGGCTGCCCAGAGAAGCTGTGGCTGCCTCATCCCTGGAAGTGTCCAAGGCCAGGCTGGAGCAACCTGGACTAGTGGAAGGTGTCCCTGCCCATGGCAGAGGTTTGGAACAAGAGGAGCTTTAAGGTCAGTTCCAACCCAAACCATCCTAGGATTTCATGATTAGGGCTGCTACACAGTGTGTGTCATATCTTGAGGCATTTGAGTGACAACCCTGATGGCTGCCTCTGTCTCCAGATTTATTTAGTGACAGGGTGTCGAGGTTTGATGCTGGTTTTTGCTAAACCAGCACACGGGGTAAAGAGTAAGTTCCTCACTGAGAGTGCTGTTTCGACCTGCTTGGGGTAATAATCTGGAAAACCCTGAAAGGCATTGTTCTCTGTGAAAATTACCGTGATGTTTGACCATTGCCAGCTTTGTGAAGTAGGAATTTCCATGAAAACAGCACAACTGATCTCTGGAAATGGTCACTAATGGAAGTGACGGCCAAGTGATGGTGCTTGGGAAGGGGATGGTTTGCAGTGGGAAGGCAGAGCAGAGGGAAGCCCCAGCCCAGCTAGTTTTGGTGATGTCTCCCATGGGGATGCCTGCTCAGCTGGGCTGGCTCACAGGAGCTCTGCACAGGAGCCAGAGCCACCTGAGGAGCACCACTGTCTGGTCCTGGCAGGATTTGGGTGGGATCCATGTGCTGGCCACACCTCACTCCTCCCTGCAAGAGGTGTGATGATCTGGGCAATGAAATACAGCCCAAATGCAGCTCAGGCTCTGTGACCTGTCTGTCCTCCATTGGTTGGCTGTGAGAGAATTCCCAGCTGGATTTTCTGCAATGAACACCTGCTTTTTTTGTCCATGCTGCTGGCACTCAGTGCCTTCAAAACTTACATCCCCCTTTCTGCACTCACACACTGAATAACTCCCTCCTGGTGAGGTCCTGGCCTCCTTTCCTGGGGATCTACATAATGGCATTTTCCGTGTCTCATCCATGTTTGATGAGGAGGATTCCAGCAGCAAGCTGATTTCCTTAAAACCTTCGCTCTGCAGGTGAGGGGGTGGGTCCTGACCCTGTCCTTCCTGACACTCATTCCCACAGAGCTGTTCTTCCCCTCCTGCAGTGTGGAAGGAGATGGAGGGGACCTCCTTCCTGTCCTCTCCACATCCCTCTCTCCAGGGACTGCGATATCCAGACTCCTCTAAGACCTCAGCTATGCAGCTCCTCCCAGCAGGACCACAGGGACATTTTGATGTCCCCTTTTGCTTCCTGGCAGAAGCCATGGACAAAGACAGCTTTCAATGGAGAGAACCAACCCCACACTGGCCACTTCTGGGGCAGCCTGGACAGATATTCCAACCAGAACATGGTTGGTGGTTTAGAAAATGAAGTGCTGGTCAAGGTATTTGTGTTGAAACCTCTCTGGCAAATGTTTGGTGCTTTGTCAAGAACCGAAACAATGACAACTTTGCTTTAAAAGCAAAACTTTCAGTTTTCAGTTGTTAGTTTGGGATTATTGATAAAAATCAAGAATGTTTTCACTGGCAGTGGCTTTTCAGAGCAGGATTTGGTGGCTAACCACCTGCTGCCTCCACTGTCAACCAGAACTGTTTTGAATGCAGTTTTGCTTCCCTGAGTTCCTGCTCTGTGTGCCCAGAGAGCTCCTGTCCCTCTGGACAGGGCTGTGAGACACAACCCCACCACTGTGACAGCATCACAGATGTCCATCCATGTCCGGCACAGGAAGAGATGTCACATCTCTCTGCTGCTGCCTGTGTCCGTCTCTGGTCAGCCCCCCCAGGTACTTCTGGGGCCCTGGGAAGGCTGCTGCTTTTGCTTCAGCCCTTAAGGGATGTGATTCTGCCCCTCTGCCCAGCCCTGGAGGCACCTCTGGGGTGCCGTGCCCAGCTCTGGCTCCTCAGCCCAGCAGGGCCAGGGAGCTCCTGGAGCGGGGCCGGCGGAGGCTGCGCAGCTGAGGAAGGGCCTGGAGCAGCTCCGTGCCCAGCACAGGCTGAGGGAGCCGGGGCTGCTCAGCCTCGAGAGGAGCCCCAGCTGAGAGGGGCCCTCAGCCCTGGGTGTCCCTGGCTGCAGGGAGGGCTCAGGGCAGGGCCCGGGCTCTGCTCCGGGGCCCGGCAGCGGCACCAGAGCACCGGGCAGGGCCTGAGCCCGGCAATTCCCCTGCCCAGGAGGCAGAACTGCTGCCCTGGGCAGGGCCAGCCCTGAGCAGAGCCCAGAGAGGGGCTGGAGTCTCCCTCACTGGAGTTATTCAGGAACTGACTGGACACAATCCTGCGCCCTGTGCTCTGGGATGGCCCTGCTGGAGCAGGGAGGTGGAACAGATGAGCCCACTGTGGTCCCTTCCAACCTGACCCATTCTGGGATTGTGTGGTTCTATGATGCTCTGGTCTCCTCTCCTCCCAGGGAAAAGCCCATTCTGCTGCTGGCTGCAGGCTCAGGAATGACCACAGGGCTGCAGCTGACTCAGCTGCCAACATGGAAATAAGTTTTAAGGAAATCTGTGTGTCTTTATTAACAATTACTGCGAGTGGTCCAATAGCGTCCGTGTCATGAGAGGACAGTTTTCATGGCAGTTCTGCTCCTGCTGTGTGAATCCTCAAATGTCAGTGGGTTGGAGTGCTCCTTGAGCTCTTACTTGAAGAAGATGTTTATTTCTCCTCTGCTAATGTTATTTAGAGCCTTCTAGAGAGCCTTGAAGGTGAGTGCTGGCTCTGTTTTCATGCCAGACAAAATGCATATGTTGAAGCATTTGTCACCACTCCAGCTGTGGAGCTCCTCCAGGGCAGTGAGGTGACAGGGTGGCAGTGGATTCCAAAAGGACAGGCTCCCAGATGGGAAAAGGACAGGCTGGCAGTGCAAAACTCCCTGCAGTGACCTCCCAGCTCTGCTAAAACAGGTTTCTGATAACATCGGTGTGCCAGGAGAGCTCCTGAGCTCTGAAGGTTGATGATGTCCACTCTGGGAATGACTGAGCACAGGACAAAGCCAGCTCCTGAGCCCAACCCCTTTTTTTTTTTAATGGGGTGCAAAGAAGAAACCAGCAGTGTTACAAAGGGACACCCAGGCACCAATTGTGGCACCATTATCTGCAGCTCAGAGTGGGTAGAGGATACCATGGTCAGTGGGGGCACAGAGCCTTCTCTTGGACCTTTCCTACAGTGTTTTGAGGATAAAATGCATTTCTAATTTGTATATCATTTATCACTGATCAGCTGTAACCTCATAAGTCCTCATTCTAGCCTGTGTCACCTCTGTTTGTCTGTGTCAGACATTTCAGGGCTGTGGCTTGTGCATCTCAACTTTTCAGTTGTGATTTCTCATAAATTGGATGAGCCCCACCAGGCAAATAACAATAACAAGGTACCACCCTACCACAACAATGCTCTGCACTTTTGGGACCAAGCTCGATAGGATTCTTGCCAACTAGCCTGAGTTGAATTTTGCTCATTTTGAGACCTGGTTGGTTGGGCTCATTTCCTGTCTTTCCCCTTTTCTTGTTTTTTGTTTGTTTTTTGATGGGTTTTTTTGGATTTTTTATTTTTTGTGGTGTAACAAAACTCAATGAAGGTTAACAGTAGAAATGGGTTAGAAGTTTACAGGACCATGCTTGGGTGTTTTAAAGGCATCTTGGAGAACATCTTCATGTATCATTCACTCAAAAAATGTAGTGAATCAAGTGAAATGTAGTTAAAATTCAGATGATGCTTATCTATGTTTTAATCTAATGAGTCTTTGTGGGTAATACCTTGTACTAACACACATTTTCTGAATTTTTGCACATGTATGCAGCTGAAAGAGCTGCTTTCATAGCTGAAAGGGGAAAATATGACCTTTTGGAAATTATGGAACTTCCCCTTGCTCTCTGAAAATAGAAAAGAGAATCAAATGAAAAGCACTCTGAGAGATTTCTTTTGCAGATTAGGGAGGAATCTTTTAACCTGCAGTCAAGGAAAACTCAAATTGTCCTCTGCAAGGGTCCTCACTTGTCCGTGCAGCAGATGATAAATAATCCCTGTGTTAGGTTTGAGGGCCCAGCAGGACACAGCGATCAGCATTTGGGCTGCAAAATTACAAGGTTTTAAAACTCTGCCTGTTTTCCTCCTTGTTTCAGAGACTTAAAGGGTCCAAGATCTTTTCAAACTTCCTCTTCCTACACTTGGGTTGGAAACATAACATTTTTCTTAGTGACAGCTGAGATCTTTAACTGAATGGCATCACCTGGGCTTAGATAGAATCACAGAGTTACGGAATATCCTGAGCTGGGAGGGACCCACAGGGATCACCCAGTCCCACCCCTGGCCCTGCACAGAGACCCCAACAACCCCACCCTGGGCATCCCTGGCAGCGCTGTCCAAACACTCCTGGAGCTCTGGCAGCCTCGGGGCCGTGCCCATTCCCTGGGGAGCCTGGGCAGTGCCCAGCACCCTCTGGGGGAAGAACCTTTCCCTGATATCCACCCTAAGCACACAGCTTCATGCCACTCCCTTGGATCCTGTCACTGGGTTTAGGAAACAAAACAAAACTCCTGGAAGCCACTGGTGCTTGGCCAAAGCCGTGGAAGTTCATGGTACATCAGTGCCTTCTCCAGGCACTGCCACATATCTTGAGATTTGGGGCAAGTTTGGCTGTGGTTGGGTGGCATCTGGGCATCATGGACGTGGGTGCCCGTGCTGCCTGCACTGGCTGCTGTGGGGCCTGTGCAGTGGCTGTGGAGAGCCGGCCGAGAGATGCAGCAGCCCGTCCTGAGGTTTGCCATGTGCTGTGAGGCTGATCACCTCACAGAGGCTGGAGCTGTGGCTTTTTAGGGTCTGCTGGTGTCACCTGAACTGCCCAGTTTGCCCCAGAAGCACCCCGTGGCCTCCAGCCGTGCTGCCAGCAGAGGTGCAGCGGGTGCTGTGAGGTGAATGGCCAGCTCATCTCACAACTGCTGTCACTGCTGGGCTGTCGGGAAACGCCGGCACCACCACCAAGATCAGAGGTGTCTGCGCTCCAGAGGCGGGTGAGCAGCAGTCATCCCGCTCTGCAGGGCTGGCTGTGGGTACAAACACGCTCCTGCTCTGGGCTGCGGTGGAAACGTGGCTTTCTGAAGTTTCTCATGAGAAGCAGGACTTGTCCTTCCCAGCCAGGCTGGCTCTTGCCTTCTCACCCGTGCTGTCTCCTGTTCCAAACCCACTTGGGAGCTGATGTTCCTTGTGTGGTGTTTCCCCACATTCCCTGGGAGACTCACTGCCATCCCCCCTCTCTGAAGTGAGAGTCTCCCAGTCTCCACTTACCACTCCCCATTTGAATAACTGAGGAGGGTAAATGCTCATTTACTGGCTCCTGCCTGCGTGTTTCCCCACCTGAGGGGCAGGGATGGATGTGCAGCCAGTGTAGGACGTGGGAACACTGTACCCGTGTGTCTCCTGGCTGGGATGCTGGTGCAGGCCCTGTGGAAAGGCCTTTCTCCATAAGAACAACCATGCAGTGCCTCTACCTGAGTGATTTGGAGGCTGATGACCTACTCAGCCAATGTCCAGGTGGGAAACCCCTACTGCTCACTCAGGAGAAGGGCTTCTCCATAGCTCCATGCGGACTTTTTCCCTTCCAGTCTTTGTCTTGAGTCTTAGAATCACAAATGGTTTGGGTTGAAAGAGACCTTAAAGCTCGTCCAGTTCCACCCCCTGCCATGGGCAGGGACACCTTCCACTATCCCAGCTTGTTCCAAGCCCCGTCCAACCTGGCCTGGAACACTTCCAGGGATCCAGGGGCAGCCACAACTTCTGTGGGCACCCTGTGCCAGGGCCTCCCCACCCTCACAGGGAAGAATTTCTTTCTGATACCCCATCCTGCCCTGCCCTCTGGCAGTGGGAAGCCGTCGCTCCTTGTGCTCTCCAGCACAACAAGACCTTTTCCTTCACTGCCACAGCCCGACACTGGGAAATGCAGTCATACATCAAAGCCAGCAAATAGGAAATGAAAAATGGGTTTTAAAAAAGGCTCCTGAGGAAATAAAGATTCCAAACCTTGTATAACCCCTCTTGTCCAGGCTGGCAGCAGCATGTGAGCTTTGGACCCTTTGACTGCCGTTTTTAAGGTGTGAACAAGTAAGATGTATTACAAAGTCATCATGATATAGTGGTCCTTTCTTTGGGAAGGCAGAGCAAGGTTTTGGAGCTGGGAATGGATGGCCATTTTGCTATGGGGATAATATGCCCCAAATCTGGCTCTACCACAAACCTTTGGAGAAATCTCATCTAGCAAGCACGCCATATGGAAGTCACAAGTTGTTTTGCATCTCCCATCTACACCAGCCAAGGCTGGGAAATGGATTCCCCTGCATGTACTTTGGCTCTTTCCCAAGTACTGGGTGAGCTGGGCTGCAGTGAGGCAGAGGGAATAAGACAAAGATCCCAAAGCACTTCCCATCGCTGGAAGTGTCCAAGGCCAGGTTGGACAGAGATGGGAGCAACCTGGTCTAGTGGAAGGTGTCCCTGCCCATGGCAGGGGATTGGAACAAGATGGTCTGGAAGGTTCCTTCCAACCCAAACCATTCTGTGATTCTTGTGGGGAGCTGGGGCTGGGCAGCTGGGAAATCACCTGGCGAAGGGAGCTGCGGTTGGGGTGGGAGCAGTGCCGGCAGGGTTTGCTGAGACCCACAGCTTCCTTGGCAGAGCTCTGTGAAGTTTCCATCCCTGCTAATAAATCACATGAGCATGATCATAATGACAAAGGAAATAATTACTTCTTCTTAAGAAACTCATCTCCTCGCACCCCAGGGCCTGTGCGTGGAGCAGTGAGTTTGCAAGTCCGGAGCGTGGGAGGGAGTTGAGACTGACAGAACTCAGGACGTGTGTGCCAGGGGTGAGTGCAGGGGAGCTGCAGCAGCCAGGCCTGCAGTGCTGCACGTTCAACAAGGTCATTCAGAAGTCACCTGAGGGCAAAAACCTGTGAGCCAAACCCTGCAAGGCAGCTCTTCGTTAAGCAGCTAATTCTAAATCACCCTCAGGTCAGCCAGCTCCCTGTGACTATCTGCTGAGCGCCCAAAATCAGCAGAGTTTGACCATGAACACCATGGTGGGACAGCAGCTTCAGAGAGCTGATCTGTGCCTGGCCACTGTATGAGCAATGACTTTGCTTCCTATGTGTTCATCTCAGCCCACCATTATCATTTTAAATCATTCCTTACTGAGAGGAAACGAAACACAGCTTTGAAAAAATATCTATCCTGGTGATGGGCTTTGTTTTGCATTTCTTTGTGACAAAAGTGATTAAACTGCTAAATCACAGCTGCTTTTCTCATAAAAAAGACAAAGCATCTTTCAATCCCTCCATCATTTCAAGACTTGCAGAAAGCTCTAGGTAAATGGGAGTGATTTGATCTATCTTGGCTTTATCACTGTATCTCCTACCCACAGGCTCCCAAGCAGGATGCATTTGCTGTCTCATGGCCTAAAAGCTTCCCGTGTTACTCATAACTTAAACACCGAGAGAGAGATAAGGGATTGGGTTTGGTTTGTTTCCTTTCAGAAGAAATGAACATTAATAAATATCTCATTACCAGAAAGTGTCATAGTGAAAGTACAGCGCTTTCTCCTGTTCCACGGTTGGCTCTTTAATTTTCACCATGGTTGAAGAGCAACATGAAAACCCTGAAAAATGATCCCAGTCACACTCAGCTGAGTTTTCAATAACTGCTGGATCAGATAGGGCTGAGCTCCTATCGCAGGAGATGATCAGATATGGGGCAGCAACTGCTGCAGACTTTGCTCGGCACAAATTATTCCCCCCTAATATCCACTGAAAGGTGAAAATTTGCTGTTGTGGCACCCATGATCTTCAGTATTTCAGAAAATTCCTCAGGCCTTGAGGTTGGTTGCAAAGAGCCCTGGTCCTGCTGTGAGCCATTTCCCGTTACATCTCCTGTCACAACCATTGCTCCAGAGAGAGTTGCTGGAGAGGGTCTCCTCCACCAGCCTTGTTTCAAGGAGAGGTGGATGTTGATGGCCCAGAATCATGGGCTGGCCATGGAGGTGGCCAAAGGATCTGCTGCACTGGAGGGCACTGGTGGAGGCTCGGGCTGATGTCTGGTCATCAGGTTCATGGTTGTCTCCAAGGCAGGAATAAAGGTGCCTCTGGTGTGGTGGCTGAAAAGGGCACCAAGGAAGGGTGCCCAGAAATCATGGAATCGCAATATCTTGAGTTGGAAGGGACTCACGAGGATCATCAAGTCCAACTCAATGAATGTCCAACTCCAAATGAAGCTCCAAGAGGCAGAAAGAGAGGAGAGCATCAAGCTGGGGTGAGAGGGAGCAGTGGGAAAGCATCAGTGAGTCAGGATTGTCCCCAGGCAGAGGATGGACAAGACCCCCAGCGAGGAAACTGTCTGCTGTCCTTCAGCCATGCTTGGGACACGAGTTTCTCTACATCCATTCCCTGGAGTGGAGAACAGGGAGTGGAATCATTGCCAAAATCACCCCACAGAGCCTCAAAACATGGCTTTAGCCAAAGAGACAACACAGCCTGTCCTGGATAACCCCCAGCAAATCCACTGCTGACTGGGAAAAGCCAGCGGCAGAGAGCTGCCACAGGGCGTGTGCTTCTGTGCTTCTGGTTCCCCACCAGGGAAAATCCCTGCTTTCCAAATCCCACCAGCAGCTCTTTGCTGGCACTGGTGGTGGAAGTGATTCCATGCCTGGGTTGGGATGGCAGATGCTTTTGGGCAAATCGTGTCCTCCAGCAGCACGAGAACAGGAGAAGTGAATACATAACACACAGGCAGGTGTGGGGAGTGAGAGGGAAGCATGGAAAATGGGCGAGTGAATAAATAAAGGTCAGAAAGCAGTGAAAGGTCCATCTCCTGAAACTGGTAGAAGGGAAAGATCTCATGGCTTTTAGGGCAGTCCAGATCTGAGAACATGTAGGGTTGGCAATATTGTGGTTTATTTGCTACAAATGATTTACAAGGCCCTTCACTGGGAAATAAATTTCACAGGACAATGCCTCCAGGGAAAATAATATGTGTTTGGATGGGTGATTCATCATTCTGCATTAAGCCCATAAGCTCAGCTGACATCGAGGTATACCTGATAATCTCTTATCTAAATAATTTCCCCTTGAAGTCCTCCATCTGTGCAGCTTTGTGTTGCTGATGTGAGGATAAACTGTTGGGCCAAAACTTCTGCTGGGAAAACTGGCCTTGTAGTGGCATGGTCAAGATGGGGAGATGCTGAGTCCTGCCCAGAAGACCCCACACCATGCTGGGTTATGTGGAAGGCGCCAGTGGTGCTAGGCAGCTCCGGAGAGGTGGTGGAGGGTAGGGGTGGAGGGCTGCTCTGCTTTATTTTTTGAATATGGGTCCCTTTAAAACTTCTGAGAATGTCCCACCTGGTGATGTCTTGGCTCCTGATCAGTACCAGAAGAAGGCTAAGAGCAGAGCCTTCATCTAGCTTGGCCAATCTGGAATTGCCTTCATGCTGAGACATTTCACCAGAATTCTCCAGATCTCTTCTTTTCTGCTCCCAGTTTGGGTCACCCTCAGTAGCCACCCTGGCATGAGGTCAGGCCCCAATGCTGAGCTCCAAAACATCTCCCACCAGTGGGATACTGAAAACATCAAACAAACCCCATCCCTCCACAGTCTCCCTCAAACTCCATTTTTTTGCCTTCCTCTCAGCATCCCCTTTTTTCCTGCTGTTGCAATCACAGGGGTTCTTCCATCACAGGGCTCCAGGGGCTGTTTTTTGGGGAGATGCTGATGATGTGTAGATCATCATCACTGCATGCTGTGTGTTGGGGCAGGACAGCTCCAGAGGATGGCACTAGATCTTGGGGTGGCTGTGGTGGGTCTGGACATGGGTCCTACAGCACCTTGTCTTTACAGCTGTGCTGCAAACCCGGGACACACGTGGGGAACGGTGGCCAACCTGCCACTGAGGCCTGCTCGTGGCTGGCTGGCACCTAGTGTGCCAGGGTGACGTGAGGCTTGTGCTGCTGAATTCACAAAATTAGTCACTAATTATAGCAGCCGCCCACAGTGTCCCCAACACCCGAGAATCTGCGGAGGTCACGAACCCCGTGATTCAGCCGTGAGTCCGCATGTAACTCGGGTGAAATAACAGGAAATATGGGCATAACGAGACGTCAGCCCATCGCTGATCGTGCCGATAGCGCGTTCCGTGCTTCTCCCTTTGCCATGGAAACAGGCTTGGATGGCACCCAGAAGGGTAAATTCTCTGCAGCTGCCTCTCTCCTGAATCCAGGCGGTGGGTTTGCCTCCTCTCCTGGCTGGCAGGGATAGCTGAGCCCCACAGCAGCTGCCCCACAGCTCCCAGTGCACCTCTGCCAGCCCTGAGAGGTGGAGAGGATTTGTGCAGGAAACATCCTTCCAACCCAAATGACACCTCCATCCAGTCCTGGCCAGCCTGGAGAGGAGGAGGAGATGGAATGCACGGTGCCCATCCCTTTGCCTCACACACGGCGTCCCAGGGCCCCATCCACCCTGGACCAGCTCCAGGATGGAGAGGTGGGAGCAGCTGCCCATGGTGCCAGTGCCAGGGTTCTTTCCACTGGTGCTGGCACAGTTTCTGGGCGGCAGAAGGGCAGGGCTGCCAGTAAACAGCATAGCTGGAGCCTCTCAGATGTGGGTATTTTGTGTTCCTCCCGTTTCTCCACAGGGGAAAGCTGTGAGCAGAGCTCTCCCCCTGTAGTTTTGGTGTGTCAGGAGGAAGGGGCTCACAGCCCAGGGGGCAAATCCGAGTGTCTGCATGGCCCAGTAAGGAGCAAGGATGGGTCTTCCTCTTCTCCTCAGCTGCTGCAGCACAGGTGGTGGGCACAAAAGTTGTGTCTGGCCCTGTTTTGGGCAGGTTTCTCTGCCCATAAGCCACCTCATGAACCTCATCACCCCCACCCGTGGAGCTGCTCAGCCCCCTCTTTCCATCTCTGTGAGCTGCTCATCCTCTCCCAGCTTCTTCCATCTCCTCCTGGCACCCCAAAAGCTGCTGCCTCCCTCATTTTTCCTCCTCTGACTCCTCAAAGCCCATCTCAGTTCCCCCCATGCTCCCTGCCCCTCACTCAGCCTCTGTGGCTGCAGGATTATCTCTCCATTAACATGCAGTTCAGCAAACCCAGAGCATTTTGGAAGGGCTGAAGGGATCTGTGAATTTGCTTTGAATATAGCAATGTGTTTTGGCTAAAGGGAACAGGAGAACATTTTGAAAATGTCAAAATATTTTGTTTAGGCGTTTTTTGAACAAAATGTTTCACTTGGTAGTTGACAAAAAAGAAAAAAGAAGAAAAAAATCAGTTCAAAATCTCCAAAACAAAACCTTCCCACTTTTGTTTTGAGATGGCACCTGCCTTGGAGAACTCAAACTACAAAGGCACAAAAGCTGTTTTCAATGGTAAATAATGTCCAGGCACCCAAGGGAGTTTCTTCAGTGGAAGTCAAAATGTTTCAAAGAAAGTCAAAACATTTTCTGATTTTATTTTTTGCCCTCTTTCCCTTAGTGGGGGGGTGGGGGGAGGAAAGCCCTGTCCTTGCTGGGCCTCCTGATCAAGGGCTCGTGTTCATTTTTATGTTGGCTGCTAAGCAGAAATATTTGTGACAACAATTTGATAGGGGAGCTCAGGTCTACTTCTTGTGCTAGAGAGGGAATTAATGCTGGGTCAGGTTGTCCGTGGTGATCCTTCCTCTCTGCCCCTCCACTTTGGCTTCTCATCCTGTAGGGGGAAGAGTCCAGAGCAAATCTCTTTTCTCCATGTCTAAGTTTGCTCCAACCCCTGCTTTGCCCTGGAGATCCTGGAGCTGTTTCTGAAGTGAGGCTGCAATTCCTTGGTGTTTTTCAGAGCCTTTCTTATTTCACAGAATCCCAGACTGGTTTGGGTTGGAAGGGACCACAAAACTCATCCTGCAGCAGGCAGGAACATCTTCAACCGGACCAGGTCGCTCTGAGCCCCGTCCAACCTGACCTTGAATGTTCCCAGGAATGGGTCATCCACAGCTTCTCTGAGCAACCAGGTACATTTCCTGATGGATCTCTCTGGCCTTGTTCTCCTGTCCTGGTAGGATCAAGGCCTGGGGTCATGATCTCCCCCTGTGCAGCACTGGGGGCATTGAGCTCCTGCTGAAAACAACACACACCCCATTTTCTGCTTGGTTTTCTGTGTGCTCCAGCCATGCCAGCTGCCTGTTTGCTTTTTTGTCTTTCTAACATCTGCCTGGGAGTCCCCCACAGCTTTCACAGCTGATGATTAATTTCAAGTAAATTTGCCCAAAGACTTGAAGGTGGGAAGTTCCTACCAGGACAGTCACAACAGGGAGTGGGGAGGACCAAGTGGGAATGGGTGATCTCATAGTGTTTTGCCTCCTGGTGGCACCTCCAAGGCTTGGGTGACTCTTCTGGTCCTTCTCACCATGAGCTGTAATGTGAAATGCGCCGTTGAAATAAACTATTTAAAGACAAGTATTTTTGGTTAAACAAACATAGGAGGAGCGATTGAGGGAGCTGGGGGAGCTCAGCTGGAGCAAAGGAGTCTCAGGGGGGACCTTGTGGCTCTGCACAACTCCCTGACAGGAGGGGGCAGCTGGGGGGATCAGGCTCTGCTCCCAGGGAACAAGGGATAGGTTGAGACGAAACAGCCTTAAGTTGACGTAGGAGAGGTTTATATTGGAGATTAGGAGAAATTTCTCCACAGAGAGGGTGGACAAGCACTGGAACAGGCTGCTCCGGGCAGTGGTGGAGTCCCCATCCCTGCAGGGATTCAAAAGCCCTGTGGATGTGGCCCCTGGGGACATGGGTTAGTGGTGGCCTTGGCAGTGCTGGGGGAATGGTTGGGCTGGATGATCTTAGAGGCCTTTCCCACCTAAATGATTCCATGATTCTCTGACAATCCAACCCTTCCAGTGAATCCCCCAGCCCTCCTTGCATGGCGCCCTGGTGGGGTGGTTGGAAGGAGACCTTTGTGTTGGGCTGAGCAACAGCTGAGTTTGCCAGAGCATATTTTCACTGTAAGAATGACAAACATTTTGATCAACATTTATTAGTCATCAGATAATAGACACCCACAGATTTTCATCTGCTGTCTCTTGTGGGCTTTTAGGAGGTTTGCAGCAGTTTTGCAGACCCCTGTCTGATGTATCACAGCTTGACCTGGGACCAATATTTTTCTTATAGCTGAAGCTCCTGAAGCTCCACTTGTGCCAAAAATTCATGTGTACAGTTGGAAAAAGTTCTTCCAGTGGAGCTTGGTGAATGTTTTTGTACAAAACTCTCAGATGGGGAAATTTTCAATTCATCTGAAGTGCAGCTGGTTTGTGAACCAGCTAAAGTCTCAGAGCTGACATGCACCACAAAGATTCAGTTTTTATTCTGCATCACCTTTGTGTCCTGGTGTTTGCAGGGAAAAGCACAAAGTGATGTGGATGTAGTTTAAAGGAAGACAACCAGAGGAAACCCAAAGGATCCATAAGTGTGAGAAATATTAATATATATAACCTCCAAGCAGCATTCAGAATTCCCTTCCCTTCCCTTCCCTTCCCTTCCCTTCCCTTCCCTTCCCTTCCCTTCCCTTCCCTTCCCTTCCCTTCCCTTCCCTTCCCTTCCCTTCCCTTCCCTTCCCTTCCCTTCCCTTCCCTTCCCTTCCCTTCCCTTCCCTTCCCTTCCCTTCCCTTCTCTCCTTCACTCTCCTTCCCTCTTTTCTCTCTCACCCTGCAGTCAGTAAATCTCCCATTTCCCACTGCCCAGCAGATAAGATGGTTTGATTAGCTGCTAAAGCTGCTGTGATTACTCAGTTCACCAGTGGCTTGTTTCCTCCCTGTGGGAGCTGCCCTATGTAAAGCTGCCTATGGATCTCATGGCATAAATGCATTTATGCCCAGAGCAGCCTGGAGATGTAAGGACCAGTGGGGTTTTGGGTCTGTCTGTGGCCATTTCCTCACTCACTCCAGGGTGATGGATCTGATGGTTTTGCCATCAGATGCTCTGCAGAGCTGCCCCAGCAGCTCCAGGTGGGCTCTGCCAGGACACCCATTCTAGCTGGGCTCTTCCCAGTGCAGGTAACTGCGGCTGGTCAGATGGGTGCTGAATGTGGCAGCTGCCCAGCGAGAGGGCAGAGGGTGCCAAAAAGCGTATTTGAAAGTGTGGCACATTTATTATTCACCAGGATCAGGAAAGGAAGAGGAATGAAGGATCAGATCCCCTTGGGAAGGAGGCAATCCCTTGGGGGTTGAGCAGGAGGGCAGGAGATAATGAAGGAGCCAATGAAGGAGCCCAGCAGAGCAGAGGGCAGTGCTGGGGGGCTCTGCCTTTGTCGTGGCTCTCCAGAAGGTGCTGTGTCCTGGCCCTGGGGATTAAATACCTTAAAGGATCATCTCCATTAACAAATACAAGCAACAGCAGCGCTGGATCCATGGGCAGAGAGATGTCTCTGGAGGCTGGACTGGGAGACCTTTAGCAGTCCCTTCCAATCCAAATTATCCTCACAGCCCCTGAGATGGGGCTCAGTCAGCTGCTGGGCCATCAGATTCCCCAAGACTGGTTCTCAGGAGTTTCTTCCCAGCGAGCCTCACCAGCAGCTTCCCCTGCTCCCCTCCTGCCTGAGTGCAGCGAGAGGCTCTGCAGGCAGGGTGGGATCTGGCTGTTCTCCCCTTCAGATCTGCCAGTGAACCAAGCAAAACTACTCATGCACTACTTATTTCAGGAGAAACAAGCCCAGGCCTTTGATTTTCACTCAGAGTCCTAGTCCAGGAAGTCCTTGCTCCTCAGGCTCAGCAGAGCTCCCACTTTTGGGATCTGCTCAGTCAGACAGCTCTGATGGACCAAATGGTCCCACCTGCCCTGTGTGCCCAAACCAACTTTTCTCCCTCCTGAATTTTCTTAGAGCAGCTGGTTTTCATCTCAAAGTGTCAAGCTGATTTTTCTCCCAGTTTTGTGAGTCTTCTTTCCAGATTCCAGCCCGTTTGAACCCAGCAGGAGCCATCGTCAACGTGCAGTGTCTGTAGAGTCCCCAAAACATCACGAAGCCCCAGAGTTCTGCTGGATTTTAATTCCATGGCTCAACTTCACAGAGAGCTGGTTTGGTTCTGCCAGAAAGGGACAACACAGAAACTCATGGAGTTTGAGATGAGAGAGAAATCAAGTGCAAGGCAGCGCTGGGGTTAGGTATGACATCCACAGAACAGCAGGTCATATATATGTGTGAATATATAAATACATGAGCAAATAGACCTTTTTTTGTGTGTATAGAAATGCATGAAAAAAACAGACATATATGTGTGTGTATATATAAATGCACGAACGAACAGACATTTATGAGTGTGTGCATATATACATATATATTGAAATTTTATTTTTTACGTAACTGATGTCATTTTTGCCGTCCCCCATTGCTGTGACAGCTCCGGAGTTGCCATCACACAGGATTTGCCTGTGCCCACTAGAGGCCAGTGTGCACCTTGAATTAAGATGCCAGTGCGCTAATCAATCCCCAGCCATCGGGAGGACCGTGTTTCATGTGGGATGAAGCCCTGTTGCACAGGAGATGGTGGCCAGGGCACGGACGGATGGGTAAACTCTTCCAGCTATGAGCACTGTGCACTCCTGGCAAAGCTTGGAAAACCCTGCTGTGCTGTCATGGCTTGAGCATGGGACCTGCTCAGATCCTCTTCTCCTGCCCTGCAGAGCCAGGCAGGCACATCCACTGGGTGCCAGCCCTGTCCTTGGGGACAGCTGGGACACTGTAGTGACAGAGCAGGTCCCACAGATTCCTGTCCCTGTGCCACGGGCACCTGGATACCAGGCTGGTGCAGCAACAGAGCCCTGGCTTGGAGCTGGGCAAACAGACCCTCTGTGGCCAAGCTGCAAACGGCGAGCTTTGGATGGCCCTGAACAGTGAAACCAATCCCTGAGGAAAAATAGAAGCCCATTGCAACTGAAGATGGAGCGTTTCATGTTGTTTCACACAAGTTTTCACCTCAATGTGGGCAGCAGCAGCAGCAAATTGAGACACCTTTCTCCATACAAAATCGTTTCGACGTGATAACAGCAGAACCTTTAGTTAGTGCATGTCAAAATGAAACATGCAGCTTTTAAACTCTGGCCTGAAATGGGTGCATTTAGCCCAAATTTGCCAGCCCCAGATCCATCTGGGGAGCCTCTTTAGCAATGGGAGATGAGGGCAGAGAGGAGGATGAGCCAGGGAGGGTGGCACTGGTGTGAGTGGGGCTGAAGGGCAGCGAGGGGGGAGTGTTTTGCTGTGTGAGCTCCTCGAGAGTGCAGCTGTATTTTGGGAACTCTTCACCTACAGTTGGTGTTTTTTAAAACCTTGTTTATTGCTTGGCTGCTTTTATCTTTAGGAGACAGAATAGGAGACCAGCGTTGCTCCTGTGGGTAACAGCTTCTGTCTTTGGCCAGCCTGGGGAAAACAGGGATGTCCTGGAGTATGACTTCATGTTCTGTTAGAAGCCCAAACCCAAATGCTCAGTCCTAAGTAGTTTGGTTTTTTTTTTTCTCCAGCTGTGGAGTACAAATAAAGACAAGACAAAAAATCAAGGTGATTGTTCTTTCTGCCTCTTGGGTACTTGCACTCCCATTCACAACTTGGATGAGCTGAGATTTACTTCAGCGTGACCTGAACCAGGTTAAAGTCCCAGGAGGGACCCCAAGGATTGGGATGGAAGGTCCATGTTAGTGGTCAGAGGCAGACACCAAAAAAAAAGGAGAATGGTATGTGTGTACATCATATCTCATGTCAATCTTCCTCCTGTCCTCAGGTCAGGGGAGTTCTTCTGCCTGCTTAAAAATGGGCATCTTCCCTTGGCCCATGCCCCAGAGCAGCTACTGGCAGAGAGGACCAAAGATTTGGTACTGCTCAGTGCCAGCACCCTCAGGCAGGATGCCCCTGAGGGACTGGGACCAGAGGAACTGCCAAAAACCAGAAAAACTTATTGCTTTTTACAGAAAATCCATGTGAGCAAAAGCCTTCAGGGGAGGGTCTGGGGTCACTGTGTCAGGGCCAGAACAAGTGGGGAGCAGCCCTGAGGAGAAACAACATTATTAGACCCACTTTGCTCTCACCCCCACATCCCAAAGCACAGCCTGTGGTTTAGAGGGCTCTGATGGAGGGTGGAGATTCCAGGGCTGCATCCCAAGGCACTCATTCCCCAGCCCAGGAGTGTCTCAAAGGAGTACAGCCACCAAGGGGTTAACTAGGATCCTCTTTCCATGCACAGCTTTCCTGCCAGCCTGCTGAAATCCACTAACAGAATTAGCACTGGAAATTTGTGCACTGTGCTATGCAGGGGGAAGGAAAAAAAAAAGGAAAGAAAAGCACAAAATATATTTAATCTCTCATTTCAGAATTGCATTTGACATCTAAGTTAAATAAAATGTTCCTGAGGTCATTAAAAATCAGAAATAGTACAAGATTTGGGTTTACCATAGTTTCAGAATGAATCAGGTTTCTGAACTTGTTTTAATCTCTGTATAATTGCTTTTCTGTATACGGTAACCTTTAGAAAATGAGTTTAATAATTAGTCATCTCAGACTAGTTAAGGACAACATCCTGCCCTCAGTTCAGTTTTATTTTCAACAGAAAACCAATGCCAAAGTAAATTCTTCACTGTAGTTGGAAACATAGATTCAGGCTACATGTTCAGCAGGTGAAACAGCTTGCATTAAGCCCCCTAAAAGTTTGAAAGTTCAGCAACTTTCATCTTGATGGCTTTTCACTTTCCCTCTCCAATAAAAATGGGAAGAGAAGAGGAAAATATGAAGAAGCAGAATCAGCCATGGCTGGTCCCTTGGCTCTGCCCCTCCTGGGCACAGAGCCCCAGAACAGAGCAAGGAGAGGGTTTTACTGGATGGTAAAAGGACCTCATGTCTGGAACCTGCTTTTCCCAGGATGGCAGGCCTGAGCAGAACCCAGGAAGTTTCCAGCTCCTTTGGACCCATTCCTGGTGCCTGCACTGCCAGTCTGGAGATCACCATGGCTGGGTCATGCTCAGGACCCTCATCCTGCTCTCACCAGCATCTCCCCCTTTCCTTTAGCACCTCTCTCACTTATATCAAAGTCTCATCTCTTTCTCTCTCCCTATCCCACTCCAGACCCCCATGCAGGTGTGCATCTCTCATGTTTTTCAGTTTCCCAGTGCCCACAGATTATCCCCCCTGGTGGGTCCATATCCTGCAGGTCAGTGGCTCAGACCATCACTGTGTCCCACAGAGCTGCCCTTGCCCTCGGGAGGCAGAGCTGTATCCCAGCACTGCCATCCATCAGCTATCCCCATCCTCTTCCGTCTTGATCTCTGGCAGTCTGGTGCAAATCTGGACCACAGGTTTGCCTCAATATCCTCCTGCACACTTCCTTTCTCATCACACTGGAAAAGACACTGCAAATACATTCCTCTCCATTGTCTTGTGTTTTATTCAGTTTAAATTTCTAAAGGGTGGGCCTGCCACCATTTCCCTGGAGGGATTATTCCAGAATCTGACAGATCTCAGTCTGGGAATCACTCAAGCTTCTTGCTGCCCACCTTATATTCCCATTTCATCTCATTATGACAAAGCCTCTGGTTGGATTTGTAGGAGCTCCTGGTTTGCTGACCAGGTCCTTCTTGCTGAAGCCAATGGTTTCCATGGTGAAATAGTTCAATGGTTCAATAGTTTTCCAATGGCTGATGGCAAGTGCTCCTGACTTGGAGTGGCCTTCCTGGCCATCCTGTTCCCCTTGGAGGGACAGTGCTACCATCCTCTTCACCTGGTGTCTGCGGAAGGGGTTAACCCACCCTGGGAACTCCAGGCTCCTGATCCAGCTCCCAGCCCTGGAGTGCCCGCTGAAGCCAGCGCAAAGCTCACATCAGTGGTGGGCTGAAGCTGTAATCCCACAAATGTGCTAATATTTGGATCAGGAGCACTCAGTGCTTAAATGTCTCTTCCAGACGGCTGAGAGTGTGTTTTGCTAAAGCAAACTGCAATTACATTTAGTATCTTCAATTTAGCTTGACATGTTGCCTCTAGAAAGAAGAGATGTGTTGTATTCCGGGCTCTGCAGCACAGGCAGTGTCTCTGACCCTCTCTTCTCTCCTCTGGAGCCCCATCCCAGACCCTCTCCTGGGCTGCCTGGCCAGGAGAACAGAGCTGAGGGCAGCAGGGAGGAGCTGCTGATGCATGGCTCTTTCTGTCACAGCACGGAGCATCGCCCAGCACTGACAAGGAAATTAAACCAGAGCCCATGTGGAGACCAGAGCAAATCCAGGAGCAAAGGCTGGCTGGGAACAGCCACTTGAGTGCAGGAGCCAGAGGAGGCAGCTCAGCAGAGCGCAGTGACAGCTCCAGTCTGGGGCACCGGGATGAGGGAGTTTTTCCCAAGCTGAGACCTCACCTAGGATTTGGACTTGGATTTGCTTTCACTGCTTTCATGGAATAAAGGTGTAATTAACACATCCTCTCTATTGTCCATGCAAAGGTGAGGGTCTCCTCCCCCTTCTCAGGGACGAGCAACAGACTGGAGACAAGATGATGAACTAGATCAACTTTTCCTTCCTTCAGAAAGTTGCTTTCAGCTCAGAAATCTTAGATGAGCTGATAACTCCTGGTAAAAGTAGCAGTCAAGTTCCCTGCCCAGTCTCCCACACTGATACTCATGGTTTCCTTTTTGCCTCACCTTCCCCTCTTCCTTTCTTGTTGCAGTTCTCAGCTTTTACAGTGCATGAGGCCATGAAGTTTCTCATCAGTCCGCTGTTATACTGGACTTTGAAAACAGCCATACCAGAAGCAAAGATCCCCTTGGGCTCATGGCGAGGAGCAGAGCCCCCCATGGGTCAGTCAATAGTCCCCAAATACACCCTCATCCTGTCAGTCCAGGTTACTTGCAGGAATAGTTCTGTTGCCAGAGTTTTCTATGATATTTTTTCAAACCACTCATGTCTTAGGCCAGTTTTTGACCACACTTCTACCCCAGGGTCCTCATACACAGCACCCACCACACGTGGGGTGCAGGCATGCAGAAGATCCTGGACCACCCATTCAAACATTCTCACTGGAAGCCAAAAAGAAAACAGGGGTTTGTGAATAAAGTGCCTTAAGACAGAAATCTAAGGTGCCTCAGCATGTCAAGAGGGTGTGAGTCTCCCACAGTTCCCACTGCATCCATGAGGAATTCTCAGCTACCCTGTATCATTTCTGTGGTAAAACATACTTGTGTTTAGATCTCCAGTGTGTCCCTGGGTTTCTGGAGCTCCAGGGCTCCTCAGGAGCTGCAATTCTGTGTGTTTGTACAGAGCTCAAAGACAGAGCACCTCTGAGTTTTTCCAGGGAATTTAAGTGGTGGGAATGCTGATACCTGGAAAAGCCAATGGCTGGCAGCCGGAGTTTTCTGGGTGCTTGGTCTGAAATGTGTTTTCAAGTCCAGGGCGAATGCTGAACATGAGGAAGAACAAAGCATTCCAAGAAAATAGGCAATAGGCAAGGCAGCACTGGAGCGTGGCTGGATCTGGATCACACAACCCCTGACACTGCAGAGAGTTGTGAAGGGGAGATAACTGCAGTGACTGCTGTCCAACATGGGCTTCCCACAAACCAGGGCTGAAAGCACTCTCTGCTTGGTGCCCATGGTGCTCTGGTACTTGCTCATGCTTGCCTAACTGGTTCCTAAGGCTGCACATTTTGAACCTGCTCCTCTTCTTAAGGTCCGGGGGCACAGCTACTGCCTGAAAGCACCACATCTCCCTGGGGCTGTCAGAGATCCTGCTGGCAAAGCACCCCTCCATCCCATTCCCCGTGCTTTACATCGTTCCGCTCAGCAAGGCTCAAAGGCACCTGGGTGTGGAGGGTCCAGGTGTCCCACCTAGTGGCAAAATCACCGTGGGCTTGGATGGCCTGTGCGAGTGGTGGGGAAGGAAGTGTGGGAGGTGGGAGGGCGAGGCAGGAATGCCGCTGTCCTTGGCCTGTCATCACTCTGTCATGGTGGGTGTCTAAATAAACGCCGACAAGCTCCAAGCGGTGGCTGGGGTACGCCCAGAGGAATTCACCAAAGTCAGCATCTAAATAAGGAAACACGGGACTTGGGAAGCTCGTCCGTGGTGTGTGTGTGTGTGTGGAAGCAACGTCAGCACAAGAAGGTCCCTTCCCCCTCCCCTCCCTGCACGAACGTTTGCGTTCGCTTCGCTCCTGAACAAATGAAGACAACAGCTGTGTTATTTAACAGCGTGCGTTTTACTACCAACAAAGAATGGGCTTTTAAAACAGGCAAAATGCTCTGTGCCCTTCCAGGGAAACGTGGAATTGCAGGTTTGGCCAGGATGACCCAAGCAATAAAAGTGCAGCTGGAGCATTAAAAACAGAGTTGGTGGTGAGGATGGTTGGGTTTGGCTGGACTAACCAGAATGGGGATTAAAAAGACAATGATGCTGCTTTGGGAGCAGAGCCGTTTGCCACATATTACTATAATGGCAAACCTTGAGGATTGCTGGATATTCACAGAAGTGATCCAATGTAAAAAAAAAAAAGAAAAAAGTCTCTCTATTGCTATTATTTTTCTAAAGGTCACTGAGATACCGTAACTGTTGCTTCCCAATGAAAACCTTGGATGCCGTCCACGAGCAGAGGTTATCTGGTGCTGAGCGAAGGAGATGAGAGCAGCTCTGCAGGCCAAATTTGAGCTGACCTGGAAACTGCCACCGTGGGTTCCAGAAGGGATTAAACCACATCGGTGCACAACTCCACACGTGCTCAGCCAAAATATTTCCCCTTCTCTCAGCTGACTGCTGGCATTTACCTCTTTGAGCTGCCTTGACCCCAAAGCGTAGGCAAACGCTGAGACTGGGGAAAAAAAGAGTGAGATGAATATTCACGCTGCAGTTTCAAGGAGAGTTGTGTGGAGAATAACTCTGACATGAATGACACAACACATCCAACATCTTGTCTGAAGCACTCAGCAAGGAAACTTGAGCGTGCAAGGCATTTTGAAACCTAAATGGGAACGTTTGCGTCAGCTCAGGTGGCAGTCAAAGGAGAGCTGATGCATCTTTGGGGTTAGTTTGATGCAAATGGGCACTTGAGAAGAAATGTGATGGTTGGTTAGCCAAAGGCGAGTGGTAATGTGTGCTAAAAAGGCCATTGTATTGATTGAAACACATCTAGAAAACATCAGGCTGATGTAAAACATGAGTAATCAGCACAAGCTAAAGGCTGTTTCATGGAGCTCACCAGCATGTGTTTGTGAGCACCCTTCATTAATAAATCAATACGATGTCCCTGCTGGCAGAGGGTTCAAAGCAGCTCTCGGGGAGCTGCTGGAGGAGGTGGCTCTGCCTCCAAAGGGCTGGTGACTGCCAGGGTGCTCAAGGACACCAAGGGAGAGCGACCACTGGCCATGGAGGTGGGTGATCCTGGGATCTGTCAGGGACAAGATGTCACAGGGAGGGATCTGCCCTGCAGCACTGGGGCTTGCTCAGGACCAGCAGCCAGTTCCTGCTGTGCTGTCAGAGCCCGGGCTGGAAGACCCCTGCACCCCACCAGTGCAAAGGAAGTTTGATTTCACAGAGTACATCCCTCTCTCTCGTCCTGTATCCGTTGCAGAGGAGATCTCCAGTGGCTCTTACAGAGGTCTGCAGTCCCCAGGTAGTCAGAGAGATGCTGTGGGTGATGTGAGCCAGAAATGCAGAAGATTCTGGCAGAAGCTGCAGGTCAGAGAGAGCTGTGATGCGGCCCTTAAAAAGAGCATGTTTTCTGGTGAATGACTGAATTTTCTCTGCCTCCACCCCTGCTCCCTCAACATTTCTGCTGCTGGTTACCTGATGGACTCAGACATTTCTCTCTATGGGACCTTCTGCACATCCTGGTCACCAGGTGGGCTCCCTGACTCCTGAAGGACAGGTCCCCTCCCTCTCTCCCATTCTGGGACCACACAAACCCCTTGACATTCTTCACGACAGAACCGTCCCAGTCACGTGTGGGGTGCAGACCCCTGTCCTGATGCACACCCCATGAGAAATATTTTGCATACAGAGTGCTCCTGCTGCAGCTACTCTGCATTTTTTGGTTCTGGAACTTAAGTTTTGCTCTCCCCCAGCCTTCAGAACTGACCTGGAATTCTGACTTCCCCCACAGTCTCTTTCTCATGACGTAATTTGTGTAAAATCCAGCATTGCTGTCCAGAGCTGGTTTTGGAAGGAGAGGCCACGAATGAGTGATTGGTCCAACTTCTTCCCCAGGGTGTGGGGCACCAATTCATGGATCTTTTCCTCTCACAGCTGGATGCAGGACCAGATAATGTGAAAAATAAAGGTGTTTTCTGACTGCTCTCCCCTCCCCAGCACCCACCACCTGCAGAGCAAGGCACTTTTCTGAGCTGCTGAGGAACTCCTGTCCTGGCAGCATTTTTAGCTACCACATCCTTCCACTCCTGGGCTTCTCAGCCTTTAAATGTGAGTTAAATATGCACTGGTGTGAACTGCAGATCCAGATTCCTGCTCCCAGCCTGCATCTCCTGGCTGCTCCAAGGCTGGAAGCAGGCTGTGCTCGTGGCTAGGGAGGGATTTTGGTGCAAGAGTGAGCTAAACGGCTTTGGGATCTTGGGGAATGTTGCCGGCTCCATGCTGTTGGGTCCTCAAGCTTTCCCTCTGCTGATGGTAATGCAGGCTGATGGCCCTGTCAGGGCGAGGGGCTGTGACAACGGCTGACTCTGACGTGGCCCTGGGGTGTCACCGTGCCGTGGGGGTGCACCGGGGCGGGGGTGTCACTGCCGCCTGTGACAGTGATGCCGTGGGACGCGGGGTCACCACGGAGAGATGGAGATGGGCTCTGGTGGCTCCTGTGCAGGGACAGGAGGGCTGGGACAGCTCCTGTGCAGGGACAGGAGGTCTGTGACAGCTTCTGAGTGAGGATGAGCAGCAGGGATGAGAGGGCTGGGATGGCTCCTGTGCAGGGACAGGCGGCAGGGACAGGAAGGCTGTGATGGCTCTGACGCTGACACAGGAGGAGCGTGGTGTCTGTCACCCATGGTGGGTGAAGGAATGGAGCTAACAGGGGTATGGGGTTGTGAGGAGCAGCCTCCTCCATCCCAGAATCACAGGATGGTTTGGAAGGGACCTTACAGCCCATCTCATACCACCTTCCACCGGACCAGGATGCTCAGAGCTCCATCCATGCTGGCCTTGGGCTCTTAGGGTTGTGATCTCCCTGAGTTTGCAATCCAAAGCCTGGCTTTCCTAAGGATCCTAGAAATGAATGTATAAATCCAAATTCACTTCGGTGCTCATGGCTTCGTGCCCCTGTGGTGAGCAAACCACGGGACTCATGTTTGAGCAGCACATTGGAGCACAGAATGGCCTGGGTAGGAAGGGACCTTAAAGATCATCGCATTCCAAACTCTGTTTTTCTGACACTTCAGACATAGAACAGTTTTTTGGGGCATTTTTTGGGAAGAACTTGCACATGCAATGCTCCTTGCAGAGACCACCAAAAGCAAGATACTAAAAAACGAAGCAACCTATTTTCGGCCCTTTCCCTCCTTCCACCATCACTTCATGCAGGAAAATTGAGGTTTTACTTCAAGAACTATGCATTTTTAATGGATTTTATTTACATAATTTTTCTGTCTAATAAGATGGGTTTTATATGCATTAACTGCAGCATAGTTCTCTCAGACCTTTGGAGAAAAGAAACTACAATAAAGATTCTTGTCTCCAAATATTCTGGGTTTCAGGCAAAAAATTATACTATGAGATAGGAATGCTTAAAAACCCCATAGTTTCACTGAACAAGAAAATCCAGTTAGGAAAGAAGAAAAAAAAGCTGTATTGGAAAACATCTATTTGCCCACAAAATAATGTAAAAATAATGAGTCCATATTCCTCTTTGATGTGTGTGGCACATGCTCCTTTAAGGAGAAATTCTGTATTTCAGAGATAGTGTGCATATCGTGGAATGAAACGGTTGTTATGGCAACAACTCTCAAAAGCAAGTACTTAACTGAGAAATGTGTTCCACATAGCCATAGAAAAATGAAAACATGAAAACAGAGACAGGAAGAATGGACAAACAGAAGCAGTATGAGATGGCAAAGCCATTTCTGATTTTCAGGCGCGCAGAGAAGCAGCACTGAACCAGCTTTGGGGATTTTTTAATTTTAATTTAAAGCCAAAGTTTAAAGCTGCATCTCTTCCTGGAAGGTTTAATATGTCTTTTATTTGATGTTGGTGATCTAATAATTAAGAAGTGCCATATCATGTTAGCCCACCCTTATTGCTGTGGACCAAAGGAGGGGATGGTGTTTATTTGCTGCTGTGTTCAAACACACCCGCAGCCCAGGGCACAGGGAGCCAGCACTCCAGGGAATCTGCTCCTCCAGGATCCCTCGGATGGCTGGATCCAGTCTCCTGTGGCTCAGAGCTGTGTGTCTGGGCCCTGGAGGTCAGAGGAGGGTGGTGTAACCATCTGCTCCCAACCACCTCTGGTACCTGAAGGAGCCTACAAGAAAGATGGAGAAAGTATTTACAAGAGCCTGGAGTGACAGGACAAGGGGGAATGGCTTCACACTGGCAGAGAGTACATTTAGATCAGAGATTGGGAAGAAATTCTTCCCTGTGAGGGTGGGCAGGCCCTGGCACAGGGTGCCCAGAGAAGCTGTGGCTGCCCCTGGATCCCTGGCAGTGCCCAAGGCCAGGTTGGACACTGGGGCTTGGAGCAGCCTGGGACAGTGGAAGGTGTCCCTGCTTGTGGCAGGGGTGGGATGGGATGATCTTTGATGACCCTTCCAACCCAAACCATTGCATGATTCTCAGAGTCTCTGACCTCCAGCCAGGTTGAGCTCCAGCCCCACAGGCCCAGCCTGGTCTGTGCAGCCCCGGCCACCTCCCAGATCAGCCCAAAGCCCTGTGGGACAGAGGGACAGAGAAGCACTGGCTGCCCTTGGCATTGCTGGTGTCTTCTCCCATCACAGCCACATCACATGGACACCAGACCACTTCCCATCCTACAGAGAAAACCCCGCTGGTCATTCTCTTCCTGAGCCCCAATCGACTCCTGGGCTCAGCCCAGGATAAGCAAGTGTGGCAGAAGTTGTTGTGGCCAGACCCTGTTTTGGTTTGGGATCCATTTCAACATTTCTAGTCTGGCAACCCAGGCTCCTTCAGCACTGGCACTAACTTCATAATCTCCCCCATTTCGTAAGCACAAGCCTGATTTTTGCATGAAGACCCCAGGCTGGTCCCTGAGCAGCTCCTTTTGGCTCTGCCCTCCTGGCTGGTAACTTCATTCTGCACAGCCTTCCCTTCAGCTGGACCCACATCCCCTTTGTAACTCCTGTAACTCCTTCCACAGAGATTCTGGGAAGAATCTCCATTGAAAGACTGATTTCCCACCAGGCTCTGTATGCAATATTTTGTTTAAACCCAGACAGATTAGCTCCTCTGCTCCTCTCCATTTTCCTATTAAAATGATATTAAATTAGTTTTATGTGATCTACTTTTGATAAAATGTTCCTGATTTTTTCATCTCGTTTTGTATTTACCTCCATGTCCTCAGAGGTCCATGTCTCAGTAAAATTTTCTAAGGTGAATGGAAGGGCCTGAAACCAGAAAGCAAAGCAGCAAAGTAAAAAATAAATGATTTTAAAAAGTCAAATATTTGACATTACCCAAATTGATCTTCCCAATTCCTTTAACTACTCTATTCCATACTGGTTATGGAAACACCTACAGAGGTGACAGAGCTGTGGGAACTGGCTCAGAGGCAGAATGAGAGGTGCTGGAAGTTTCACTCTGCAGCCAAGGTGGGCTAATGCTCGAGGCATCACCAGGTGGGTGCTGCAGCTCAGCTGCCTTCCTTCCACATCCATATCCATCCTCATTTTTGCAGCATGACAGTCTCTTCCTGGCAAGAAACAAACATGCTGGAAGCCTAAGTTGCTGAGGGGAGACCTGAGTGTGTGGTGGCATGACTGTGCCCAGCCTTGCTCTGGCTTTGCTGGGCCCCAGCTGGGTGTGGGCAGGGTCTGGGATGGGATCCTGTGCTGTGACTGCCCACCCTGAAGCACTCAGAGCCATCACTGGTGGGTGTCATCCCCTGTTTAGCAGTGCCAGGTGTTCCCGTGGCTGCTCAGACCCCATGAGATCCATCTCTGTGGAGGAAAAACAGCAAAAAGCCTGGAAAAAGTGGGGATGGCACCCGGCTCCAGCACTCCTACCCCTCACTGACCTCCTCCAACCAAACTCCTGAGGATGCTGGTGATCCTCAGGTCCACATTTAGGGCAGGTGCATCACACCCAAGCTCTCTCCCTATGAAGCCTTTCCTGTGAGCTGTGTGTCCCTCTGGGAGCAGTGGGGAGAGGAGGCATCTTCAGAGCCCAGGAATCCCAAGGCTGTGCCTGACCCAGGAGGCTGACACCCCTCCAGAGCATCCATCCCTCTGCACTGACTTTTATGGCTCTCCCCACAAACCCCAAACTTCATTTGGGAGGCAGATACAGACTGGCTGATACAGACTGAGGATTTATCCAGCATTGTGTGTGATGAGCGAAGGGAAGGATTTCTCAATCTAACCCAGGTCTGCCGAATCCTCCCTGGCAAATAAGTCACTTACACATCCCAGAGGCAAAGCAAGAATTTGTAAATGAAAACTTTTTCAAACAAATCTTTTGTAGGATTTACAAACCTTCTGATCGGATTTGCAACTCCAGACACAGATTTGTATACTTGCTGCGAGATGTGAAGGATTTAAAAATCCATCTCTTGACTTGTGAAACAATCCAACGTTTTAGAAAGCAGGTAGCTAAAGCTAAGACTAAAAGCACACAGCACTTGGGCCTGAAGGTTTAGTGACAGGGTTTATACATTAGAACAGGGAGATAATGTAACTCAGGTGTATTAAATCCTGATTTATTAACAAACTCAGAAGTAATAGCTTTACAAATAACTCCCAAGACATTTAAAAGCGCTTAACCCTTGGAGTACTTGCATTTGTCAGGCTGCCATCTCTGGGAACATCAAGAAATATGTCTAAATATATCAGGGAAAATTCAGCTGCACTGCAGACAAGCCCTGCAGCCTCTCTCACCAGTGTTCCTTCTTCCACAGGAGCCAAGAGCAGCTCCTGAGGGTCTGGGAAGAGGTTTCTCCAGGTTAAGCAGACACTCCTGGCACATTTCTGGTCCCATTGTGCTCAGACAGTTGCCTTGTCTGCCTGCTTGGTGGCATGGGCCCATGTCACAGCCCTCTCCTGACATGTCCCAGTGCCACCACAGTCTCTCTGCCTTTAGGGGGTGAGGGTTGGGCTCAGAAACCTCTGTTGGGGAGGGTGTTTTGGTGGGCTGAGGTGTTGGGGAGAGAGCTGGGAGCACTCAGGGATCAGGACAAGCTGTTTCCATCACTGAGGGCTCCATGAGAAAAGACTTTCTGGGGATGTTCTCATGCATTGTCTCTGTCCTCTCTAGCAGCCTCAGGCTTTTCCTAGTTACCTCCCATGCAGACTACCCGGCTTTGAGCTCCTTGGTGGATGGAGATGGGGAACCTCTGCTTTGGGATGATGAGGAAGGATTTCATCCAGCTCTTCCAGCTGTGTGCTCTTGTATCTTTAAATCCCTTGGATTCAGCAACAACCAGAAGCTGATTTCTTCCTGGTCACAACCAATTCTGCAGCAATTTCACCTTTGACAAACCTGTTGGAAGACAAAGCTTTCCCCTGCAGAACCACCTCCTCTCCATTCACACTTATCCCAAACACACCAGCGTAATAAAGTGGCATTTCCAGAGCAGTTGTAATTTTTAGATAGAAAAACCATAATTACCTGAAGGAGTCTGTCAAAGCTGCTAATTCCTTGCTAATTTCCTCTTCCCTCTGTGCCCCATTAGCTTTTGTTTAGCATAAACGAGTTCTCAGAGCAGTGGCACAGCCCAAGGAGCAGTGTGGCACTTGACAGGCTCCAAACCCTCGGGCAGGGACAGAAGCCCAGAGTGTTTTCAGCTGGTGAAAGAGCTCCACGCTGTTTGTGTCCAAACTTGCCTGGAAGCAAAATGACCATTCACAACAGCTTGCTCGGTTAATGGTATAAAGAGCACTAGAAAATGATTGTGAAAATAAGAGCTACTTCTTGATGAGAGAGCCAAGAGCAGCGGCAAGGGCCGGAAGGCCGCATGCAGGAGGAGCTGGAAGGGAAAAGGCACTTGACACCTCTCGTGGGTTCAGCTTGCACGAACAATTAGACAGTTTTCAAAACTCTGCTGAGCTTTTCTCCCTTCTATTTGGCTTTTCCACAAATGGCTGCTCATTATTTTCGGGATGTTTTTCTACCCTGCTTTGATCAGAACTTGTTCCACATAGCATGGGAGCACCCAGGATCCAGCCGCTGAGGATGTGTGCGTGAAGCCCTCCTCCTGCTGAGGGACATGGGCCACTGTCCCAACTCAGTCACTGCAGCAGCTCCAAGGGGCTCTCCCTGACCTCTCCACTTGTTTTGTTCAGCTGGAGAAGAGGAGACTGAGGTCAGACCTCACCATGGGCTGC